>NC_030682.2:32136535-32741238 GCF_000004195.4 Xenopus tropicalis
GGCTTAAGGCTGCATGTAAAAAGGTTCAGCTACCCCTGTGTCTGTATTTGCTACAAAAAGACTTGTATTTCCTCTAAATAGCCTTAACTTGATGTCTAATCTATTTACTTACAAAGGGTAAATGAAAGAAACTGTAAGGCAAAATCCACACATTAGTTATTCTGTTTATAGTAGCTGTTCAAATATTTTTACAGCTCAGTAAATAACTTGTAGCCTTATTACCTATAAAAGAACAGATAATGCTCATTGCCACATGGCCTTAAAGATAAAGGATAAACAGTTTAATAGAATACAGAGGAGGGGCATTTGTGGATCCTGAAAGCAGCTGATTAGTTATACGGGTGTGGTTCAAGGTTTGGGTACTTTCTTGGCTTGCTAAACAAATGAAAAAAACCCAAACATAATAAGAACCTTAAGGGCTCTGGCACACGGGGGGCACACTCGCGAGTCTTTTTCGGCGATTTCCGCAAATCGCCCCGCCGCGTCTGCCATCCCGCCGGCGACTTACATGTTCGCCGGTGGGATGGCAGGGGTAGGCAACTCGGGGAGATTAGTCGCCCGCGAACAGGGAGTTAAATCGCGGGCGACTAATCTCCCCCGTGTGCCAGAGCCCTAAAGGTACAATAGTTTCATAATATACATATGTACCTTGGGCGTGGTGCTTTATTATAGGGCATATGTCTCCCACCCCTGCTATCTTTGGTTAAAGTGTAATAAATATAATTCTTTGGTATCCTAGCCTCTAAAGCTGGCCATACACTGAAGGATCCACTCATATGGGTAGATTGCCAAATGAGCAGATATTTCACTAATATGGTCACCTTGAAGTGGTCGATATCAAATTGATCCGATCTTCCAAACAATCAGATTCCATTGCCGGGGTACAGGGAGCCTGGACAAGGACCAACTCAATGCGCCAATACATTCCTCATCCCAATGGGATTTTTAAACCTGCCTATCTTTGGCCAGATATTGGTTGGGTAGACCTATCTGAGGGCTCCTTACACAGGCTGATAAGCTGCCAATTCAGACCATCTGCAGCTTTTATCTGCCCATGTATTTAGCATTAAGCCTAGACCTTGGGGAAATTTGGAAGGTTTATGCTCTTCACCCACCTTCCACTGAGTTTGTCACACGTTGTTATGGTAGTCACATGTTATAATTTCTAGAACACATAGAATAGATGTCTTGTGGTTCTTTTCATTATTAGCCTAACTCATTGTAGTTTTAGGCTGTAACTTTCAGTAATGAAACGAAAAAAGCCAAACAGAGAATGTTTACCAGGGGTTGGATGCCACCATTGAGTGTCACTACAATATCCTCAGTATATGCATAAAGTACATATTTAGCATGAGTTTAACAAACTTTTTGTGCTCTGAAAATGTCTACAACATCACCATTCTCTGAGCAGTCAGTATGAATTCTTCTACGATGTTTAAGATGCTTATGTAGTAGCATAATTTTTATGTTTTAGAAATCCTGTTCCATATCTTTTAGCTAAAAGCACCTCCGAGCACCTGGAACCCACTTCAGGCTTCTCTGTGATGCTTTTTTAAGTCACCTTAAGTCAGTTAAAGCAGACAATTGATAACAAGAAGATAAATAGTAAAAAACTGACCAACTATAGCCCAGCAACAAAACCTTTTGCAAAAAATATGACTTGCCTTTTATAGGCCTATCCAACTGACTGATAAGATTTTAATGGTGCCCAGCCTGCCCAAGGGCTCATCAGAAAAAAACGGAAAGGTTTTACCTCTGTTTACAATTGTTCAGTACGAAAATTTTGTGACTTTCGGATCGCCAATACGATATTATCGTGACTAATACGATTTTTTCGTAAGCATTTTCGTGATATTTGCGATCTTCCGAAATTTTCGTTTCCAATACGATTTTTTCCCCATTCGTGATTCGGATTCGTGGATTAGTAAATGTGCCCCTAAGCATAATTTCAATTGTTTTCAAAATTGTCTCTACTTTACCTAAATATTACACATTATTTTCTGGCACAAACATCCAAGAAACTCAGGGTTTACTCCCTTATTGACTGATTGTATTTGTGTTTGAGCAGATCTCATGTCCGTGATAGTGTCACACCTCCTATGTTTAAAAAAAAATGTTTTGTGTATTTTGTGAAGGGGCGGGAGTTGTGTCACTATTACACATTGCTTGCTTTGTTTTACCAGCAAAATAAAAAGTGATAGAGAAGCGTGGGCGCATAGCTGTGTAACATATAAATAGACTCACTCACTTCCTACTGAGACTCCAAGCATTATTGAGCTTCAGGGTTGAGGTCACTCTTGCTTGCAGTGTCACTGTCAGCCAAGGGAAGCTGTGTATAGCATACCCTCCCAATAGCCACAGTTTAAATATAATATAGATTTAATAACGTTCTGATTTCAGTGGTTATAGAGGTTTTTTGAAACCACAAATAAACTCATTTCCACTAATACCATGAATGTCTAGTCGTTTATTAAAAGATTCAAATATAACAAATTAATTAAATACGCAATGAAAATGAAAAGAACACAAAAAACTTCAAAATCTTTGAATTGCAAGAATTTCAATGCACTTAAAAATAAAAAAAAAACTTGAAAACCTCTAAAGCAAGGAATTAAATAAACATTAATACAGTTTGCCTAGGGCAGCTCCCATTGACCTCAACAGCTTTTAGAAGGCCCATTTTTACATTCACATTTTTTTTCAGTTTTGGCACATAATAAATGGTGAAAATGTAGAGCTTTTTTTAAATGACGGACAAATTAAATACAACCATTGGTAAATCTGCCCTGCAAATACAATGGCAATGAAACAATTTTCATGCCACCTATATTAATATAACCTTTTAGTTACAGAGAATTAACATATTTCGCAGTACTTTACAGAGATAACACATAATTCACCTCAGTCCCTGCCCCAGTGAAGCTTATGGGCACTGCCACATGGGGGATTCTCGGCTTGTGGATAACCGCAGGCCAAGACTCTGCCCCCTATGCTCCAAAAAGCTTATTGATGTGTCTGCATCTGGAACCATTGCGTTGGCCTTGATGCAGTCACATTGAGCAGACTGAACTCACCTATGCAGTTTAGCGCTGAAATCCACTCCATGTGCCTGCACCCAGGCTGAAGCAATGGTACATCAATCAAGTTTTTAGGAGCAAAGAGGTGAGTTCTTGGCTTGTGTTTATCCCCATGTGGCAGTGCCCTTCAATATCAATTCCCTATCACACACAATGTGTAAATTAAAATTAAAGAATCTAAAACATGTACCATGCCTAAACTGAAATTAAGAGGCCCATTTATGCCTAGTACAGCGCCCCCTGACTTCTACATTACCTCAAATGCTTTTAGATGGCACATTTTTACATTCACATTCAGTGGTGAAAAATGTAGTTTGTTTTTTTTTAACAACAAAAAATACTAATACAGGTATGGGACCTGTCATCCAGAATGCTCAGGATCTGGGGTTTTCCTAATCAGGGATCTTTCTGTAATTTGGATCTCCATAACTTGTCTGCTAAAAATAATTTCAATATTGAATAAACCCACTAGGATTGTTTTGCATCCAATAAAGATTAATTATATCTTAGTTGGAATCAAGTACAAAGTTCTGTTTTATTATTACTGAGAAAAACGAAATCTTTTTATAAAATTAAAATTATTTGCTTATAATGGAGTCTATGGGAGATGGCCATTCCGTAACTTGGAACTTTCTGGATAATGGGTTTCCGAATAAGGGATCCCAAACCTGTAGTGGAAAAAAAAAACCACATGACCCTTGATAAACTATTTGTTTAACTGGCATTATTTATTATATTATAGTATTATGATTACATTATTATTACTTCTGCACAATTTTCTAATTAAAAAAATATATCTTTTGCAGGTGAAGATTAACTACCCATCTGGAAATGCACACATCTCTGCCGGAAGCTGCTAAAACACTTATTTCTCAATACGTGTTCTGAATCTCCTTGTGGCCCCTGCTGTCAAAAGCATTTCCAGTTAAATACCTCAAAGGTGGTGGATTGTAGGGGATTCCACACGAGCAACTGTAGGAGAGAATAAGTGTTCTATGGCAATACAATCCTATGTTTACAAAAGAGAAAGCTGAAGCATAACAAAAAGGGAAAGCTGGATCATAACAAAAAGGGAAAGCTGGATCATAACAAAAAGGGAAAGCTGGATCATAACAAAAAGGGAAAGCTGGATCATAACAAAAAGGGAAAGCTGAAGCATAACAAAAAGGGAAAGCTGGAGCATAACAAAAAGGGAAAGCTGGATCATAACAAAAAGGGAAAGCTGGAGCATAGCAATGATGTCCCAGGAATATCTCAGTTGCAGCCGGGAGCACTATGTGCCACTGGTACATTAGAGAGGATTAACTAGTTCACTAACCTGATAATTGTCAGGCGTCATTGCTCTTCAGAAATCCTGAGGTGCCCTGTATTGATTCATTTCCAGAGTCTGCACATAAATCTGCTATAATACCCTTCTATTTAAATGTAAGGTGTTTTTTTTTTTTTTTCACAAGCCCAAGACAAATATCTAATGAAAAACATTAGAATTTGGACAATTAGAAAAATATACTGAAAATTGTCCAATGTGCACTTACGTGTTTGTAGCATTTGTAGTTTTTCTCTTCTTTGGTATTTATATATCCCATTTCTCCCAGGCCCATTCCCTCACAGTAAGGTTAGCAGGTCAGTTGTAGAATTAGGGACCCGTCTAATAAATGCAGTTTGCTGCATCGCACTGATTAATAACTATTACATTTCAATTATATGCAACTCATGCAGCCCTTCTAGCTGGAATTTTGGGTAGGGTCCCCAATTTCTCGCATAATCTTAACAAATTCCCATATTGTTGGTATACAAAATAAATGAATAAGCCAGGGATGATATTTTGACTGATGGCATATGGTTACTGTGCTCTGGTGGCCTCTCTTCATTATCAGTCTTCACACTGTCAATACTTTATTTTTAATGAAAATGTATAATAATATATACAGATATGAGATCTATTATCCAGAAAGGGCCCAAGAAACAGCAAATCAATGTCCCATTCTATATGGTTTAAAATGGCTCATGTTTCACTGATTCACCAGTTATTAAGACAGTATCTTGTACTTGCATTGTTTCTGTTTATTTATATTTAAGGCATGGTCTCCTATGTTACAGAAACACCTCTTATCCAGAAAACCCAGGTCTTAACCATTCTGGATAACAGATCCCATATATGTCCTGTAATTTAACATGAAATCTAGTAATTTTGAAAGCAATAGATATGTTTTTGGCGATGTTGTGTGACAATGTTTAAAAGGCAATGTAAAAATGAGACCTTTTGTTCTATTTTGTAAGAGATTTATAAATAATTGTAGTAATATATAATGCCAGTAATATATAATGCCACTGTGGTACAGAAACTGATGTAAGTAATAAAGCTAAGAAATTGTAGTGGTTTGTTCACAATTCACTCTCCCCTGAATGATTATATGATTTGCTGGAGTTTGTTTTGTACTCATTTCTTTTTAATTTCACTTGTCTTTGCATAATTTACATGCTAGTTATTGAGCTAAAACAAAAGAATGGCAAACAAACAGATGAAGTTGCCTACTAAACAGTATGGGGTTAATGTAATAAAGTTATTTTTTGCTATTTCTAACCCATCAGCATAGCATTTACCGGTTGACTATTTAAAAACACACATCTATGGGTTATTAGATGTGAGCAAACTTTACACTTTTTACACAAAGAAAGAAGTGCTTATGTCCCATGAGTCCCCTGGAAGCTGTATTGTTTGTTGTACTATGGAAAGCTATGTATTTGGTACATACACACAGTGCATATGTTTATTGATTTCTTTTGAAGAATTTGCTACTATGATATTTTTGCTCTGTAACCAGTTCTTTAACAGGTCAATCAGTACTGCTTTTAAATTATGTAGTAAGCATAAACTTAAAGGGGAACTATCATGAAAATGCAATATAAGCTTTATTTCCCTTCGACAAGAAACATTTTAAATACGACCAATTCAAAATTCTGTATCATTCTGCCCATACCTTCTTGTCCACTATACCTTCTTCTCAACCTGATCAGAAAGTGATCAAATTAAATGAAACCTGAGCCCATCTATGGTTTCCCTATGAGCCACATCTGGTTGGTGCCACTTATATTACATAGCCTGATCAAGCCTAAAGGGGTTTTTCACCTTAAAATTAACTTTTAGTATAACAGAGCTTGATACTCTGATACAATTTGCAGTTGATCCACATTTTATATTTTTTATTGATTTTGAGTAATTTAGCTACTCTCCAATTTGGAATTTCAGCAGGTATGTGGTTGCAAGGGTAGAAGAAAAAAGCAAATCATTCAGAAACTATAAGAAATAAAAAATGAAGGCCAATTGAAATGCTGCTAAGAATCAGCTATTTTATAACATAATAAAAGTTAACTTAAAGGTGAACCACCCCTTTAAGAGAAAACCTGTAAATAACTGTTTTTTTTAATACACTAGGCACCCAAACCACACTATGTATGTTACAAAATGCATATTCTCCAGAAGGTTCCAAGTTACAACCTACACTGTTGTAGGATATTTAAGAGTTAATCCAAGAAAATCAGGTGGTGAACAGGTCAAAATGAGTAAGAACTAGTGAGTGATCAGACCAAATAAGCTTGGAGACCCTACAAGAGCAAACCAATGGAACTAGTTTAGGAGCAGTTCAAATATAAGCCATTCATACAGGGACCTTATGAGAATAAATAGAATGTTTCAATTTAAAGGAGAAAGAAAGGCTAAGTCACTTTGGGGTGCCAAAATGTTAGGCACCCCCCAGTGACTTTAATTGCTTACCTTTTACCCCGGGCTGGTGCCCCTGTTAGTAAAGAACAGAACCAGCCTGGGGTACCTGCAGCGAGCGTCTCCTATATTTATCAGAACAGGAAATAGAGTAAGCCATGGGCAGCCAGAGGACAATTCTTCCCCTCTATTCATTTGTATTGTATTTTTAAGGACATATTTATCAAACTATGAAAGTGAGAATTCAATGAATATGCCCCTAATACTGTGATACAGTGAATAGAGAGTGGTGTACTTTACCTCTGGTGACCCACGGCTAGCTTTATTTCTGATAAATATGCTTGTTGTCATCTACAACAAACTCCTCCAGCTCCAGAGCTCAGGAAGCAATGATAGCAAATTGAAGTGAGAATAAATGCAGTGCTTACTATCAGTTTCTAGTGTTTACCCTTCCCTCCACCCCCTTCTTTGTACATAAATAGATATGGAATAGCCAAATAAATAATTCATCAGATTGACATAAAGTAATAAATACATGACACATACCGTTTGCCAGAATTAAACAGAAAGGACTCTCTGTATTGGTTTCTTGAAAGTGCAATTTACATTTTAAGCGAAGAATAGTTTCAGTGGAGGAGGGGGCAATAAAAAGAACCCTCTGGTCTTGTATTTTTCTTTATTGGAAGCTGAAGTGGATAATGCTGTGTTTTTACATTAGGACCGATGTCATAAAGTACTAAACATATTCTACAAACTGAATAGTCCACAATGTTCAGTTCTTTGCATCAACCAACAATAGGGGCTCATACACATTGCAGCAACCCAGGAACAGACTGAAATCACTTAAAGGAGACATATCCTATAAAAATTATGAATGTACCAGTGAATTATACTCCTCTAGATATAGAAGGATTGTACTTAAAAAAGTTGTGTTTCCTGCTGATTTATTGAGAAATTCCACAAAAACCCCACTAGCCCCACCCATCTGTTCCACTTCCTGCTGGCTGAATTCTCTGGATGAGCTGGGGAGCCCTCCGTACACTGCACTGTAGGATAGGAACCAATCAGCAGCTAGGCTGACCTGATAGGGAACTGAAGCCTGTCTTTGCTTGTGTGACTGCAGGGCTGTGATTGGCTCTCCCCCTCCTACTGTGCTTCTGGCAGGGACCGTTAGGACACGCCCACTCTTCATTTTAAACTTGGACAGAGAAGTGATAGGATCTATAGGGAGCTCCAATAAAGGGGCCATTTTTACAGAAAGGATTAATTTTAAGCCCAAAGGGAAACCAGCACCGTATATTATTCATAATTGCCTACAAAATTAGGGTTTTTCCCATTTATCCAATATGTCTCCTTTAATGGGTTTGTCACAGCGCAGAGCAGAACCACCAATGTGTAGAAACCCTATGTGATGCAGTATGAATCTTTTAGAACAGGCAGGGCAGGGTGCAAGTGTGAATGATTTCAACATTCAGGCCAAAGTCAAAGATCCAATTTCCATCATATCCTTCAAATCCTGATACCACCTAAAAAAAGACTGGCTTAATGATATCTGGAATCTGCAGCAATGCCAGTTAAGGGTGAAGACACATGGAGCTACTTAGTAGCAGCTACTTGTCACAGCTACTTGTCATGGCTGCTAAACGCCAGAAAATCCCCTGCCATAGACAGTACTAAGAATTGCCTCTGCTAAAACACACGTAGAGACAATAATCAGTAAATGATCAGCATTGTGTATTTTAGTAGCCGTGACTAGTAGCTATGTGTGTCTTCACCCTAAGGATTCTAGTATAGGATCAACCTACGGACAACTTGAACATTTCTGATTAACTGGGTGAGAGTTTGCAGAGACCACTATAGATCATATACACTGTACTATAGCTTGCCAAAAATTGAGCATTTTTAAAGGAGAAGGAAAAGTAAAAATCACTGTGGGGTGCCAATTGTTAGGCACCCCTAGTTATTACAAACACACAGCTTTCCCTATGCTGTACAAAGACCTCCAGAAAAACACATTTTTGGGAAGGACACATTCTAATGAATCTAAAATAGATGTCTTTCTGCACCAAATGACAAAACTTTCCTAAACTTGGCGCTATTTATGTTTCTAAAATTCGCCTAAAAACGTTGCAGTTGATGATGTGGTGACACTAGGCTATCCTACCCCCTCTGCTTGTAGGAGGTGCTTTGGGCTCTGTTGTCCACTACAGACCAACAGCGTATTCTAACTGCAAATAAAACATGCAGGCTATAAGGCTTCCGTTTGCACCAACACCTGTATAAGTAGGGCAGTGATCCCCAACCAGTGCTTGGTGAGCTACATGTTGCTCCCTGGGGCCACCAAATAGCCAATCACAGCCCTTATTGGCACCCCCAGGTACCCTTTCATGTTTGTGTTGCTCCCCAACTCTTTTTACACATGAATCTTGCTCACCCGTAAATCGCGATGAGGGACAATCACAGCTTTATTTAACCAAAGCCTAGTTTTTGCCATCCAGTTATCTCAACTAAAGACCATATTAGCTTCCGTTTTACTTATTGGTTTTTATTACATAAGGTGATAGCATGATGAAAAGGGAAGGGGATGGGAACTGGTAGAAAAGAAGGCAGCACATAAGCCGCAGCAGTAAAGGAACACAGGCGGGGTGGATTGAACCACCTGTAAACATGAGGGGGGAGGAAGGAGCTGAAAGCACAGTCACAACTCGCTGACAACCATTTCAGCGCTTTTAATCATTCCTACAGCACCTTTCTGTGCACCAGTCACCCACCATCCTCACTCTCTCCCAGTCACCTACACAATTCCTTCCTCACAACTGTCTACCTGGCTGTGTTGACAGGCTTGCGAGCAGCGAATGCTGGTTAATGTAGTTCACTTCTAAGACTCCCTCCCTTGCAATAGCACTGTCCGAACTACAACTCCCATGAACCATTTCCGTGCTGTCAAGTCCCAGTTCCTGTTGGATCACGTGACATTCAGTATGGCTGCCTGCTGGCTGTAGCTGAATAGAACGTACAATTGGCTGGGCTTTGACGTTTTTAAATTGCTGGAAGGAAGAACAGTCCGGGGTCCGACATGCAGAAGATCAAGTCCCTAATGACCCGCCAGGTATGGGCTGCTCTGGGGTGGCAGGGAATCATGCAGGGCCAGTGTGGGTAGGAAGCCTGGCCTGGGAGAGAGGGAGCCTGTCAGTGGGGCCATGGGCACTGCAGATACCGTGCTGCTGGGAGATTACACTGAGGGGCAGTAAGGCTTGAAGTGAGTACATGTATGGGGTTTTGTGTAGATTGTGCCTGTCCTGCGCAAAAGTAATATGTTCTATGGCTTCTTCTGGTGTTAATATTATACATGATTTCAGTAAACAATGGCAGATAAAGGGGTAGTTCCCTGTGATCTAATAGACTGGGGATCACACTTTGCCACTGCTGTTTTGCCAGTAGAACATGCATTGCACAGGCCTCTTACTAAGCTAAAATGTTAGAGAAAAAGGTGATGTAGCTGTACTACAACTCTCGAACTGCGCCTGTGACAATGTTAAAACAATCTGGGCACCGCTGGTTCTTAACTAATAACAGAAGGTTTAATGAATAGTTCAGTAAATAAGAGCTACAGGTATGTGATCCTTTATGTGGAAACCCATTAACCATAATTCTCAGAATTACAGGAAGGCCATCTCCTAATAAATCTCCCAAATTACAGGAAGGCCAACAACTAATTTTAAAAATGATTTATTTTCTTTTTTTTCTGTGTAATGATAAAACAGTAGCTTGTACTTGATGGTAACTAAGCTGCATGAATCCATATTGGTGGCATAGAAATCCAAGTTACAGAATTATTAATTATCTGCAATGCAGCTGCGATCTGATAGCCCTCGCAATCCGGACAGAACCGTATCTATATATATATATATATATATATATATAATCGATCAAGAAATGGGCCACTCCACACAGGTCTTATCACAAAATTCCATAGTTTATTTGAAGATAGTGAAGAACTACATTATATATATATATATATATATATATATATATATATATTATATATATATGTAGGCAAACAAGGCTTAGGTGGGTGGCCCTTGGGTGTCTATATAATCGATAATTATAAAAAATCCTCCCAGTTGCTGCCAGATGCGTCCTGGCCAAATCCGTTGCCGCAAACCTAGGGTGGCACCAAATCTAATACAGCCGTGACTGTGGATGGGTTAAACAATGGTATACACTAAATGTGCCCCCCAAGTACTGTAGCAGCCCCCACCAGCTTCCCCCACCTGCTCTTGTAAACATAATCAGTTGCTAATTCTGGGACACTTGCTTAAAGGTGTAGTTCCCTTTTAGAATTTCCCCTTTAACTTTTAGTATGATGTAGACAGTGATAAAACAATTTGCAGTTGGTCTTCATTTTTTCAATTTTTGTGGGTTTTCAGTTGCTTAGCTTTTTGTTCACTAGCTCTCCAGTTTGGTATTACAGCAGCCACTTAATTTTCTGATTTTAGTGGTTTCTGAGTAGAGAGTTGTTAGTTCAACAACTCTATTTGAAGGTCAAAGTGCTAGTGCAAATGTTTATGAAATTCCATTGCAACTCCTGTAGAGTCAGTTAACACTAGTGTTGCTGACTCTCTGACTCGGAGAGCTGTTGATCCCAAAGCCTGGTTAGAACTGCTAAAAAATACATGAAAATAGCAAAATTGCTCTGACGATCACTCAGTAGGTTTCATCAATTCATCTTTGGGTTTAGATCCCCTATAACTGAGGCCTTCCTCCACATCAGGCCCTACAGCTCATCCACACTCTGGCTAAAGGTGGAGTCCAAAGAGACTTCCCAAAGGTCACAGGTTGCTACTGGGGACTTTCTGAACATTAGGGAAACTTAAATAAATCTGCCAATGCCCATGCTATTTCAGTTTGACTGCTGAATACTTCAAACTTACACAGATATAGACATATATATATATATATATATATATATAGAGTGAGAGTCCGATGTAGCGGCACTCACCATACGCAAAAGACAGGAGCCGGGTGCATATCAAATCTTACATCCACTCCATAAATAGCACTCACGGCTTATAAATCAATAAAAAACTTTTATTAGTTTTCCATATCGACGCGTTTCGACCCACTAGGGATCCTGATGACGATCCCTAGTGGGTCGAAACGCGTCGATATGGAAAACTAATAAAAGTTTTTTATTGATTTATAAGCCGTGAGGGCTATTTATGGAGTATATATATATATATACTCAACTTCAATAATTTTTTGAGGCCTGTCTAACTAACCCCTGCTCTTAAATACCACATTAGCAAAAACACTTTTTGTTGAATATTCTAAGATTTCAGCACTAAGAAATCACCATGGAAACCGTTTCCAGCTGCAGTTCCAGTTCCTACTTGCAATTTTCCAAGATGAGTGCAGAACCTAAAAACAGCCATACATAGGCCAGCCAGGTACCCTCTTCATCCAATCAGCCCACAGGCAGAATGGATGGAGATTGTAGGGGGGCAACACACAGTATGGCTTTTTTGTTCTGACCTCTTGTGCAGAGCAGCTGCCCCTCTGCACTTCTGCCTCTTTTGGTACCCCATGAATTGGCCTACATGGTGCATTGCAGATTTTTCAGCCTATATTGTGCATTGCAGATTATCTAACACCCTTGGAAATAGCTGGCTCAGAGTGGAGTGTTTTTGGATTATATTCTCTATTGCAATTTTTCTCCATCTTCAGTGTTATATAATTATTCTCTCCCAATTAGAAATGTGAGATTTTGAATACATTGTGAGTGATGCAGGAGACACAAGTGAATTTCTACTTTACTATGCTTTCTGTTGAGAAATGTATGTAATTCTGTTTTTATCCAGAAGATGTTTCACCACTTTTTTTAATGCGTACAACTGTTTTTTTTTTTTGTTTTTTTTAAAGGGTTCTAAAAGTCCACAGGACAGTTTCCATGATCTTAGCCCAATTGAGAACTTGCGGACTCCTACAAAGGTGAGCATTCAAAAGCTTGGTTATACCAGGTTTACCAATTATATATTTCATTCTTCTTGACTTAAAGGGCAAGTCAACCCAAAATATTCTCTGCCTTGGTGGCTCTGGCATTTGAAACAATGTAACAGAAGCCACCAGACTGACAGACCCGGAGGAGACCTTTGCAAGATTGTTTAAAAAGTAACAGCCAGGAGTTCAGCAAATTTTGCTTTCAAATAGCAATTACATTTACAGATAACTTTTAAAGCATTTTTTAAAGCATGTTATTTTTGTTTGACATGTCCTTTAAGGTGGCCATTCACAGCCTGCCAACTCTGTCTAAAAGAAGTGGCGGGATGTAATCCCACTGCATTCCACCTTGAGGTCTACCAGAGAATTTAAAGTGATCTACTGGTAGACGGTGATCTATCTTTTGGGCACCCCTGGATTACACTATCCATTATTGAGAACTGGATAGCTGAAGGCCTGTTGAAGCAATGTGGCTATATAAAGCTGATGTTACTATAGGAGAATGCACAGTGTCTTGTCAGTAGTTTTGCTTACAGTAAACATTTCAGATGATGTGTAGTAGAGCCTATTATCTTAAAGATACCTGCTCTGATGGTGAGTTTTGGATCACAATCCCTGTCATAAAGCACACAGCTGTTAGACTACTGCCACCCGTGGGTGATTTCGGCCTGCAGATGAGCACAGGCCAAGAATATCCTTCTTTATTTGCCTGAGCCTGGTGCAGACACACAGGGCGCATTTTGGTGCGGAACTACACATTTGAGCAGTTCTGCACCCAAATCGACTTTGTGTTCCTGCGGATTTTTGGCCTGTCAAGAATCTCCCACATGTGGCAGTAGTCTAATATGGAAAGGCAGCAGATACCTTTAGAATAATACCAGGCAGTGCACTATATTCCTCATTGTTTTCAGCACCAATAAACTTTTTATTTTGATGTTCATACCTTTTAAAATTATGAAGGAAAACAATTGGCAGAGGCTGTTACTTCCTGTGTTGGCATCGCCTCCGTTTCCCCTCAGGAATATATACATGATCCATTAGCCTGATGTGCTGTATCTTGCTCATTGTGTGTTTCATCTTCATTGTCAGAATTGCATTTGCCTTGGATTTATTAGGTTTGTTTGGTTCTGTATTTTTAATGATTATTCTTAAGCTTCTGATATGTTAAAGCTATGTATAGCAAAACAGTTAATTTTAATAGATGCAATAGGTGCAGCTGTCCTTTATTATGTGGTCTTGATCATTAATTAGAAAGCTTAAGCTTTTCAAAATAAGTTCTCAGAATATAGGCTTTTAAATGAGAATCATTTTGTAGTAACTCCGGCTTCTGAAACAAAATTTGCTACACATCGCAGAAACCCCTCATATAGCTATCATTGTAATCTGTTCCTTCAAAAAGTATGAATAAATACCATTTTTATATGCTGAAATCCATCCAGCAAAACAGTTCTTCTCTTTCTGCGTCATTTGAAACCCTGGCAGGGGAGGAGGGACTAAAAATTTGATGTTACAAATTGTAACAACCTCTCCATAGACAACATGCAGAAACTATATAATCCACAATGCATTGCACTGTGATGTTCCTTTCCTTATTGATATCACATGTGCAGGGAATTGTTGGATTTAGGGGATGCAGGCTGAGAACAGGGGGTGGGGCTTAGGTCATTGTTTCAAACCATATTATTACATTAAAATCATGAAAAATCTGCATATTTTTTAATTGATTTATATTGCAAAGTTACTTGGAATTATGTGTACCTTTCAAAAAGATTTGTGTTTGGGTGGAGTTCCCCTTTAAGCTTATGATATGTTAAAAGCTCTGTTACAGATATTCTAAGTCGTTAATATGTGAGTTCTCAGGAAGGGGCAGAATATAGGCTTGTAAATGAGCATAATTTTGTAGTCAGGCCTGAGTAGTGGTTAAAACTATTCAAAAACAAACATCAGGTCTTTGGACTTAAAAATATAACCCTTTTTGAGCTCATTCAGTTGGACTTACGCAGAAAAGGTGTATAAACACTATCTGAACTTCCCGAACTGAATACAAATGCATTTTTTTTTTTAAACACAGACATACCTGATTTCACAGACTGAAAGGAAACCATGATAGCCTGTGCTCTTTGGAACCAGTTCCACCCCCCTTAGGCTTACAATGTAATACAAAACTGTCACCTGTCACCAAAACTTCACCTTGTTCCATTGTAAAGTGATGGATACTTAGGGGGGGAATTCACAAAAGTGGTGATATTTCGACAAAATGAAAGTGGAGATAGATTTGTCGGATTTTCCACCTAATTCACAAACATCTATCTCCACTTTTGTGAATTTGTCTTTTAAAGAGACAGTTTTCAGATTTTGTCATTTTCCCGACATTTTGTTTATGAATTTGCCTTTAGCTGTTAGTAAATCTGTCGGTGCCATCAAACCCAGTCCCAAATCTACATGAGCCTTGGAATAAGGATTTTACCAGCAGAATTTTGCATTTCATTTGCCATTTGCCATTTCACTTTGGGGGCATTTCCTGATGGGTAATTTTAGTTTGCCAAGGAAAACTATACATCATTTTTTCTGGACAAGCTGGGCTTTTTAATGTTTTCTATATTTCTGTGTAATTCCACTTCTGTAACAAGATTTAATTGTCTAAATACCTTCTTCTCTAGCCCCTACTCATTACTGGGCAGCAGCAATCCAGCCCCCACACCAACATGCCCGGTGAATAGAGCTCCAACTAGGGGACTAGGGCCCACTGGGTTTTTATCCAGTGCCCTGTTGGTGCCAGTCCAACCTTGTACCCCAATATCCCAGTTTGGGTGCCAATGTGTATGTGCCACCAAGATTGCTGCTGGGAACAGGTGGGGGTCAATGCTATCATGCAAGCTCTGTAGTTCTGGACATGCTCTGGGGGCACAGATAAGTTGGGGCAAATGTCAGTGAAGTGATTAAAGAGGGGGCACTGCTGCTGAAACTAAAATTTTGCCTGGGAGGCTTTAATTTTCCTTTAAATAAAAATGAATATATTCACTCAAAATGTTATTATTGCCTCATTCATTAAGCTGAAACTAGCATAACAATGCAAATGTGAGGGAAAAAACGTTTTTATATAAAACATATCAATTCAACTTTTTGTTTAATCAGTGTTTTACTTGTTTATAAAATGTCAATGAGGCTTTTTGCACCTATTGTTTTAGGGTTAGAAAGAGACACCCCCCCCCCTGGGGCTCACTTATCAACTTTCTCAGATTCATTCTCCCTACTTATTAAACAGTCCCCCTAGTTATATAGGTCTTGAGCAAACAGCAGGCTTCTCAGTTAGGATACACCAACTGCCACTATGTAGCAAATAAAAAACATCCTATAAGTGGGAGGAGGAAGGATAGCCTAGTGGTAGGGAGACCGCCCTGTGACGACGGGGTTGCAGGTTCAATTCCCTCCACCGGGGTCCGCCTCGTGACTGCCCTGGGCACGGTCACATAACCTTCCAACGTAAGGATATCAGCCTTTAGAAATAGGCTGGTGGAGCGATGTCCAGATTTTTTTTCAGTGGCTGCATTTACATTTCCTCACAAATCCTCTCTTTGTATTTTCAAGGGAATTGTGTTGTCCATGGCAGCTGAAAGCAACTGTCACAGGAAAAATCTGTTTCTTATCACTGGCAATAAGAAGCCAATTGATAGGTAAGCTGAGCTTCAGCACAGGCCAATGGGGCCACCAATGCCGCTACAATCAGCGAGTGCATTTTAGGGTTATTTTTGGGAATTTGATTAGGATATATGGAAATAATCATAGAACAGAATCTACACTGGGGAGCTGATAGGAGAGTAATGGAGATATTCCCTGAGCCGTATAATAGTGCCAAGCTGGTATGTAATACAGGAGATATCCTGTGAGTGCTATCTGTTATCCCCTGCTGGTATATGGTACAGGAGATTGAAAAAAAAAAAAGTGGAGATAGATTTGTGCGATTTTCCACCTAATTCACAAACTTCTATCTCCACTTTTGTAAATTTGTCTTTTAAGCAGACAGTTTTCAGATTTTGTCATTTTCCCACCATTTTTGTTATGAATTTGCCTTTAGCTCTTAGTAAATTTGTCGGTGCCATCAAACCCAGTCCCAAATCTACATGAACCTTGGAATAAGGATTTTACCAGCAGGATTTTGCATTTCATATGCCATTTCACTTTGGGGGCATTTCCTGAGGGGTAATTTTAGTTTGCACAGGGAAACTATACATCATTTTTTTCAGGACAATCTATCATTTTCTTCTATATTTCTGTGTAATTCCACTTCTGTAACAAGATTTAAGGGTCTAAATACCTTATTCTCTAGCCCCTACTCATTACTGGGCAGCAGCAATCCGGCCCCCAACATGCCCAGGGAATAGAGCTCCAACTAGGGGACTAGGGCCCACCGGGTTTTTATCCAGTGCCCTGTTGGGGCCAGTCCAACCCTGTACCCCAATATCCCAGTTTGGGTGCCAGTGTGCCTGTGCTGTTTGCTGATCCCCAAGATGGCTGCTGGGAACAGGTTGGGACCAATGCTGTCAGGCAGCTCTGTAGATCAGGACATGCTATGGGGGCACAGATAAGTTGCGGAAAGTGTCAGTGAAGTGATTAAAGGGCACTGCTGCTGGTAAAACTAAAAATTTGGGAGGCTTTACTTTTCCTTTTAATAAAAATGTTTACAATATATTCACTCAAAATGTTATTATTGCCTCATTGATTAAGCTAAAATCTGCATAATTATGTAAATGTGAGGTAAAAACTTTTTATATATATAAATAATATATATTATAAAATTAAAAACTTTTTATATATAAATTGAACTTTTTTTAATCAGTGTTTTACTTGAGGCTTTTTGCACCTATTGTTCTAGGGTTAGACAGAAACTTGTCCCCTAACAATAGTCTGCTAATCCCCATTAATATGTTAACGACCCCCCAATGGGGCCCCTACCTTAGGTGTGAAATGGAGACTGGGGGAAACAAAACAAAACAGAAGAGCTCAGAGTTACACTGAGCTTTACTCCATTTTGAAAATGTCGGGGAAAAATGTCGTGAAAATGTTGTATAAATGTCATTTAAACAACAAATTCACAAAAGTGTCTGTAAACTGTCTTTCTTTCACCAAAAACAGAAAAGTGACGGTTGAGTCGGAATTTAGGTGGATTTCTGTTTGTGAATCTGGAGAAAGTGTTTTCCACCAGTTTTTCCACCACTTTTACTCCAAAAAAAGGGCTCTCTCCACTTTAGTGAATTCCCCCCATAGGGGGAGAAAGCCCTTTTTTGGAGTAAAAGTGGTGGAAAAACTGGTGGAAAACGACATTTATACGACGTTTTAACAACATTTTTTCCCGACATTTTTCCCCGACGTTTTCAAAATGGAGTAAAGCTCAGTGTAACTCTGTCAGATCAATTCTAAGCTCTTCTGTTTTGTTTGGTTTCACCCCATTAGGGGGATCATTAACATATTAATGGGGATTAGCATCAGAACAATAGGTGCAAAAAGCCTCATTAAAACTCAGTAAAACACTGATTAAAAAAAGTTTAATTTATATCTTATATATAAAAAGTTTTTACCTCACATTTGCATTGCTATGCTAGTTTTAGCTTAATCAATGAGGAAATAATAAAAATTTTGTGTGAATATATTGTAAACATTTTTATTAAAAGGAAAAGTAAAGCCTCCCAGGCAAATTTTTAGTTTTAGCAGCAGTGCCCCTTCTTTAATCAGTTCACTGACATTTGCCCCAACTTATCTGTGCCCCCATAGCATGTCCAGAACTACAGAGCTGCTTCACAGCATTGGTCCCAACCTGTTCCCAATAGCCATCTTGGTGGCACAGACACTGGCACCCAAACTGGGATATTGGGGTACAGGGTTGGACTGGCCCCAACAGGGCACTGGATAAACACCCGGTGGCCCCTAGTCCCCTAGTTGGAGCTCTATTCACCGGGCATGTTGGGGTGGGGGCCGGATTGCTGCTGCCCAGTAATGAGTAGGGGCTAGAAAAGAATGTATTTAGACCTTTAAATCTTGTTACAGGAGTGGAATTACACAGAAATATAGAAAACATTAGAAAGCCCAGATTGTCCTGAAAAAATGATGTATAGTTTCCCTGTGCAAACTAAAGTTACCCCTCAGGAAATGCCCCAAAGTGAAATGGCAAATGGCATATAAAATGCAAAATCCTGCTGGTAAAATTCATATCCCAAGGCTCCTGTAGCTGTGGGACTGAGTTTGATGGCACCGACAGATTTACTAACAGCTAAATGCAAATTCATAAAAAAAATGGTGGGAAAATGACAAAATCTGAAAACTGTCTGTTTAAAAGACAAATTCACAAAAGTGGAGATAGAAGTTTGTGAATTAGGGGGAAATCCGACAAATCTATCTCCACTTTTATTTTGTCGGAATATCACCCACTTTTGTGAATTCCCCCCATTGAGTCCCTTTGCTTTCCGTAGTGAGTGGTGCACAGATTCCCTGATTCCGGCTCCAGCTTTATCGTTTCTATGCAAGGTTAAAAACAGATTTATAACCGTTGGCCTTAGCTTGGGAATGAATGAGCCAGTATATCAAGTCTCTAATGACAATGGTCTCAAGGTCTTCTTTAAAGCAATCCCTTGCAGCAGGCAGTGTCTCTCCGAGTAAACTGCTGCTGGTCAAAGAAAAACTTTCAGCAGTCTACTTAGGCATATTCAGTGTGTCACTGCCAAAGGTGCACAATTATCTTAAAACCTAAGAATACAAGAACACCTGCCTTAATAGCTACAGACCACTCATGTCTGAGTTAAAAAAGGTTTTAAGAAATAGTTTTTAATTTAATTAAGGTGACCATGCCAGACACCCTTGATCTGCTACAGTGTACATACAGAACAAACAGATCTACAGCATCTGGAGAAACACAATACATATGCTAGAATAGGGTGTGCAACATGGGTACATTGTACAAGATGGGTACAAATAAGTGCCAGATGCAGAGAACACAAGCAGTCTGTCCCAGTCCTACAGCATCTGCCATTGTGATTGAGTGACATGGGTGTAAGAAAGCAGGGTCTAAAAATAACATTGGACCTTGTACAAGTATGGGACCTGTTATCCAGAATACTTGGGACCAGGGGTTTTCTGGATAAGGATCTCCATATCTTAAGTGTACTAAGAAGTAATTTAAACATGTAATAAACCAAATATGAGTAATTTCCCACAATAAGGATTATTTGTTACATTTTATTATAACAGAGAAAAAGGAAATCCTTTTTAAAAATTAGAATTGTGTGATTAAAATGGAGTCTATTGAAGATGGCCTTCCCGTAATTCGGAGCTTTCTGGATAATGGATCCTATACCTCTACCTACATGACTGAATAAAAAGGGTTCAAGACAGCAGAAATCGAGGCAAGGCTCACACAGCAGACCTACATGGCTGTATAAATATTGCATTTAAGAATATAGACAAAGAGAAGATGGAGGCTCAAGGGTTCCTTTATGTCTGCAAGTGCAGTAGGCAACTCCGCAGTGAGTTGTGCCAACAGCCATTTTCATTAAGGTTGCTTGCATCAAAACGTGCTCTCTGTGCTTCTGTATAGTTTGGTGCCAGTCCTTCTGTTCCGAATCAGGCACCGCTGTGTATATTGATACAGGGGAACCCTGGAGCTACTGCCACCTCCTGATCAGGCAGTAGCTCCAGAGTTCCCTCAGCACCTAAAGAAATTAAAGAAATTATTCAATATATTTTCTATAAGCTCTCATATTGTGTGGTTTTTCTGTGTCTTCCCGCCCTCATGGTTCTTTTAAACGTAGCTTATCTTACTTCTCACACGCCTTTGTTCTAACAATATCCACAGGTAGTAATGTATTGATGCATGTTGTAGTTTATTCTGAGGTTATGCTACTGTTGGTTTTGTCATTTTTATGTTTTGTGGTGTAGAAGTTACCATAATAGAAGATAGAAAAATTGCCAGAAAGGAAAAAAAAATTACGAGGCAGAGAGAACAAAAATGTAACTTAAAAATTTAAATAAAACTTGATACATTAGAGGTTTAAAGGTGAATTTAGATGGAAGTTTTTTTTTTTTTACATGTCCTCTAGATCAGGGATCCCCAACCTTTTTTTACTTGTGAGCCACATTTAGATGTTACAAGTGTTGGTGAGCAGCACAAGCATGAAAAATTTAATGAAATTAAAATGATTTCTACAGTGTAGGTGACTTTTATTTTGCTTGACAAACACAATAGAAAACAATTTGGAATTATTTCTTAGGGTGACAGGTCCCCTTTAAACAGCGACTCCTGCATTAAACATCTCTTCTAAAAATACTGTATTTCCCAGTGCATGTTTTAAAATAGCAGTCACCTTATACTGGTTCATTTCTGGATCCTTAAAAAGCCATTAAAGATCTGTAGAGCTACTATATTGGAATAGAGCAGTACAAATGACTCTTTATTTTGCTCTAATAAAATAAGTAAAATAATGTGTTACAATGAATAGTCAATGGTAAAATGGCTTGAGGCTTGTTCTGCCAGCAGGGGGCAATAGCACATAAACAAATGCAGTGTAAAAGAAAACTTATCTAAATTGGAGTTTAATGGATATAGGCTATAGTTTACGTTTATGATTTTGTGTAAGCCGTAAAAACAAATAATCACCTGTCTGTAAAATATTTACAATCTTTTACATTATTTTATGTTGCTTTCTTTGTTGTTGGATAGGAAGTTATAAAGGGCAGTGTTTTTTTAGGGAGAGATGAGCAATTGTGGACCTGTTTTTAAAGGGGGTTTGGAATATCAATATATCTTTGGCAGTAATGTGCTTTTCAACAGAAATGGGTCTATTATTAAATATTTATAACTTTTTTGTAATATTCTCAAAAGTGTTTGAACGGGGCTGTCAGGATAGAGACTCCTAATGTGTGTTAGGATGGCACACTAAAGCTAAGCTCAGAGATCCTGGGTACTCTCTGTAGGAAATTACATATTAGTTTACAAATAAGTGCAAAGGGGTGAAACAGACATGAGGGTTTTCATGTTTTTTTTATTAAAAACTTCACAGGGAGAGAGAAATGGAAAGTCACAGATTCAGAGAATGGAGAGAACTCAACAAAGACAAACATTATTACATTACCCCTATATGTAAATAAAGGCACTAAATGGTCCCTTCTGGAGATGTGAATCCTTTATTATATTTCCCCATAAACATTTAAGCTGTAAGGTATCCCCTGCAATATGTGATAAAGATATTCACAGTAACCTTGTAGTTGTGTGACCTGCAGCCTTGTGTGTTTATATAGCCAATGGCAGATACAGCTATATTCTCCTATATCTGTAATATTATTATGAGCCAAGTGGGGCCCTGAATAAAAGTTACTATCCAAGGGAGGGACTTAAATGAAAACGTACTCTTTTAGATGTAAAACCAAATAACACTTTGTCTTTATTTGTAAACTACCTTTATTTGCAAAACCTTTTCTGATGAAAATATGCATTCTATTTCACTATTCACCCGCCTTTCTACCAGCTTGTCTGTCTGAGCAGCACTCAGCCTATCCATCTGCCCTTGTGCTTTATACAGTATCACAGCAAGCTAAGGGGCTCACCCACTCTCTCCAAACTCAGCTCCATCTCATTGCAGGATGCTCAGCATTATGTTAATTGATACTAACTGATTATTTAGGTAATTCTTCCACTTGACAACTTGTTAGTTGCTAATTTATCTAAGCATGACAGGATTTTAAAAATGCTGTGGCTTGTGCACCTGCCCAACTAATTTCGGCCTGCTTTCTGTTTATAAAGGAGGAGCTACGAGAACTTCGTGAAAGGGCCACAGATCCACAAGCACAACAGGAGTTAATTAACAGCATTGAAGATATATATTTCTCCAGCGACTCTTTTGATATTGTAAAATATGAGCTTGAGGTAAGTAAAAAGGGATATATTATAGTGAGAAAGGCAAAGGGTTATTTTGTGGTTTATGATGAACATGGGAAATTCTCCCCTGCAGGCCCTTTAAGACTGTCGCTCTGCTGTGTCATTTTTGATAACATCACTTAAAGCGGATGTAAAGGCAAAAAAACAATATTGCATATATTGCTTGTAAACCTATAAAGAAGCATATTTGCAATGTACTGAATTAGAAATGTTCTACTGTGTCCGACTGCATGGAGCAGAATTCACTGTTCATCTCCTTTTTTCTCCTGAAACTGCGTACAGGAACCCTTTCCCAGCCAGCTGGCTAGAGCAGTAAGAAAATGGATCAGCGCTGCTCTGCATTCTGAAGGGCAGGGAAGCACAGCGGGGTTCTTTCTCACTGAGAATAGCCTCAACAATAACTAAACAAATGAAACAACCCTGCTCTGCTTCCTTGCCATTCAGAATGCAGAGCAACGCTAAATGTTTTCTTACTACTCTGGTGGCTGGGAAAGGTTTTCTGTTGCTGCTTCAGGAGGGAAAGGAAACAGTGAATTCAGCCTCCACATTATCATTTACTTTAAAGAAAATGTACAAAATTTCTCATTAAAGTACATGCAATATTGTTTTTTTGCCTTTACATCCCCTTTAAATAACTTTAATTGATGTAAGGAGAGGATTTAGAGGTAATTTTTTATTTTGTTGCATAGCAACACTGAGGGATATCAGAGTTAAACCTACAATATGCTGCACGTCTTATAGAGCCTTTTAAACTACTTCTTATAGAGTCCTTCCAACTACCACCTGGTTGCTGGGGTAAATAAGTCTCTAGCAACCAGATAGCTTCTGAAATACAGTTGCTGAACAAAAAGCTAAATAACTGAAGAATCATTAAAATGAAGCACAAGTGCAAATTGTATCAGATTATCAATGCCTACATCATTCTGAAAGTTAATTTAAAGGTGACCTACCACTTTAATCAGCTGCTTCAGCTACACTCTGTTTTAGTATTTAGAACAAGGAATGCAGAGAATTCAAACAATGAGACAGAAACTGTGTTTAATAACAATTCCATTTACAAATATCTTCTAAACCACAGAAAATGTGTATAATTGTACTATAAATGTATATCGGAATTTTCTATCATTATGCTATAGTTTTTGTGTGGAGGACAAAATAAACAATACAATCTGGGCAAGATTAATATCCATTATTCAGTTTTTTTGACACATTGGAATATACTATTTAACTGCACTCCTGGTCATGAACAAGGTCTGCTTTTGATTTAAACTGGCTGTTTTTTTTTTTTTTTTTTTTTTGGATATTTGGAAAGTTAGATGGTAACCATGTGGGAAATCCAAATTTATGATAAAAAAATTATTTCTTTTCTTAAAGAAGTGGGGATTTAATTGAGAATAAAGGACATTTCAGAAACAGTTTTTTTTTTTTTGTTTTTTTTAAAGATGCCATTAGGTGCTATTGCTTATAGCTGGCCATACACGACTTTTCTCTACTTAACAACCAGTTTCAGTGTGATCTGAGTGACAAAAGTGTCAAATTATTGTAAGGTTAGTGTGCACCGATCGATCCTACATCTAGCAATCTTTCATCCGATATTGGTCAGAAAATCAATTAGGCAGGTTTGAAAATCTTCATCTTTAATGAAATTTGCTCATTGTCCAATGTTTTCTTTGATTGTACAAATCTTAAACAATCTTTTCAGGATAAGCTTGGTCCTACGGTAATGAAAAGATCTTTTAAAGCTCTGTAAATGGCCAACTTTACACACGGCCACAAAAAGTTACCAACTTCCATTTGTGTTCTGCTTCTGCAGTGCACGCTGCCTCTGGTTCAGCTGACTTAGCTTAGTGTTCATATGTTTATTATCTTTAAAAAAATGCCTGTATAGGGAATGGGAATATGTTGCTAATGATTTTATGCTATCCTGCTGCATACAATGCTCCTTTCTATTGAAAGGTCAAGGGAGACCATTTAGAAAAATATCAGATATCTGCTGAAAGTCAGACTTTTCTCCATCCAGAGACATGTTTAATGCACAGCGGCTTCTGCACCACAGCATGTAGCATTTTTAGCATACATATATAAATAGTTTGTGTTGACCACAGGCATGGTCATTAAACCTACTGCTCCCATGTGCCCTGCAGACACATTCTATGTAGCTAGTTACTGTAGTGCTTCCCTACTGAGGTGGCATCGCTACTTGCATGCCAGGAGGTCCATCTTCACTTGTCAGAAGCAGTGGATGTGTAGCACAAGCACAATCTAATCTGGAGGGCTGGAAAAAGAATCCTGTCATTATTCATCTTAATAGAAGCTGGATGCCTACCAATTTCCATGCATCTATCAAGAGCTGATTTTCCATAAGAAAGTGTCCTTTTAATCAAATCTAATTGCCAATAGCAGAAAAATCAAATTGCATTCTATTTTTATTTGGGCAATTACGGTAAAGAGCTGAAGCAATGGTAAAGTACAGTATATAACTGTGCACTGCTTGTAGCCTTGAGTTGTATTTGTTAGACATCACTACAGTACTGATTTAGTTCTATTTCATTGGGACCTATTATTTTTAGGCTATACTAGTCCAGGCCAGAGTGCACCATCTGAGCATGCATGTAACTTGTCCAATTGCCTTAGAGAAAAGCATAATGATCCAAGTGCCCCTTTCTGCCACCAACCACTTAGCATGAACCATGGTGCCATTAAGTCCATAACAAATGAGAGTGCCGAAGCGAGAAATTTTCCAGGGGTGGTTCAAAGTTATTGTTACTTTTAGTATGTTAAAGAATGTCCTAGTCCTAGCAACTTTGCATTTGGTCTTCATTATTTATTTTTTTTATAGTTTTTGTATTATTTGCCTTTCAGACTGGGGTCGCTGAAGCCAGCAGCCAAAAAACGATTGCTCTGGGAGCTTACAATTTTAATTTTATTGTTGCTTTTTATTGATTATATTGATTACCTCCTCTTATTTATGTAGTTTCTCATTTAAACCACTGCCTGCATAGTAAGGTAAACAAGACCCCAGCAACCAGATAGCTGCTGAAATTCCAAATTGGAGAGCATCTGAACAAAAAGCTAAATATCTAAGAAGCTAAAAAAATAAATCAAAAGCACTTGCTAATTGTCTTAGAATATCAATATCCATATCATACTAAAAGTTATTTTAAATGTGAACAACCCTAGTGAACAAACTGGTACTTCCTTTATGGTATTGTGGTGTGCCTTAGGGCAGTTCTTTTTTTACTAAATCACAACTTTTTGCTGGAAAGATATTACAGGTATGGGACCTGTTATCCAGAATGCTCGGGACCAAGAGTATTCCGGATAAGGGGTCTTTCCTTAATTTGGATCTCCATACCTTAAGTTTACAAAAAAATCAATAAAACATTAATTAAACTAATAGGATTGTTTTGCATCCAATAAGGATTAATTATATCATAGTTGGGATCAAGTACAAGGTTTATTACAAGGTTTATTACTACAGAGAAAAAGGAAATCAGTTTTAAAATTCTGAATAATTTAATTAAAATGGAGTCTATGGGAGACAGGCTTTCCGTAATTTGGAGCTTTCTGGGTAACGGGTTTCCAGATAAGGGATCCCATACCTGTAAGATGTTCCTAGTGGACACCATAGCAATCTAAAAAGACCTCATACTGTTTCCCTAATACAACTCGAAGGATGCAGCTTGTTACTGCACTATCTGGCCAGTGAACTGAAATATGCCCAAAATAACATAGTGACATAGTGACACAGTAATGTGCAACAGCCATATGTATGTACATGTGGGTTTATAAAATGGTAGCTATTATATTGTTTGTACCTGTTTTGGACCACATACCCCCATATGTAATAAAAAGCACTAAGTTTGCCCAGTAGCAGTAACCTAGTGGCTTTTATTACATAACCCCATTCATTCTGTACATTACCCTCACTGTGGGATACCAATGAAACCTTACACACTGTGTATCATGAACCACGTTTGCCTTGTATTCTCTCATTCCTAATAACCGCACTTATAAAACCCTCTCTGGAATTTGGCTGGGTACATATTGCTGATTCAGTGCAGGGCTGTATCCGGTTTCCCAGTCTAGGTTTTTTGGCTCATTGCATTGCTGTAACACGCACAAGCCGCTGACGCTTTCCCAGGTATGTGCAGAAGAAATCCTATCTCCTTCCATGCACATCTACTGCTTTGTTACTAGATAATTAGGAATCCCTGATGGTACTTCATTGGTAAATCGATACAGACAATTTACATTTAGCGATATCATTCTGTTTACACTGTGATCTCTGTTTGGCTTTAACAGGTAAAGCAGATGCGTACCATTTAATATCACCATAGGGTTAGGTACTTTTTACCGGGTCTTAATACTGTCTAAGGCCAGAGGGCAGGTGCTAATGCTCCTAGAGAGGTCTGGGGCGCAATATTATTATTAATAGCCTTTATTTATACAGATAGTTTATCATTCTCATCCCTGCCCAAGTGTGGTTACAGTCAAAGCAGTGTAAAGCAGCAAAGCAAACCAATACATCACTATAATGCTAAGCTAAGTCTTAAGATAAAGGCCCCCCTTAGTCTTCATTTACCTTCCAGGTTCCTCTGATAAAGCACGTTTCCCTATGTCCAGACACAGCTTATGTGCAGTGTAATGTAATTTGTGCAAATGTTGAGTTACCTGCCTTCCTCCTCTGACTTTCCAGCTTGCAATTTGCTTTCTGGTTGCTGGGGGGTCAGGGTCAGTTAAAAAAGTATTGTTCTTTGAGGCTACAGTTGTATTGCTATTGTTACCTTTTTCTCATAAATTTATATTGGGTTTAAACATACAAACATGGTCTGGTTATTGTTACTTTTTATTAGCGCTCTGTTAAGGCTCTCTCCTATTCATCTTCCAGTCTCTCACTGAATCCAGCTCCAGGTTGCTAGAATAAATTGAACCCTAGCAACCAGATAGCTGCTAAGATTCTAGTTTTATGAAGTGATCAGTTTACTCTGGGGGTCTCCCTTAGTGTTATAATCCACCAGGATTTCATAGACCACTAGGATTTCATAGAAATCCACCAGAATTTCATAGACCACATATTCAAAGTCAGTAAAATGAAACAATTATAGAAAACGTAATTATAATTTTGACTTGCATAACTGTATTGGCTGAATTTCTCCACAGCATATCATATGTGCTTTCATGTTTTATCCATGTAGAAACTCCCCCCGGTTCTGAATCTGCAAGAAGTGGAAGAATACAGAGATAAACTTAAGCACCAGCAGGCGGCAGTAAGTAAAACCACTTGTTTTCCTTTAAATAAGCCAGGCCAGCTTATTCAACTCTCACTTTATTGTCTGACTAGTTATACTAGCACTTTGCTACCAACAACTTGATGTTATATTTCTTCTGGCTTGGCCTTTAAAAACATTAACAGACATTTAATGTCTTAGGCAGTGCAGAACTTCTTCACCGATCTATGTACTATGCTTGCACCCTTTAACAGCTAAAAATGAATATTCTGGCACTGCTTCCTGTCCAGTGCCAGATCCCCTGGCAACCAGTGCCTGCTTGCTGCAATTGTGAATTCCAAGACTGAAGAAAGTAAGATTAAAATAATTTATATAGTGTAAATGAAGTTTATTTTGCTTGAAGAACACAATAGAAAACATAGTAACATAGTAACATAGTAAGTTGGGTTGAAAAAAGACATACGTCCATCAAGTTCAACCATAATGCCTATATATAACCTGCCTAACTACTAGTTGATCCAGAGGAAGGCAAAAACCCCCATCTGAAGCCTCTCTAATTTGCCGCAGAGGGGAAAAAATTCCTTCCTGACTCCAGAAATCTCCAATTAATTTCACATATTATTTTTTTTAAACAAATAAATAATAGTTCTTTAAACAGATACTGACACCAGATATTAAACCTTTTACCTGTCAGTTAGTAAGTTGGACCAAGCATAGATGCAGATACCACTTAAAACTGTCCTGTGCATTGGACACTTAAACACATTTGGAATGAAATCCACCCCATGTGCATGGTGATGCCAGCCTGGATCTAATGTGATCTGGGGGCATGTTGGCCATGCCTTTCAAGCCCCTGACCTTGCCCTGTTTCACTCCTGCCACCTTTCTAGTCGTGCTCCCTGCTGCTCTTCTTTGGATGATAATGGAGGACTTTTGGAGACAATTCTGTGCATTTCAGTGAAGCAGATAAGTTAGGTTTTGGGTGCAAATTACTTTTCCTGCAGGAGAATGAAGAAGAGAGGGGCTTAAGTCAGGCATACTTCTGATAAATATGGGGACATTGACTGTCTGTGACTAGCAGATGCCATTCCTTTGCTTAAGAGAATCAGGATAGCATCAGGCAGTCGGCATTTTTGGCCCAAAATCTGCCCTTGACGCTTGGTCTGAATTTCATAGTTCAAGCAAAGAGAAACGGAACCGGTGTAAACAAGTCTGCACAAGACAAGGCATATCAGGTCCCTGGATTGTGCTCTTTAATTCAAATTCAGTATTCATAGCTTTGTTTAGAGTTGATTAAATCTTAGATGAAATGCGTTCTGCAGTGCTGCGTGCATTCCCTATAAAGTAGCTGTTGTGTTTCATTTACTTTGCTACAATTGGTAGGAGGCCCTAAACTCTCTTTCTTCTTCAAACAATAGGAATTGTTTTTTTTAATTAAGCCCCCAGAAATTCTGAATTCTTTGACACAAAGTAGAACCCTATGTATTTTAGTAGTATGCTTAATAGCTCACTTGTTTCTGATGATCTAAATGGATTCTAGTTCACCCATATCTGGGAACAGTAACACCAAAAAGATAGTGTATAGAACTATGTAAAATAGTATGTACTGTTGTCCTGCACTGGTACAAGTTGTATATTTGCCTTAAAACACCACTATTTTTTTTTATAAACAAAGTTGCTGTGTAGCCATGGAGGCAGCTATCAAATTGAAATAGGGCTAAATGGCACAGGTTACATAGCAGATAACAGATAAGCTCTGTAGAATCACATTGTATTCCACGGAGCTGATCTGTTACCTGCTATGTAATCTACAGTATGCCTTCTGAATGGCTACCCTCGTTGGCTACATAGCAACTCATTTATATAAACTGTAGTTTCTGAAGCAAACACCTTTTAAAACATTTTAAATTTTTTGTGTTACTGTTCCTTTAAGCAGATACGCTAACTTTTATTGGTGTAGTGGTATATTGTAGAGATCCACTAATGGAATTGCAATTCATAATGCAGCCAGTGGCCTGTCAATCAAACTATACTCAATAGGGCACATGTACGTATACAAGTGCAGGGAGCATAGTGCAGTTTCAAGGATAATAACCATGGTTTTATTTATTAATGCAGCTTTTTTCCCCCCAGAATTCTGGTGTCATTGTGGTCATAAAGGGGTAATGCTGCATGCAGTTTGCCAAAATTAATACAAGTGTGCATACACTTTGTCACAAATCAGCCATGGTTGTTTCGAATAATTTAAAACTCTGCCTGGCCTAATTTCTTGTATTCGGCATGTGAGTGTGCAGCTTCTTGGCGGCCTGGAGCAGCAGCGCTTAGGTTGGACCAGAAGGCAGGAAGGGCTGAGCAGTGTCAAGTGCAACGTTAGGGAAGTGCAAGGAGCACATTTTGACACAATTGCCTTTAATAAAAGTGGTTTTATGTGCAAGGGGACCATAACTGCACTTGTGGATGTACATAAGCCCTAATGATTCTTCCTTGGTTTCAGACTGGGAAACCCTTTCATTCTCCTTATTTACACTACAGGGTTTCATCCAGTGGGTCATATAAGATTTAAATGAAAAAAAGTGTGTCATTTTAGTTGATAACCATTTATTTATTCAGTCACAGTGATGGGTTTAGATACTGTCGGATCTGACATATTGCTCATTCTATTTTCAGTCCCATAATAAACTGAATAGAGCAAAGCAAAATGTATTGTTCAGGACCACCTGCAGATATTGCTATGTTCCGTGATGTGGAATTTGACCCTGGTGGGGAGCAGCACATTTCTTACCTTATGAATCTCTCAACTTTTTCACATTTTTTTCAGTCAGAACAACAGCTGACATTATATTTATCCGATGAATATTTAAACCAAACCATTTTATGCTTGCAGTTGCAATCACACTATTTTCAGTCTTTGTAAATGCCCTGTACCAACTGCTCATAAACGGGCATATAACATTGGGGCATTATTGTAGGAAGCACCGCAATGCCATCTTGCTTCCATTGTCTGCTATCCTTGTTGTTGCCCTGGGTTGTGTTTATGCTTCAGCTTTCAGTTTCTAATTCCCTATTTTGCTCTATTGCCCATGCACATCACCTAGGGCAGGGCAAGGCACCAGAAGCAAGATATTGATGTGGTACTCTCTATAATGAACCCCAAGGTGGTGTCCTTTTCTGTGAAAAGGAGCAGCGGCATGGGGTCTAAATTTGGGGTTACCATAACTGGTGAGGGGGGATGCCCAAAAAATTGGTACCATACAGTTATTAAGTCTTAGGGGCATCCACATAATTGGGGGGTTGTAAAACAAATCCTTGTAGTTTGCCTTTTATCTCCAGTTTCACTTTGGGTCACTCTGGTCTGGCCCTCTTTTAGCCTGGGTCATAACATGTGCATATTGTGTATTGTTTCTTGCACCCTGTGGCAACTGTGCCCCATGCTGTGTTCTTTGAAGACTTAGTACTAAAGAAAAACATTTTTTTTTCTAGACAGTGCAAATGATACATCCCGAAGGCACAATGATTTATTGAGAGCTTGCGTCATAACAACATGAATTCATTAGGCTTTTCTTTATAAAACACATATATGATGCGCATATCTATTGTGCTCCAGTTCTGATTGCTGTTTCCAAACACATAAAGCTGATATATAATGAAGCTAATGGGTACAGCGTAGCACTTACTAAACTATAATAGCAATGCCTTTTTGTGTTTGTTCTTTCTTAGATACAAGTTACTTGCACTTCATCCATCCATTGATTGAAGTGCTGCCATTTGTTTGACACTTGAATAATGAATCAGAAACGCATGCTGCTTTGCTAAAATCTAGTGCTCTCCTCCAAATCACTGGATCTTGTCAAGTGCTTGTTAATGCTGACTCCGTTTTCCTCCATGAATGCCTCTCATATAGTGCACATTTGTTTTGCAGGTATCAAAGAAAGTTGCGGATCTGATTCTTGAAAAACAACCTGCATATGTCAAGGTAAAAATAAACAAATCTGTTTCCTTTTAATGAATGGTTGATACCAGTTGGTGTTCTCATATATGCTGATTCCTAGATGGCATAGAAGGTCTGAAAGAACAGATAGGTACAGGTATGGGATCCCTTATCCAGAAACCCAATATCAAGAAAGCTCAGAATTATGGGAAGGCCATCTCCTATAGACTCCATTATAAACTTATAATTGTAATTATAAAAATGATTTTGTTTTTCTCTGTAATAATAAAACAGTACAGTGTACTTAATGGTAACTAAACTGTATGAATCCACATTGGTGGCAGAACAATCCTATTGGGTTTATGTAATGTTCAAATCATTTCTAGCAGACTTACAGAAAGATAAGATCACTTATTTGGAAAAGTACCAAGTATTCTGGATAGGGATCCCCTACTTGTGATAACAATGTAGCCTGCTTTTCTGCTTCACTGACAACCTATCAAAGTTTTTAGGCCAGTGGGAAACATTATTATAATTATAACTAATTCATTAAAAAAATAATAGCCTATTGGAACGTATTGCAATAGTTAAACTTCTTGAATTTCCATAGGTTAAAAAATCCTGCCTAAATTCTCCTTTTTAAAAACTTAAACCCCTAAATGTTATAAAAGGCATTAAGTTTGCCCAGGAGCAGTAACCCATAACAACCAATTAGATGTTTGTTTTTAAACAGGTGACCAGTAAATGCTATACTGCTTTTGGGCAAACTTTTATTACATAACCCCCTATTAGTCTTGTAAATTTAAGCAGCTCACCCTGCAGATTTGTAAATAGTCCCTTTTGCCTTCATGTCTGTTTTTACTTACCTAGATAGCAAGCTCTGCAGAGATCTAGCTCCTCTTACAGCGTTTGGCACAACATTTATGTTCACACTTCTCTAAATTTCTAAATACAATAGAGGGTCAAAACATTCTGAAATGTTTTCAAAATGCTCTCACCAAATCTTGTGTATGAGAAATGTCAGACTGTTTCCTGGCTTTTTTGTTCTCTGATAGTTATCAGAGTAATGTAAATGCCCAAGAATATGTTTTTGGAACTGTGCAAGTGTCCCATTGACTGGAGAAATCAGAACAACTCTTAAAAGAGAAGGAAAGGTATAATCACAGAGGGGTGCCAAATTTTAGATAATGGAAGATGTTGAGAAGATGGTGAGCTTCTACAGACTTATCCCAGGCTGGTGCAGTTTTTAGTGAACAGGAACAGGCCTGGGGTAACAGTTAAGTGATTAACTTGGCACCCCCCTGTAATTATACCTTAATTCTCCTTTAAGAACTCTCAGATATATGGTTTGCATAAACCTGGTTATCTATACATAGCTATATACTTAAGCCAGCCTGTTAAATATGATTCTAAAGTTTCAATCTGGAATACATTCTCTTCAGTATATTGCATCATTATTTCAAGCTAAAACCTTTAGTTAGAAAATTAGCTTTAAAGCCTTATTCATTTTATCTTTGATATTATTCGGCAGCTAGACTGCTGTTCTGTTTAGTGTGAACATAGCACTTTGCAAGTTTGTTTTTTCTCTAGGATGTAATATTTAATTATTACCTTCCTTTGCCTTGCGGTGTCATTAATTTCCGAGTCGTCTGTCCATTCTTTTATCTATTTTCTTGCTTGCAGGAAGCATAAAGTTCCTTATTAAGTTTAACTCAATATTTTTCAACACCAAAGTGCCTGTCATCTATAGTCCCTTTTTTTTATTAACTGCCGTTTGAATGTATTATTATTAATAAGCAGATGCAATTTCACTTTGCTTTCTATCAATTACTTCCCTGCTTCCTGTGACAAGTGATATTCCATTTAGATTAGCAGATTTTCACAAATAAATAAAATATGTAATTTTCATTAGAATGGGGTATAAATTCACTCTGAAAGTTATTGATCAGCAAAATGATCTTATTGCAAGTCTAACCACCATGCCAGTAAATCCTTTGAGCGGAATTATTCCATTTTAATAGGAAGGTGATATCTTCAATTTTTCCTACAGTAAATAGATATGACAGTTATGCATACATTATACCAAAACCATTCCTTATCTGCATTCTTATTCATCTGAGCTGAACCTTCATATTGCCGCCCTGTGTTGAGGCGTTCTTTATAAGCAACCATTGGACAGGAATCATCCCATAGCTGATACAGATGTTGAGACGTTAGAGTGACAATTTCACGCTTTAAGAATGCTTATCATCATCATTATTATTATTATTATTATTATAAATGATATAGCACTAACATTCCTTGCAACACTTTACAGAGTAAAGAAATACAAATACAAGACATAACAGCTTACATATTTAGCCAAACGTGCTAAGGTGCTGGTTTCATTCTGAAATAAAAATTATTGTTTTCTTTAATAATGGCGCAATTGGAGCTACCCATAGATCCGCTTCAGTCCCTGCTGCATTTTTAATAAGGGGTGGTCGTGTCGTAATGGTCCCTGCCAGAAGCACAGTAGGAGGGGAGTAGCCAATCACAGCCCTGCAGTAACACAAGCACAGACAGGCTTCAGTTCCCTAGCTGCTGATTGGTTCCTATCTGATTCCGTATACTATGGAGTAACTAAATGCTTACCACTATCAATGATGGATAGGCTATCTTTGTGATTATTTAAAGATGCAAAATAAACTATTATTCTTAAAGAGGTTAGCTTGTTTAAGTTTTCACCGGAGCAGTTACAGTCTGTTTCACATATGGTCAGCTGTCTGAATTATACTGTGTGTTTCACTGCCAGTAAAGGAATTGCAGTTGTGTTCTTCTTTCTATCTAAACTTATGACGGATGTAGCACACAACATTTGAAGGAGGTGACATCTGTTTTGTTGACTAGAGTAAACAGCTTGATGCTAATCCTGTATTTGAGTGGTTTACTAAAAAAATTATTCTCCTGTTGCCTCTTCATGATGACCCAACTGACATGATAACAATGCACAAGAGGTGCTATTTTTCAAATCATGGTATTCTACAGAATGGGTGCAATTTTAGAGATGCCATGAATGGTGGTTACAAATTACCTCAGTTAACTGCTGTAATACCTACCTATTGCACTCATGGTCAGAACTAAAAAGAAGAAGGAATTCTAAGTGATTTAGGGGTACTGCATCCTTACTATTAACTTTAAACAACTTGAATGGCTGGTATTTAAATGTTTTGAAGAGGCTGTTCACCGATAACTTGTTTTGTGGGGAGTTTACATGTCTTTTAAAGGAAAACTACACTTAGAACAATTTAGGTTTTTTTAGTAAATATATTTCTAATGGGGCTAGACATGAAATTTACAACAGATGTCACTAACAACCCAAGTAATGCACACATACAAAGAAATCAAAACAAATAAGTCTTTAAATTAAGTTATGTGTAATAAAGTGAAATGATACAGGGAATAAGTATTGAGCACATGAAGAAAAGGAGGCACAAACACGCATGGGAAGCCAAGAAACCTGCTGATATCTGTCAGTATTTAGAAAGCAATCCTTCTTCCTCTCAGTGCAGATAAATATCAGCTGGTTTAGCCCTAATCAATGGCCTACAAAAAGGTTTCTTATCACCAAGGTATAACACAAGAAGCATCTCATGATGGGTAAGGGCTCTAGTACACAGGGAGATTAGTCACCCGCGACGAATCTCCCTTGTTGCGGGCGACTAATCTCCCCGATATGACATCCCACCGGCGAAAATGTAAATTTTTAAGTTTGGGCGAGCCAATGAAATCTGGGAGAATATAGTCTGATCAGATGAGAACAAGAACTCTTTGAATATCATTGCACACACCATGTTTGGAGGAGAAATGGCACTGCACATCACCCCAAAAACACCATACCAACAAGTTTTGAGGTGGGAACATTATGATGTGGGGCTGTTTTACAGCATATGGTACTGGCAAACTTCATATAATTGAAGGAAGGATGAACGGAGAAATGTACAGGGACATTCTTGATAGGAATCTGCTGCCATCTAAAAGGATGCTGAAACTGAAACGAAGGTGGACATTTCAGCAAGCCAATAATCCCAAACACACCGCGAAGGAATCTCTTAATTGGTTTCAGAGAAAGAAAATAAAGCTGCTAGAATGGCCCAGTCAATTACCCTACTTGAATCCAATTGAAAATCTATGGAAAGAACTGAAGATCAGAGTTCATAGAAGAGGCCCCCGGAACCTTCAAGATTTGAAGACAGTTTGTGTGGAAGAATCAATGTCTATTCTACTAAGTATTAAATACATTTCAGTAAGCCGTTTAATACTTATTCCCTGTGTCATTCTACTTTACTACAAATAACTTAGTTTATGGACTTATGTGTTTTGATTTCTTTATATGTGTGGATTAATTGGGTTGTTATTGACATCTGGTGTAAATTCCATGTCAAAAGCCCAATTAGAAATATATTTACTGAGAAAAACGTTGACGTGTTCAATACTTATTTTTCCTGCTGTATATCATGTAAAACATCTCATATGTAAAACCCTGCTGTATCTAAATAAACGTTTTTTATAGAAATATCATTTTTAAGCATTATGTGCCATTGGGTAATCCTAAATAAAATATTGCCTAAGGGCCAGCCCCTGGGATCATACGATTCATGGTGCACACAAACATACCAAGGGCACACATACATTTTATTAGGTAAAATCAGTGGACAGAGTTTACTCCCACACTACTCCCTGTTACAGTTAGAGCTGCATTATTTCCTGTCAGTTGATCTCTGAGGGAGCACACAGCCCATCACTAAATGGTGGCTCAAGGGAAAAGATGTTAAAGGGCAATATTTACTAATATGTATATATTCTACTTTGGTAGTTTATATCAAATTAAGTATCCAATGTGCTGGTTAAGTATTTATTCTGAATACTAAAATACTATGTTATACTAGGTATAGTTTTACTTTAAATTAAAAGAGAAGGAAAGGTAAAAACTAAGTAAGCTTTATCAGAAAGGTCTATGTAAATAGACCAATAAACACTCACTGTAATGATGCTCTGAGTCTTCTTTGAAAAGAAACACCACATTTGTTTCATTTTATTCTGTACACATGATTGGCAATAAAATGTAAAATGCCTAGTAGTTTTCATTCTCCTTTACATTCCCAGCCCCCATTACTTACCTGCGTAAGAGTGCAAGAGTAAAAACATACAGCAGTTTGGTTATCCACAGTTATTCACAGAAAATACATGTATTTGGCAGTGGTGGGTCAAAAAAATGGATATGGTTAGGGATCAGCAGATCACAAAAATTCATCTCTGCCTTCCTATCTGTGTTGCCCCCAGCCTTGGATGACAGCACGTATTCAATATGGTGGTGGATAAAGCTGCAGGTTGGATGACATAATGGGTAACAATAACGGATGTCACAACTTGGGAGAATGACAGATGCATGCCTTATTAAAAAATTGCTGAAAGTAGTATTACACTTACTTTGTAAAGACCAGAGCCTATATTACCTACTAGCCTTAGCTTTTTTGTTAAACTAAGACCCCTTGTAAGAGCAGTTTGTTTTCTCACAGGAGCTGGAACGTGTGACTTCACTACAGACAGGCCTGCAGCTAGCTGCTGTGATTTGCACTAATGGAAGAAGGTAAAAATAAAGAACACTTTAAAATACAATCTGTGTACACTTATACTGTTAGCTGTCAGCTACACACTGATGACTTCACTAGTGATGACACTACACACATGACTTCACTCACTGTGTTTTTTCTGGCAGTGTAAATACATTGATGGAGAAAACTCAGATCTGCTGCCCTTAGTTTGACTTTAATATGCACCACATATGGGGATTTTATCATGAATATACAGGTTTCACTCTTGCACCCCAGAATCTAGCCTGTGTGCACACTGACAGATGGATGCCTTGCTTATAAGTACAGATAATGTTTTATCCTCTGCCGGATTTATGCCCTGTAAGGCTTTGTGTCCTCCTGAACAACTGACTTTTACCAAAGCTTCAATTTTTAGCAGACTTTGGGGCTGATTTACTAACCCACGAATCCGACCCGAATTGGAAAAGTTCCGACTTGAAAACGAACATTTTGCGATTACTTTGCGATTTTTTCGTATGTTTTGCGATTTTTTCGGATTCTGTACGAATTTTTCGTTACCAATACGATTTTTGCGTAAAAACGCGAGTTTTTCGTATCCATTACGAAAGTTGCGTAAAAAGTTGCGCATTTTTCGTAGCGTTAAAACTTACGCGAAAAGTTGCGCATTTTTCGCGTAAGTTTTAACGCTACGCAAAATGCGCAACTTTTTACGCAACTTTCGTAATGGATAGGAAAACTCGCGTTTTTACGCAAAAATCGTATTGGATCCGAAAAATTCGTAAAGAATCCGAAAAAATCGCAAAACATACGAAAAAATCGCAAAGTACCGATCATTACGAAAAAAACGCAATCGGACTCCAATCGACCCGTTCGTGGGTAAGTAAATCAGCCCCTTTGTCTAGCATGTTGTTTTTCTGTATTTTACTGTATTTTGTCAATTATTATTATTATTTACGTAGTGCTGTTATATTTTGCCTAGTGGAGCTTACAGTCTAACAAGGTCACTGTCACACTCACACACGAGCCATTTTTATCAGGAGCCATAGTTCCTTGTGTTTACCCAGATATTCAGTGCCTACTGATGAGAAGCAGCAGCAGATGCTATGACCTTATTTTCACTGTATTATTTTTTGTAAAATGAGAATACCGGTATAGGATCAGTTATCCAGAATGCTCAGAACCTGGAGTTTTCCATATAGCAAATCTTTCTGTAATTTGCTCCAATAGGATTGTTTTGCCTGCAATAAGGAATAGTTATATTTTAGTTCAAATCAAGTACAAGGTACTGACTTATTATTGTTTTGAAAAAAATTGTTATTTGCTTAAAATGGAGTCTATGGGAGATGAGCTTTCTGGATAAAGGGTTTCCGGTTACAGATCCTATATCCTATATTAATCAGAATTTTTTTTTCCAATTCACTGTATGTAAAATATAAGCCAAATAGCATGGGGTTAGTTTTTGAAATGTTGAAACTAGTTCTGGCAGGGGAATTTGAGATTGTCCTGTGAAATGTATCATTGCAGAATTTCACTTGTGGAACCCCCTGTCCAACAAAGTCCCAGCAACATCTGGAATTAGGTGGGATGAGAGTAGCAGCTCAGTGGCTCATATCAGGCATGAAGTAGCAAGGTAGATTGCTTTTCAGTGCATATAAGTTAGTAACCCAATTTTCTCTTCAATTCTCTCAGGCACCTTAATGTGGCAAAGGAAGGATTCACTCAAGCTAGCCTGGGACTTCTTGCAAACCAAAGGAAAAGGCAGCAGCTGATTGGCCTACTGAAGTCTCTACGAACTATTAAAACGCTGGTAATGAAGCACATCCTTAAAATACCATATGTATTCTCCTAACAGTTCTGCAAGAAATCTAATCCTCTTTTCATCTTTATTTGGCAGCAAAGAACAGATGTTCGGCTAAGTGAAATGCTAGAGGTAATTATATTGTAAAAATCCAAAGCATTTTATGTTTTTACACATATTTATATTGCATTTGTCTTCACCTGATGTTTGCTGCGATACAGTAATGGACAAATAAATATGAGGCTAATATGCACCAGGTTGCTATACTGCCATGATTTTTGTGGCATAGTTGCTGATCACTTTATGTTCTTGCCTGCCGGAAGCACCTTATCGCTTGAAAATGCACAGGTTTCTAATAACATTTACGGATACATTAAAAGATATCACATACTGTACTGCGAAACCAGTGTTTAATATATTCCTCATATATCAACACTTTCCTGACTGTCAAGAAAGTTTTTTCATTTGTCAGAATGCATTAGGATGCTTGCAGCCAAATCCCTTTCCCAAATCCCATTCTGCTCTGTTGGGTATTAGAGCCTAACAGCAGCGCCGGGCTCTAACTCCTTTCTGACTTGATCATCTCTTGCCGCTTTCTAAATACGTGTTCACTAAAATACTGATAACATATAAATGTCTTCTGTAATGTTAGGGGTAGTTTGAAAAAACACCAATAAACAGGTTTTTTTTTTTTAAAAAAAAAGCTTTCCACTTTTTATACAGTTTTAAAAATATGGACAGGTATAGGACCCATTATCCAGAATGCTCGGGACCTGGGGTTTTCTGGATAAGGGATATTTCCGTAATTCAGATCTCCTACCTTAAGTCTGCCATAAAAATAATTTAAACCCAATAGGGTTTTTTTTGGCTCCAATAAGGATTGATTATATCTTAGTGGGGATCAAGTACAAGGTACTGTTTTATTATTACAGAGAAAATGGAATCATTTAACCATTAAATAAACCCAATAGGGCTGTTCTGCCCCCAATAAGGAGTAATTATATCTTAGTGGGGATCAAGTACAAGGTACTGTTTTATTATTACAGAGAAAATGGAATCATTTAACCATTAAATAAACCCAATAGGGCTGTTCTGCCCCCAATAAGGGGTAATTATATCTTAGTTGGGATCAAGTACAAGGTACTGTTTTATTATTACAGAGAAAAAGGAAACCATTTTTAAAAATGTGAATTATTTGATTAAAACAGAATCTATGGGAGATGGCCTTTCTGTAATTCAGAACTTTCTGGATAATGGGTTTCTGAATAAGGGGTCCGATACCTGTATTTTAAAATGAATTACTTTTATATTCTCCCAGTTGCAGCGCAATAAGGCAAATCGCATCATCAAAAGAATTTTACACTGACTTTTTTTTTATTACACTGACTTTACTTGCAGCAACTTTTCCTTGTGACTTTTTTTTTTTTTAATAAATATTAGACATTTGGGAAAACGAGTTTAGTCAAATTTGACAATAAAAAAAACTGCAGTAACAGATTAGAGAGCCGGTGACCAGACTTTTTTGCACACTGCGTTCTTCATTTGCAGAATGGCCTGTGGCCTTTATGCTCTGTTTCATAGTGCAGACACCTGTTGCTAAACCCTTGAATAGAGCGAAGCCCAAGAGGGCATCCCCCCTATTTATCCACTAACTTCTGCATTATTTATATGTTTTGAAGGTGAACTGCCCCTTTGTCTTATCATACATCAAGTGGATGACACCATTGCAAAAGCAAAAAAAAAAATTGTGAAGTGTGTTATTTTCCATTCCTCAGTGGACAATGTACCAAAGATATGGTACTTATCTACCAAGAAATAAGTCTGTCACATTCTATTATTTTTTGCATAATGCAATTCTGAGAAACTTTCCTGTTACATTGCTAATATGGTCGGACCCATAGAACTTGTAAATGTGATTAACTTATTTAATTAAACCCATTGAAATTGTTTATTGATGTATATGGGAAAGCTGCTTCGAACTGCATTTTCTTTCATTAAGCAAAAAACTGTTTTTGGATTGAGATATCTTTTAGAAAGGATGCTGTTTTAACCCAAAGATGTTCTAGAGTGAGTTGCACTGAATGATTATCTGTCTGTTACAGAAATTGTCATATTTTATTTATGTATTTGTAATTTTGATTTGAAGGAGGAAGACTATCCTGGAGCTATTCAGCTCTGTTTGGAGTGCCAGAAGGCAGCTAGCACCTTTAGACACTACAGCTGTATAAGGTACACATATTGGTCAATTTTCCTGTTTTCGTGTTGGCCAAATATATCAATGCAGTATGTTTGTTTTAAATGTAAACACGATTTCATGCTCTACTTATCTGTTTAATTTCAGTAGAATCCCCCCCAATAAAAGTGCATTGTATTACTCCCAACACTTTGTGGGTGGAATGGGGAAGTTGTGCTTTCAAACATCAGCTACTTGGCCAGCGGTCATACAGACCTGACAAACACTATTACAGGGTGAATGATAGAAATGATGTAGCTGTGCATATTTATTGTAATGTTTGTTCCACATGTCTGTATTGAAGCACAGGTATGGGACCTGTTAGCCAGAATGCTCATGGCTTGGGTTTTTCAGGATAAGGGTCTTTTAGTAATTTGGACCACCAAATTTTAAGTCTAATAAAACATTTTTAAATAATATATTATAATAGAAAGAGTGCCGCACACACAGGGACTTGGTACAAAAGGAAAAGTGTTTTTATTGAAAAAATTCCAACGTTTCGAGCACAACCAGTGCTCTTCCTCAGGGACAAACTTTAAATAATATATGATAAATGGCCTTTCTGTAATTCGGAGCACAAATCTGTGCTGTAAAATTGACCAGAGCTACATAAAGCCATACCCCTAAGTGCTAAAAAAGCAATTAAAAATCATTGAGTTGTACTGTTTGAAAATAGTTTTTTAAAGCGTACCACCCCTTAAAACTTCTGTTAATGAAGATAGATTTTATATTATTTGTTCTAGTGTGTTGTGAAAATGTTTGCATGCTCTTAACCTGGATATGCTGCTACGTGTTTGTTGCTAGATAGAAAGTCATCCCTAGCTGCAGTTCTTCTGCAATGATAATGAAGCTTCATGTCACTCTTCATTTCTTTCCTGTGCCATTAGCCTGACACACAGCGAGATTTCCTTAGGTCTCAATTTGACTGCAGCAGGAAGCATTGTGAGACCTTGGCTGGAAGGTTTAACCTCTCTGCAGGCTACTGGCTTCCACCGTATTCACTGGTTTGAGACAACCTTAGCAGTTGTTAGAGCTGCTTGATACATACATAGGCACCGATACAACGGGAGCACATACAGTAATAATTATATTCACTTTAAATGTGTGTCAGTCCAAAGGGATGCTAACAGTAACATGCTGACTTTTGGGTAAACATAAGAATTATTGACATGCCCCTAATCTGGCCTGAAATTGCAACCAGCGCATTATTTAATAATCAGAGCCGTGGAGTCGGAAGCGCCAAAAATGTATCGACTCCTAATAAATTTAAATTGTAATGGAAATAATACAATATGTTACAGTGTTATATTTCACAGGTAATAGTGAAAATAAAGTACTTCACTGCTCTAGGAATAAAGCCCAGTGCATAGTAGATATTTTTTATCACTTGTTTTCTACAAATGCTATCAATATCAGTTTGGAATCTGTTATCCAGGAAGCTATGAATCTTGGCATTGCCATAGAATCCCATTTTAACAAAGAAATCTTTCATTTTTTTTTATTTTGAATTGTACATGGTGATAACTTGGCTACATAAATCCATATTGATGGCAAAACCATCCTGGGTTTATTTTTAATATTCAAATGTTTTTAGCATCTTTAAGTGTCTTTTTAGGATTTGTAAAGCCAGCAGGCCTATTTATCAATTTTCACATTTTTCCTTTTTTTTTAAATGGTAAAATTTGAATAAACTCAACGATTTATCAAACTCAAACATTTGCTATTTTTTTTGCATATATAAAAAACACTATTAAAAACTCCAATTTGTATTCTTCCCCTCCTCATCATTTTCAATGGGTCTACAAATTCTTCTTCTACATGAACTTGCAAACTTGCAAGCTTTTACATTTTGAGGTTTTTTTTAATCTTCTTCTTCTTTTAATTCTTGTGCTTAAAAAATATCAAACATTCACGTTTGGAAATTGGAAGTTTGGAAGTTTATATGCAAAAAAATTTGAATCACAGAAAAATATCAAACATTTGAATGTTGCTAACTCCTCTAATGTTCCATAATATGTTAAAACCTCAATCTGGAAAAGACCAGATGTACAATAAAGATCTGGTGCCAGGTGTTTGTTGTTGGCTTTAAGTGTATAGAGTTTTTAATTAGTGGGGCATTTTCTTTATTAGTTCAGAGCAAACAGGTGCTTCCACATTTGTTAAATCTCCTTGTGTAGATATGGGTTCAGGGGCTTAACTCATTCTTATAACTATAGGGGAAACCTTAGGAAAGCATTTCATAGTAACCAAACATAGCAGGTTGCTGTTGCTAGACTATGCAATAGTGTACAGTCTATGTCTGGTACAGATAATGTACGGAAGTTATTTACACAAAAGCACACATCCTTTGAATCTTCTGGGTTTCCTATGTTGTTATTATCTTTCCTGCATAATTATGTTTTATCTCCTTATCGTTTTGAACAATGTGCCAAGAACTAATTATTTGAGCTGTAAAAGAGTTACCTGGCTTCCAACCTGCGAGACCTCGACTGTAGTTGCACTACAACTCTGGCAGATTGCAGTATTGTGATACAAATGGTGGACCTCAGGTTGGGCAACCCTAGTAGAAAATGTACAGTGAATAAAGTATGTAGCATTTTAGTGCATTCACCCTGTCTTAAGCTGGCCATACACAGAACGCGTGTGGGCTCCGAATTATCGTCCCAATAATTTTTGTACCATGGCAATCAGATAACTTTTTATCTGCCAGTTCTTTTATGTTCAGAGCATCCTCCGACTTTTATATTACAATTTCAATCTGAATGTTAGTTTTAGGTCATTGCTTTTAAAGGAGAAGGATAGTTACAATCACCGAGGGGTGCCAAAATGTATCAGGTAAGCATGTAATCCAGTGATCCCCAACCAGTGGTTCATGAGCAACATGTTGCTCCCCAACCGCTTGGATGTTGCTCCCAGTGGCCTCAAAGCTGGTGCTTATTTTTACATTTCTGGTAAGGAGGCAAGTTTTGGTTGCATAAAAAACAAGTATAATCCCAAACAGAGCCTCCTGTAGGCTGCCAGTCCACATAGGGGCTATTAAGTAGCCAATCACAGCTCTTATTCTTACCCCCAGGAACCTTTTTTATGCTTGTGTTGCTCCCCAACCCTTTTTCCATTTAACTGTGGCTCATGGGTATAAAAGGTTGGGGATCCCTGATGTAATCGCTTACCTGAAACCCCCAGCTGGTGCTCCTGTCAGGAGAAAACTGCACCGGCCGGTGTGTATGCGAGCGATCATTCCTCTTCCTCCTTTGGTCTTCACGTGTGCGCAGTAGAGTGAAATGCCGAACTTTAGCAAAAAAGCCAGCTTTTTTGCTCAACTGCGTATGCGCAGGTCCCAGGATCACTGATAAATGATAAGAAAGAAGGAGAATTGCTCGCCTGCATTTACCCCAGGCCGGTGCAGTTTTCTCCTAACAGTAGCACCGGCCGGGAGTTACAGGTAAGCGATTACTGTCACTGAGAGGGGCCTCCACCCACTTATGATTTAGCCTTTTCTTCTCCTTTAAACGTACAGTCAATACCCAAACGTTTGTCAGAAGTCTAAAATCTGAACATGTATGGCCACCTTTAAACAATTTTGCTGTTTATTTCTTACCATTTAACTTGATGTAATGGCTTGTATTGAGTCATGTATTTAGAACCGCTAATCCCTAATTAAAGTGTTGCTTTGAGCTGAATGAACACTGTTGTTGCCATGTTAATAGACATTTGAGTCACTCCAGCCCAAGGGGGGACATAGCGTCGCATTAAAGCTTTCACTTGTGAAAATAATTAATGTATTGCCTTGGAGATCACTTCAATTTTATCAGCCTGATTAAAACAAACTCCTTATGTTCTTTCTAAGAAATGTTTTGAGTTTTTTTCTGTCTAAAGTTTGCAACTAAATTTAATAAGAGCTGCCAAATGCTTGCAAGGGTGAAGGTGGGTACATGGTACATGATTAGTGATCCTGAAGTGGTTGAAATTACTTTCAGAATCTGTTTGCATGTGTTAAAAATGACTCATTTGTTAGATCTGTGCCTGTTAAAAGTCAGCAACAATTTTATTTTCTGACACAACAATGATGTCTTGGTGTATTGTAAGGGTAGGCCATTTCTAGAATTTTGTCCTGTTGTATGTTAGATGTCTGGTTGGTACCTTTCTAAGGTGGCCATACATGGGCAGGTTTAGTCACATGAAACAAATATTTTATGGGCATCCAATAAAATCAGCTTATCACTACATTGATGGGGTGCAAATATTCAGCCATGGTCAGCTGGATAGGTTTAAAAATGTTGTCATGAAAAAAAGAAACCAGTTAGTGGACGGGATGATCAGATAATTATCGTTAAATTAATGTAAACTGCACATTCCTATTTTGAAGGGTCGGGTTAAATGCAAAACTAAAAAAAGGACCGGATAACCATCGGTTATTATATGTATGATCTTGCAGCCAACTCAGAGGTGTGACAAAAGTCTCTTCACACTCTCTCTCCTCCCCTCTCTTTCCCCCCCCCCCTTTTTCTTTTCCCCTCTTTGAATGTTCTCATCATATTACATACCAACCCTGCACCGTGGGACCCCCCAAAAGGTGCACCTTTTTGTACATTGTTATACTAAACGCAAAATAAAAAAATTATTAAGAAAAAAAAAAAGTAAGTCTCTTCACATATCGTTAGCCGTTGTGGGATGAATCGTATGTTAACAACTGGTTAGCTGATAAGATCATTCATATGTTGGTGACAATGTTTTCCCGTATATGGCCAGCTTGTGATAAAAGATTGACTCTATATGAAAGAATAGGAGAGAAAATAAGATTCCTATTGCTGTAGAAAATGCACATCATAATTTTCACCAGAAAGGATTCATAATATTTTTAATTATTCAGGTATCAAGAAAAAAAAAGAAAAGCTAATTTCATGTGGTGTTTAATTAGGATTTCGGTGGCAGGCATATCAGTACGTCTAGACTTTCAGATACCAGACTGAAGTGTGGAACTGCTGCACAAAGCCCCTGTGGACAATTCTAAAACTGCTCTCTCATCTTCCAGCTCTGATTACACCCAACCAGCAGCTCCTTTACACTTTGCTGAAGCTGGGAAAATGACTTAAGGTTTTATTTGGCTATATTTTGTTTCAAGGTTGTTTAATGCCCTTAGAAATCATTTGCATTTTATGGAACCTTTAAAAACAATAGCTGTCTTTATTGCCTAATGAAATAAGTTCATTAACATAATTCAGCATAACTGCAACATATCTGTCTACTTCTAGACTCTTTATATTCTGCAAATTTGAACAAATGTTGTTTTAGATGTGCAGAGATGGGATCCATTATCTGAAAACCCATATTACAGGAAGGCCATCTCCCATAGAGTCCTTTTTTAGCAAATAATTCTAATTCTTAAAAATAATTTCCTTTTTCTTTGTAATAAAACACTGATTTGTACTTGATGGTAACTAAGCTGCATGAATCCATATTTTTGGGTTTATTTATTGTTTAATGGGTTTTTAGCAGACATAAAGTGGCCATACACAGGCAGATTGAAACTACCAATTCAGGCCCTTCAGTCCCATTTGACAGTTTATCTGCCTGTGTAAGGAACCCTCTGACAGGCCCACCCAACTGATATCTAGGCAGAAATCGACCAGATATTGAAGGGGCAGGTTTGATTTTCCTGTTGGATCGAGGACCCACATCGACTTGCTCCAATGGCTCATATTTCCATTGTTATAATCTGATCATTTGGCCCTAGATTAGCCCAATATCTCCCACTTTAGAAGATCTTGTAGTGTATGGCCAGCTTTAAGGCATAGAGATCCAAATTATGGAAAAATTGTTATCCAGAAGCAAACATTCTGTATAATAGTTCATTTACCTGTATATTATTAATTCCCCGATCCATATTGCATTACATATGTGGATATGGATCTCTTGCATTTCCAACCACATTTGTCTTCTCTTTGTTTAAAGTTAACAAAGTTTAGTGTGTAACCATGTGATACACACTGCACAAGGCACTGTCCAATTCCAAATGAATGGTATCCAAAAGAAAATAATAACTTGGCCTTGATTTCTTCCCTTGGTTCTAAAAATCATCAACAAAACTGTTTGACGTCACTGTATGCAACAACTAATCGGAAAGGTTTTTGGTGGATTCCAGTCCTGTCAGTATTCACATGTACGGGGTGGAGGGCTGTTAAATTGTCTTTTTACACTGGTGAAGAGAACCCAGTTAGTGCCTATAGTGCGGGCTGGCCCCAGCACGTCACATGCGGGTTGCGGGCGGGTTTAGCCTGAGCTCTTTTGTTTGCCCTCTCCGCCTGCACCATACACTGCTGGCAGCTCTCTTCCGGCTTCTCTATTTATAGGCGCGTACCCAGAAGCCGCCGTCATTGCGGGACGGGCGCAGGTCTATAAATGGAGGGAGAGGGTGGGTTGCGGGTGGGTTCTGGCTGAACTCTTCTGCCTGCCCTCCCCACCTGCAACCATACACTGCCGGCAGCTCTCTTCCAGCTTCTCTATTTATAGGTGCGTGCCCAGAAACCGCCGTCATTGCGAGACGGGTCGAGCTCAGGTCTATAAATGGAGGGAGAGAGTGGGTTAGAGTCGGGCGCAGGTCAAGATTTTCTCGACCTGCACATCACTAGTTCCTTAGGCCTTATGGTATGGAAAGACATGTAAATGGTAACACATAAACTATTTGTTGGAGCATGGATATTTTATAGCTTAGCAGCAGAATTTGGGGGCCCATTTTGTTTCTATTTTGTTCGTTTTCACTAATCGTATTTTTTAGCACTAAAAATTGTGGCTTATACAAATTACTGTATTACTAATTATTAAGCGTACAAACCACGAAAAGGGGCAGATTTATCAAAATGTGTGTTTAGAGCTTAATACATGAAAGCTTACCCAAGTTATATTCATTTGTATCGTTTTTTTAGAAGTGTATTTATCAAATGGTAAGTTCTAACTTTCAAAGATTGATTAATACACTTCTAAAAATCCCATAGGAATGAATATAACATAGGTGAGTTTTATGTATTAAGCGGCAAACTCACATTTTGATAAATCTGCCCCTAATAGTAAAAATTGCCATCTAAAAGCTGGTGAGGTCAAATAGAAGTCAGTGGAACAGTCTTTATTTAATTGGTGGTTTTGGAGGTTTTCATGTTTTGTTTTTTTTGTAAGTGCACAAAGAGTCTCATGAAAATTAGGAATTTGAGGTTTTCGTATTTTTATTCTAATCCTTTTTACTTTTCTTGTTCATGCTTTTTTGTTTTTGGATTTTTTGAAATAATGAGTAGACATTTGTGCTTTTTTAAAAAATGAATTACATTGTGGTAAAAAAAATCTCTTAAATTATACACATTCAAATTTTGATAAATGGGCCTGAAAGTGTTGCCCAGAGTGGTGTAAAGTTGGCCGTCAATGGACTCTGAAGCAGTGGAAATGTTCTCTGTAGAATGCTCAACTGAGCTCTACCATCTTGAAGTCTGCATAGCTGGAGTATAATTCACAGGATAAAACAATGTATTCATATTGTCCTGGTTGTGGCTTTTCTATGAGATTGATGATTCTAGGCATCTGTTTCACTAATAGCCGCTTCTCTGGTGATATATTTATATAGTGAGACAGATTTCACAGATTTAGCCCCATAGTTATTATATCCACCGCAATAAAACCAAATACTTTAGCTGACTTTAAAATATCATTTGCATCCTGCAATATATTTCAAATAGCAAAATCATATGCAGAAAATCTGATTTACTAAAGGCTTTGCCAGCTAAACAGAATATTTTAATTAACTGGGACCTATTTGCACCAGTAATGCAGTGATTATCTTTTCTGTGCTACAATATGTGAAAAGTACAAGAAACCGCTTCTTCTATGAAGCTTTACATACAAATTTTAACCTTAACTGTTTTACACTGTTGAGAATAACAACAGCGCCTTAATAATACATCATTTTTAGCTGCTTGATCTCATGACAAATCCATTTTGGTGGTGAAACTGGGGATTTAAAACTGACATCTAATGAGTTCAAGCTAATGAAAGATGACTGTAGCATTGGGGAGACACAAGGACCCTGCTGACTGAATAGTATGTGCTGCAGTCTCCGGTCAAGACTGAGGGTCTGATTTATTAACATTTGAATTTTGTTTTTTAGCACGTATTAAGTTTTTTGGTTTTTATTTTTTTTGCAATAAAACTCTGTATTGCTACAAATGAAATTGGCATTGTGAGTTACTATTGGCTGCTACCAGCCCTTTTAATCAAGCTGTCATTTATAAATTATGTTTACAGATTCCAATATCGCATACTTTTATTGCTTTAGATGCAGTTCTTATGGGGGTGATTCATCATGTTTGAATTTGAATTTTGGTTCAAAAATTCAACTGATTTATTAAGTGTTAAAAACCCGAGAACTGGAATGTAATCCAGTAAACCGCATCTAAAAGCGTGTGAGTTTATATAGAAATCAATGGGAATTGTCCTAGGCAAAGTCAAGCCATAATTTCAATTTGAGATTTTCATTTTTTTCGAGATTGTAAACTCACAAATATGAGGCATTCAAGTTTTTTTTTAAACGAGTTTATTTAAATTAGAAAAAACTCTCCAATTCACACTGTTGAAAATAATAATAAATTCATATGTGTTGAGAGAACTATGACTGACGTTCACATTGTACACTGGGTTTGTTTATTAGACTGTGAAACCAGCCTTCTTATTATTAGTGGTAAACATTCTCTCTTGCATCACAGACTTATCAATGTGGCAATTAAAGGAGCAGAGAATTTTCGAGTTTTTCTTATTTCAGATTATTACATATTTTTCTCAGTGTGCTCTGGGCAGCTGTTGAGAAGCTAAGCTAAGCTTAGGGGGTTGTTGCAAATCACCAGGCAGAATTACTTTTAAAGGAGAAGGAAAGGTAAAAACGAAGTAAGCTTTATCAAAAAGGTTCATGTAAATACAGCCATAAGCACTTACAGTAATGCTGCACAGAGTCCTCTATCAAAAGAAACAGGATTTATTTTCTTCTTTTGTGTACACATGTTTTTCAGTATCAGACTTCCTCTCTCAGAAAAATCCTTCATTCCTGGGCCAGAGTCTGTGCAGTTCTCTCCTCTCTCCCTTCTCCTGCTCCACCCTCCCATAAGTATTCATAAAACTCACTCCCCCCACCCTTAGGAATGTGTAATCTGAGCTGGAAGCTATGAAGACCAGGCAAAAATGGTAACTGCTATCTTAAAAATACAAAGAAAACTGCTATCTTAAAAAAACAGAGAAAGCTTCTTGGGCTCTTTACTCAGGTATGGCAAAGCTTTCTGCAGAATAAAAATATTGTTCTAGGTGTCACTAATGTGGCAAATATATTGGCAGTAAAATGCCAAAATGACTTTCTTTCTCCCTTAGGGCTTATTCATTTTAAATTTGGTCATTGAAGTAGAGAAATCCACATCTTCAGCTGCATGGTAGAAAGGCCAGGTACTGGTTGGGATAACACTGAGGCCTTTCATTTGCACTAGTGTGGACTTGTTAATAAATTCCTTTGCATTTATTTGCCATGGGCCGATCGCACTTATATCGCATTGGCTTGCGTTTTTAGTTAGTTTTGTCAGAATCCCCTATCCAGCCTACAGAAATCTTCCTTGTTCCTTTGCTGTATTAATTAGCATTCCTTCTGTAATACTATTAATGAGAGCATAACATAAGATGAATTCCTGGACACAGCTGCCACTTACCATTTGTTTTCATGTCCTTTTCAGTGAATTAAACTCAAAACTGCAAGATACTCTAGAACAAATTGAGGTAAGCATCTTATTATTAATGTTTATTATTAGAGAATGTAAGGGAGAAGAACTTTATTATTCTTTGTTTATTGTAGTTTTTTTCTCTAAAATTGCAACCAATTCAAAATGGCGCCCTCTTTTTCCTCTATATGTTTCTTTATCTCTGCAACCATTTTGGTTTTCAGCTGAAAGGTCATTCGTGGAATTGCAATAATGTATTTGCTCTCGTAAATATGTGTTGTAAATTGGTTCTCTAAATATTTTACATTGACATTTCAGAACTTTTGTTTTAATAAACAGATTGCAGTCAGAAAGTTGGAATATATTAAACTATTGACACATTGTGTGAAACAGTTCATTAAGGTGTACTTGCATTCTGTATCCTATGTGAACATATGCTTGATTTAATTTAATTAACTGAAGATGATCTGTCATACCTGATGTTGTTACAGTACAAAATTGTATGCCATCTAAATTAAAAGCTATCTCCTAGGCAGGCATGAAATTAAAACATTTCCAAAATGTTCCACTGTGATTACAAGCTTATCATTGATTTATTCAGATTTGTTTTCTGTCTTCCAACATAACTTTTTTTTGTTATGAATTACCGAGGGGGAAGCTTTTATATCTTGTTCCCTTTAACTTCACAACAGCATGCTCTTCTGGGAAATATAAGGAATAGGTATAGTTTATGTACAGCTACAGATACCTTGGAATTATTTCCAGTGAAGGAAGCTTGGCACTCGTTAAAGGCTAAACTAATGCATTTTGTGCCGTTTTGTGGAATGGGATGTGAATAAAATAGTTGCATAACCACCATTATTTCTTTTATAATGTGCCAAAACTTTTAAATGACTTTGCCAAGTGTTTGTAACTCTTAGCCAAAACCTGTTCCTGTAAATGAGAATAAGGAATACTTGGTGCCGCCCAATGAGAGTGAAAATATTTTTCAAATTTCCTAAAATTGACAAGAAGCAGTTTATTATTCCCATTATTTTTTCAGTGGCTACAAATGTCTTTTCCTATGAGTAACCTATCTACTTAATACTTCTGAATTTGTATTTACCACCTCCCCTTCCGGGTTGATGGCAAAACCCCTTCGCTAACCCAAATGATGCCACCTGCCCCTGATGTAATATTCAACTGGTCTGTGTTTAAAATGTTGGTGCAGCCTGAGGACCTTTTATAATTGATATCCTACTCCTGCACCAGTTGGTCACCAGTGATACAAAATTTAAAACTGCGGGCCTTTGTATTTTCGCTTCATAATTTGACTTTGTATAATGGATAATAATTTACATTATTTGTGTGTTTGGTAGATGGTGGTGGATGTGAATAACTGGGTTATACTTCAAATGGAACCTAAATTAGGGTACAGTTGCAGATGTTCTTCCTTAGGTAGTGTTGGTGTAAGACAGGGGTGCCCATTGTTCAGTCCTGTGGTTTCTACATTTAGTGATATCACATCAGGTTCCCCCTCAAGTAAAAACTCTGGCATGGAAAATGTAAAATAAAAATAATGGGAAGTACCTAAAGTACTGTCTATGGTAACTGTATTAATTCCTGGGTTTTACTCAAGGTCTTCTGGTAGATTCCAATCTACCTTTTGGGCAGTGAAAGCCTTTCTGTAGTTATTATTTTTGTGCCTCTGTTTAAGTCTTATTGTAGAGTACTTACTTTTGTCATTGTTTGTCTTCCTTTTTGTCAATGTGTTGATTCTATGTACAGTAATGGAGTCATTTTTGCATGGCCTTGAGTAAAACAACATTATACAGATTTACCACTAGAGGGTGGTGTTGTTTGCTAATTGATTGGTAACAACCACCACCAGAACCTTTTCACTTACCCAGTTTAAATAATTCACTCATAAATAAGTACTCATGTTTTTTTTTTTTTTTATTGGTGCAAGGTATTCTGGGAGAAGGTTTCCTTATTTTATTTGTCTCACTTTAAATAGGTGAAATGTCCATATAATATTGCTGTTTAAACCTGGAATTTTTATATCCTTTTCTAAACCATAACTTAAATAAAGGACACAAATAAAGCAAAAGACTATTCAGGTAGCAATACTTTCATTTTTTAAAGCAATAGCTTTGTGATTAAATGTGGCTTGTATTTTAGTTTGGCAATATTTAATTATTCTATGCTATAAAGTGATAAAATATTTAAAAAAAAAAAAAGTGGCAGAGAAAAACAAAGAGAATTCATTTTTTATGGATTTAGTTACTTTCAAGATGGTTTTGAGTAAGCTTCATTAAATAAAACCACCCAGCAGTCAGCCCTAAGTTTTGCCAGGCAATTTCTACCAAGAAAAAGCAAGCCAATGGAATTTTTGTTATTTTCAATAATAATGCATTTTTCTTCTTCAAAACAATTCTGCCCTTAGAGGCTGATCGATTTGATACCAGTTCAGACGTTTGAAAATAACTATTATAATTGAAAAGCAGTCACATGCTGAGTATTCCTGTAGGTGAGAGCATGTTGCGTAACCAGAATTATAGAAGTAAAAGGGAGTAAGACCCTAAACTAAAGCCCAGTACCAACACAGTGAGGGTAATTTATACACTGAGCAAATTTGCACCTGTGCAGTTACGCATGGCAACCAATCGGAAGTCTGCTTTCAATTTTATACCAGCAGCTGACTGGAAAAATTTAATTACTGATTGGTTGCTATAGGTTACTGCCCAGGTGCAAATTTGCCCAGTGTTTAGAAATGAGCCCCAGTGAATTTTACAGTTATTTGCTTCCACATGTATTGCATTGACATTTTGTATTTATATGTTGGGTTTTGTTAGTTATAGAAGGCATACAGGTATATTAATAAGTGTAATTTCCCTCTTAGGATTCAAATTTTTTTGTACAAAAACTTCCAAATTTTAATTGTGGTTTCTAAAACTTGAATGTTCGATGTATATTAAGCACAAAAGTCCGAAAAACTTGAATGTAAAACGAAATCTAAAAGTTTATGAGTTCATGTTTATTTATATTGAAAAAACAACCCTCAAATCCACAAATGTCTTTATACTATGATTTTAGAAGTCCAACTATGTTCTGTATTTAAATAACAAGTAGTGAAACCCTTTATCCTTTTTCATAAACAATCTGATCTGGTCTAATAAATATGGTTTAGAAGCAGAAAAATACCACACTATGGCCATATCTGGAACTTTGGTGTCCAACATCTCATTCCCAAACCATGGGGGTTATGATAATATTGGTCCTACTTTTTTTTCCTACTGTAACAGCCTGTACCCTTTTTGGAAAGCTTTTTACTAGCTTTAATCAGATCAGTTGGCCATGGTGGGGGAACCAGACTCTTCCATGATGGAAAACTGTCCCAAATGATTAGTTTTTCCTGGCATCTGCCAAACCAAGGGTTTATTTTTTTTATTAGAGTTTAATGCCATTTATCATGTTTGCACTTTTCCATTGGTGATGACCCTTACACCACTCCAGCCCTAGTGACATTTCAGGTAAAAAAAACTAAGCCCCCCCACAGGTATAGTTTTTATGCTGAGGCAGTTTGTAACTCACCAGTGAGTGTTCCAGCTAGGGATGTTAGCAAGAACTTTTTTTCAGGAGAACTGAGGAAATTACAAGTGGGGTAAACCCCTGCACATTTATTACATTAATGTAACATTTTAGGAGCATCTTTGATGTGACCATTTCCTTTGAAGCTCATTACAGTAGCAATCAAATGCAAATCTCTATCATTTGGTATTCTTAACATTGATATTGTTTTTTGTAGGAACAACTTGATGTTGCTCTCTCTAAGATTTGCAAGAACTTTGATGTTGCTCACTACACCAAAGTGCACCAAGCCTACAGACTACTGGGCAAAACACAGGTGGGTATAGACACATCTTGTTACACACTGCCTATAGAAATAATGTGCTGGGTTCAGATATATCAGATGCTGTGAATAGTCCTCAAACTCTTTAACCAGTGTAAAAACAACAGAAGGGCAGAAAAAAGAAGTCCAACAAATTACAAATATTTAGGACATATGCCGAACTGTGAAGCTTTCTTAGAGACCAGTTAGAAAGCATAACTACTCACTGATAGAGATCTCTGTAAGACAAAGCAATAACAAGATTATAATCTTTATAATTATATTATTTATAATTAGGTTAGAAGATAGCAGGTGAAAGGCTACTTAGAAAAATGTGTTTACTTGATTTCTGGAGGCTCGCATGAGAGTCTGAGAGTATTCTGTCCGGGGGCATTTATTTCCATCCTGCTCTGGCTGTGGAAAAGTTACCCCTCGGGATATTAAAGACATATTATTGTCCCCTTTACCCCACTAGTAAAGGGTTAAATGCAAGGTGGTAGTTGAATCATTTTTATTAATACCCCTCTTTAATACACACCATATCTCAATTGCTCAACTGCATTGTAGCCTCCCTTAGTTTCACTGCAGCTACTCTTTGCGCTACTGTAATCAGAGCCACTTTAATAAATCAGCAAAAAGGCATTAGGCCAGAGCCTACTATTACTATGGGGGAGGCACAATCAGCCAATTTCAATTACATTCAAATTGAGGGTCTTTAAGAAATGCGTCATCATGTGTAATAACTGGAAACGATCTGCAATAAATCTCCTCCCCTCCAAAAAAGTGAAATAATAATAGAACCGTAGTGCTGCCCACCCTTGCAGAGACAAAGGCACTGATTAGGTAAATCGAAGTGAACTGAAACCTGCCTCATTGCCTTTGAGCACACACCAGCTGTGACAGTTCCATTAATAAGATCATTCAGTTCAGTATAGAACAGTAGTTGTCTGGCTTGATTGGATAAAACCACACTTGGAGAACCAGTATTTCTTAAGGGTCCTCTTTAGCTATCAGCAACATTAGTGTATCGACCATTCAGCCACAGTTTCAAGGAGGGGGGTTCATGACTCCATTGTTGAGAGGGGAAAGCCTAAAGGCACTTTGTGGTAAGTGCAGACTTTAAAGGGGACCTGTCACTCAGACATAAAAAGCTGTATAATAAAAGTTTTAAAATTAAACGTAAAAACCCAAGTTCCTGTTTTTTTAATAACACATCCATACCCATTATAAAGACATTTAAAAATCTCAGCTTTCAATCATATATTGCCCTCTAGAGGCGGGGCAGACAATTACTTTCACTTTCCATTCAGCACTTCCAAGATGTCACTACACTCCTCACTTTCCCCCTCCCTTCTCACATTCTAATTGTGTAGCCAGTGCATGAGCGTGGGTATCAGTCAACCATTCTATCACCAAAACAAGATCTTTGTATGATGCCAAGCTTAACTTAATAACAGTGTCCACAAAATGGCACCTGACTGCTGGCTGTGATTCTGTAATTCCAAGATTGAAGGAAACAAAATTTATATTATTTATTTAGTGTAAGAAGTTTCTGTTGCTTCACAAACCCAATAGAAATATATAAATATATTTGGAATTATTTCTTAGAGTGACAGGTCCCCTTTAAATATTAGTAATATTGAAATGATCCATATTGGATGCAATAATATATTTGGGAATGTGCTTCTTTTAAAATGTCCTAGCACTTTGCAAAATGTGAGCATCGCTTGAAATATTTGTTTTCTTTAAGATACTTTTCTTTAAGAAACTCAGTTATGTCAGGATTACTACAGGTTCCCAAAATGATGGACTGTCCTTCTCGGTCTACATGCCACATAATCAATATCAAGCCTTTCCAGCACCAGTAATACATTCATTTTAGAATATTATCTACTCAAAAGCATTGTTAAATCTCTTTTGTGATGAATTGTACAGATGCAGCAGTCTTGTTATTTGAATGGTATAGGGAACAGTTTAACCTACTGTGCTAGCTATTCCTTTTGCCAGATGTGTTTCCCACTTCATATCATGTAACAAGCCTTCAGTAACAGCTCACTAATAATCCTTATTAGCCCTTTCCAGCTCCTCTAATAAATCCATTTTAGAATGTTATCTCCTAAAAGAAAATCTTAAATCTGTTCCCTGATGCATTGTACAGATGGATCTGTCTGTTAATTTAAATAGTATGCAGAACGGTTTAACCCGCTGTTCTGCTTGCCAGATGTACAGCTTGCCTCCTTAATATCATATAACAAGGCTTTTTATGGCTTTCTTGTAGACGTTCATTTTCTATTGTACTCATTGGTTTAAAGACTTCATGCAATTCAGTAGCGTTGGCAGCTTTCACAGCAACATTTTGCTTGAAGGCATATAAAGTGCATAAGGCAATATTTTTTTAAATGTTATGGGAAAATGCCATTGTATTATATGTTTAACTTATATAGCAACATTCAGCAATGTCTGTGTGGCAATTGCCCAAGCCAAATGCAACATACAGTATATTTTCTTTATCTTCTTTTCCCCCCCACAATAATTTTTTCCCATAGAAGTGCCAAGGGCCACCCCCTAAATCTACTGTCCTAAGCATGGCCCCCTCACAAGCCAAACAACAACCTGAGTGCCAGTGCTGCTACTGTAACAAATAACAATATTCACAGCATTTACAAACTTGCAAAAAAAGGGGGGTTATTGATCTAATGTTTTGGTCCTGACCTTGGTGAGCACCCTTTGAGTTTTAATGTGAGTGAATGTATGTGTGTGGGCATCTTTGCTGCTTGCCTTTATTTAAGATTTCATAGACCATAAAGTTTAGGTGATTTCAATCACAACAGTTTAGCTGAGAACACAAAACCTACAGTATGTACTGCTAATTAGCTGGCCCTGTAAATACAAAGTAATCAGAATTTAAATCTGTATTTGGCTGCTTGTCTTTTTAAACACCTGCTGTCCCCCATTATAGAAACAGCTTGCACTAATTCCCTTTCACATGATTGTGCTGTTGGATTTGCAGCATGTATATACAGCACAAATGACTGGTGTGTCGTTCATGGCTAGGACATTTCTGAGCCCCTTTCTTCCTTGAAACATACTTTTCTGCATGATGGGAATAGTTAATTCAGTAATTTCTTGCTTGCTGCTGCTTTTGTACAGTATTTTATTAATATACAGGAAAGTTGCCACACAGATTTTAATTCTAGGTACAGACTTTATATCATGCTCTGGCGAGGAGCAACTTGTACAATATTGTGCTTGATGTTGACTGTAGGTAGGCAGCTGGTGTGGGCTACATGCACATCTCCACTTAATTTGAAATTGTAATTTTTACTTTAAAAAATTATTTAATTAAAAAATATTGCTCAATTTTGGTTGCATGCTTCTCAGCACCGTTGGAAGATGTGAAATTAACATGTATGAAAGGAAACATTTATTCTTTTTTGTTTTTTTTAGACTGCAATGGATCAACTGCACATGCACTTCACCCAAGCCATCCATAATACAGTGTTCCAGGTAGTTCTTGGATATGTGGAATTGTGTGCTGGAAACACAGATACAAAGTTCCAGAAACTTCCATACAAAGACCTCTGCATGGTGAGACTCTCTAATGCACTGAAGCAACCCTTTAGTCTAGATTTAGTTAATAATATGCAAACTCTGTAGTGTATATAATGGTTGGCTATGGCTGATGAAAGTTACTACTCAGCACAGCAGGAGTGACATATATTGCCTTGTTTGTGCCTCGTCATATCGTTTTATGTACATAAACATAGACCGGTGGGCAGAATTTTACTTTTGTTTCAAAACTTGTCTTTGTATATGTATTATCTGCCATTGGTTATTATTATTTTCACATATCTATAAAGCTTCAACATATCCCAGAGCGCTGTACAATAATTGGGTGCATACACTTGAGTGGGTGTACAATAAATGGGTGTATACAAGAGGTAAAGAAGGCCTTTCCCCAAAGAGTTAACAATTTAAAGGGGACCCGTCACACAGACATTAAAAGCTTTATAATGCAAGTCCTTTAAAAATTAAACAGGAAACCAAAATTTTTTTTTCAATTAAAACCTCCATACCTGTTATAAAGGCATTTAAATATCTCAGATGTCAAGGCATATATTGTCTGCCCTGCCTCTATGCATCAGGCATAGGGATGGGGCAGGCATTTACTTTAATTTTCCATTTAGCATTTCCTTGATGTCACTGCAGTTCTCTCATTCCCCCATCATCATGGTATATAATTGTGTAGCCTGGGTATATGCATTAGGTCCCCCATTCTTGTCATACACAAGATTTTGGCATGATGCAGCGAGCTGCAGGTTGAACACTGAAAGCAATTGTCTGATTTGTTGCCATTAGTTACTGCCCTGGTGCAAATGTGCCCAGTGATTATAAATGAGCCCCAATGTCTACAAATTGGCACCTGCCTGCTTGCTGTGATTGTGAATTCCAAGACTCAAGGAAACACAATTTATACAATGTATATAGTGTAAGTAATGTATATTTTGCCTGGCCAGCACAATAGAAAAGAATTTGGAAGCATTTCTTATGGTGACAGGTCCCTTTAATAGCAATGCAGAATAAAATAAAAGCTTAAAATTCAATCAAACTAATCCAAGCAATAAAAGTTCATGCTGTGAGATCAGTGGTTGAAATCTAAGTTTCACTAGTATCACTATGAAATAATTGATTTGCAATAATTGATTGCCGTCAACAGCAATGGGGGAACTGAATCCCTAAAAATGCAATAAAAGTATTAGATACAATAAAACCATCAAAGTAAAATAATGTGTAATTAGTGCTCACAATAGTCACTGGGCTATGAAACTCTATGATTGACTCTATGAAACTCTATGATTGCCTTAAACATTAATTTATGCTAGATTAGTTAAAGGCACAGTATACCCCATTGTTCATCATGAGTTTGATGAATGGGGCTTGTGCTGAACATGTTTTTGTTTTTCTTAAAGGAGACATATCCTATAAAAATTATGAATGCACCAGGGAATTATACTCCTCTAGATATAGAAGGATTGTGCTTAAAAAGTTGTGTTTTGGACTGATTTATTGAGAAATTCCCCCAAAACCCCACTAGCCCCGCCCATCTGTTCCACTTCCTGCTGGCTGAATTCTCTGGATGTGCTGGGGAGCCGGCGGCCCTCCGTACCCTGCACTGTAGGATAGGAACAAATCAGCAGCTAGGCTGACCTGATAGGGAACTGAAGACAATCTTTGCTTGTGTGAGTGCAGGGCTGTGATTGGCTCTTCCCCTCCTACTGTGCTTCTGGCAGGGACCGTTAGGACACGCCCACTCTCCATTTCAAACTCGGACAGAGAAGTGATAGGATCTATAGGGAGCTCCAATAAAGGGGCCATTTTTACAGATAGGATTAATTTTTAGCCCAAAGGGAAACCAGCACCGTATATTATTCATAATTGCCTATAAAATGAGGGTTTTCCCATTTATCCAATATGTCTCCTTTAACCATGCTTCCTGGTTTTTCTTTTCCCAAAAAATTTTCTTATATTGGGCACCATTATAAAGGCATGATACCTTTTTCCTTTCCCTTATAGCATATAACCTCAGACAGCTACATTCCCTGCCTCACTGACCTCTGCAAAGCACTCTGGGAAGTTATGCTAAGTTACTTTCGAACTATGGAGTGGCATGAAAAATATGAGCGTGAAATTGCACCTCCCACACCTGGTAAGAGGATAATATAGAATTACAATATTCAAGTGAATGTCCACAACCTTTGGCTTCGTATTGTAATATGAAATTCTTCTGTAATATTACTTTTCTTTTAGAGGGAAACGTTCTTTTTATGTATGTATGTATAACTTTATTTATAGAGCCACAAGGATACGCAGCACTGTACAATCTTACAATATACAAAGTAACACAGAGGGAGGACAAGTGTTATAATAAATACAATAAATAAGTATAAACACACAGGGAGTAAGTGCCATGTGGTATGAGACACAGTAGGAAGGAGGAAACAGTTATTCTTTTGGTCAGTCCTGCAGACATTTTTACATCTAGTAGGTTCTTTATATGACAAAACACATATTTTATACTAAAAATGATGATGTCAAAACAATGTATCTGTAGTCTTTGCAGAGGATAGGGCCCTAGCATTGAGAGCCAAATGGGGGGGATACCTAAAAGTGTTTTGAACGCAGCTCTAAAGGTGTCTAATTGTATCTGTTAGTTTTAATGATTTGGCCAAATATTTAAATGTTATGTAAATGCAAAAAAAAAAAAACTCTCAAAAGTTTTGTATGTGCCAAAAATTACTCTCCATAGTGACAATTTTCAGGCAAAATTTAATTGCTGGAAAAAATGAATCTGGAATCAAAAATGTGCTGTGACAAATTCTCAAAAGTTGAATAGCTACAACACGAATATTACGAAGCCCAACAACAGTTTTGCTAAATAGTTGATATAGACTGAAAAGTGTCTGAGATTTCATCTGACAATTCATGGCAATTTTACAACATTTTTTCTTTACCAGCACTTTTGTAAATTTTTCCCATTAAGTTTTTTCGGCCTCCAGTTGGACAGATGTGCTCTGGGTGCCTAGGGGAGTCATAAAATGCAACATGGGGAGGCCCATTTATCAAAAGTCTTATTTTCATGGTTTTAGTGGTTTTTAAAGCCATGATTAAATTCATTTTCTCAAAAATCACACATGTTTATGTTTAAATGTAGCCTCAAGGCTTGGTGCTGCATATTATCTGGAAAACCACAGGCCCTGAATGATGCAGTCCTATTGGTGTTATTTTCTTACCACTTAATGTACTTTAAATGTTTAGAAATAATTTGTTGTTATTATATGATTTTAATACTAAGGGGCTGATTTACTAATCCACGAATCCAAATGGGAAAAATTCGGATTGGAAAAGGAACATTTTGCGACTTTTTCGTAGCCATTACAAATTTTGTGAATTGTCGCGACTTTTTCATAGCCATTATGACTTTCGTGAATTGTCACGACTTTTTCATAGCCATTATGACTTTCGTGAATTGTCACGACTTTTTCATAGCCATTACAAATTTCGTGAATTGTCGCAACTTTTTCATAGCCATTATGACTTTTGTGAATTGTCGCGACTTTTTCATAGCCATTAAGACTTTTGTGAATTGACGCGACTTTTTCATAGCCATTAAGACTTTCGCAAATTGTCGCAACTTTTTTGTATTGAGCTCTCGAAAAAGTCGCAAAATACCCATCATTACGAAAAAAACGCATTTGGACGCTTTTTGGACGTTCGTGGATTAGTAACTGTGCCCCTCGGTATGCATTAGTTCTGAGCATAGAGAAATGTTTAGACTGTATACCTTTGTATGATTATATTCATTCATTATTGCAAAGCACTGCATAATTTGCTGGCGCTATATAAATAGATTATGATGATGATGATGATTTTTTTATACACTGGAGACATTCAGTGGATTCATTTGTTTGAGATATACAGGTATTGGGGCTGAAATGTGAAATCCAAAGTCATTTAAGCATTAAATAAACCCAATAGGATTGTTTTGCCATCAATATGGATTCGTGCAGCTTAGTTACCATCAAGTACAAGCTATTGTTTAATTGTTACAGAAAAAATGGAAATCATGTTAAATATTAGAATTATTTGCTTAGGAGATGTCCTTCCATAATTCAAAGCTTTCTGAAGAACAGGACGATTGTGGGTGTTAATGTTTTTGGATAATAGTTAGTTTTGTCATAAAGGTTGTTTTGTACAAAGCTGTTAAAGCTGGATTTTATTCATTATTAGAAGGGCTTTCTTTTGCATTTGTGAATAAATAGTATTTAAAAATAAACAAGGGTCTTTTACATTTTAACAATGTGCACATTATTTCATGGCATTGAAATCTTTTGCCACGGAAGTATTTGTAGAAAATGAATCCAGTCTTAAAGCTTTTAATGTGTACACAAATGCAAGGTATTAAGCAACATTCAGTAATTACAAAAGCCCTTGAAATTAAAACATCCTAAGAGCTGGAGACAGATTGGGTTTAGTGGTAAATTATACATTTTGAAAACAATAAATGTAGACATAGTAAAATAGAGGTGTTACCATGTTTAAAAGGTGCTAATTTTCTAAAATTATTATTACTGTTAAATTATTATTTACAAAGTGCCAACTGATTGTTTAGGACCATACCAACCAATTCCTTGGCACTGTAATAACCTACTACTTAGCAATATACAATATGTGACAAATAGAAGAAATAGAAGAAGACATCTTGTAATTGTACAAAGAGCAGATCACATTAGAAGCTCATTCTGACTTGTCTGAACAGGACCTGATCCATGGCCCAACTGGATTTTCCAGTCAGCCTGATTTATACAGTATGATGCTGAGCTCTGGCCAGATATCAGTAGGCAGATGCCATAGTTATGGTGACATGCATATGGCAGTAAGCTGTTGACTAAAGCTGGCCATACACATACCAATATAATGGTACAAAATGCAGTTTGGTATGATTTTCGGACCATGTGTGGGCTCAGAATTATCGCCCCGATAAAAAATCTGTATTGTGTATCTGATGATATCCTTGGGGGACCTACAATGTATTTCCAGGAAGTCACTTTCGTGTGATTGGTGTCTGCAACTATTTCATGTTCAGAACATCCTCCGAATTGTTATTTTTAGGGCTTTATCCTACAATTTCAGTCTGAATGTAAGTTTTAGATCATTGCCTTTAAATATACAATCGATATCCAAGCGTTCATCGGATGAAGACTAAAATCTGAACGTGTATGGCCACCTTTAGGTCAAGAGTGTCCAGACTGACAAGCACTATTGGATCTTGTGTGGTCAAGTTAATAAATAAAAGCCCAACTGGATGTCATAATGCTGATATTACTGGACAGTTCTGGTCCTGCTGGCTTAGGGTGATGTTATATTTAGAAGTATGAAATTTAGAAGGAATGTATTGAGAAAAGTTGTGTTGGGCTGATTTATTGCTTTTTTCTTTCCCCCAAACTCCTGCTATTCCTGCCCATCTGTACCACTACCTGCTGCCTCCTTTCCCAGGGTGTGCAGGGAAGCCAGGAACACTCAGTACACTGTAGGATATTAGCCAATCAGCTGCTAGGCTGACCTAATAGGGAATTCAAGCCTGTCTTTGCTTGTGTGACTGCAGTGCTGTGATTGGCTGTCCCCCACCTTGTGTGCTTCTGGCAGGAACCTTTAAAACACACCCACCCCTCATTTAAAACACAGTGACCATACTGGATCAACGGGGAGCTCCGATAAAGGTGCCGTTTTGATAACCCTTCTTTATGTTAAAGGGATAACTATCCCTTTAAATATCTGCATGAATGAACTTTTTCAATAAATATATTCCTAGTTTTTAAAATACAGTTACTGGCTAACTTACAGAACAGAGGCAATTTTTTTTGGTTATATAAAATTACTGCCCATAGACTGTTACCATTTGATAAAAAGAATTGGCAGCAAATTGCTTGATTACATGGCGTATGTGTTACAATTCTGTCTCTGCTGCTTTTCTCCCCACAGAAAAGTAAGTACAAATGATACATTATTGGTGAAGCTGGAAAATGCTTATATTATCTTTCAGCACGATTTTAAACTAGATATTAAATATGATTACAAACTTTAACTACAGCTATCTATTGCCCATTTTATCCTTGGAAGAAACATCTACAAAGCTTTCATCCAAATTGCACTGACAAAAAAATAAAAAGATTCTATTGAGCTTCTTCAATATCCTTTTAGATATTTGACTCCTAAATTGAACTCCTGTCATATTCCACTTGCATTCTATCCTGCATTCTCTGTGGCAGAGAGAAATAGTTGAAAAATTTTAGTCATTTTTCTATCATTTATACTATCTCTGTTTTCTTTAATATAACCTTATATATAACTTAAACAGAACTTTTACTCACATTAATCATGTTTTAAATAGTACATGATTTAAAGTTACAATAAAAAAATGTATTACATTTTAAAAAATATAGTTACCTTAAAAAAATTACACCTTTAGTGGAATCCCAGTTAGTTATGTATGGGTCACAAAAACTATGACCTGCAACCAACTATAAACCACCCCTATGGGAACCTGTGCCCAACTCCAACTCTCCCCTATGGAACCCGTTCCCAACCCTAACCCACCCCTAGGCAACCCATATCCAACCCTAACCCACCCCTAGGCAACCCATACCCAACCATAACACACCCCTAGGCAACCCATACCCAACCATAACACACCCCTATGCAACCCATACCCAACCATAATACACCCCTAGGCAACCCGTACCCAACCATAACACACCCCTTTGCAACCCATATTCAACTATAACACACCCTTAGGCAACCCATACCCAACCATAACACATCCCTAGGAAATCTGCACCCTACAGGCCCACCAGAGAACTACCTACCCCTAGTTTTGACCCAGGGTTAGGGAAAGTTAAGCACCAGCATCTTTCCTACACAGAGAACTGATGCAGTTTTCCTATATGCAGAGCAGGGTGCAAAATGCAGAACATTTAATTAAACAGGAAAAATGCTATGGTATCTTTCAAAAGTGCAGGAGGAGCTGCAACTATCCAAGATAAATTATTGTTATATTCCAGGTAGATTTTCTAGTCCTGGTACCCAGGGGCAAAACAGAATTATCCCAATTTTTCTTGGTTCCCTCTGAACTTAAAATGATTTCTACCTGGCAGCCCCTTGAAATGCCACCCTTTTGCAATATCACATTGTCCTAATATTACATAATGCCAAGCCGTTATATGTAGCCTAGGGCCCACCACCTTTACCGTTGCAGACATCAGAGTAGCGCTTAACAGTGGCACAGAGACGATAAACAAATGTGTTGCATATGCACATATCCTTTATCTCCTAGGTTATCTGCACCCTTGTAAAATCTGGGCTTTTTATAACAAGTAATGGATCAGCACACCTACTCTAAAGTTCAATCTTACCCTTATAATGAATTGGTGCACTAGGGATCCAGCTGTGTCAGAATCATCACACACTGAACTTGCAGAAACACAATGAAGGGAAATGCTTATATTAAGGGAGGGTAATAAAGGATAATAAAAGTAGATGTGTGTATCATCTTCTCATACCCTGTGGCTTATGCACATATGTGTTCTGTTTTTGTTCTCAAAAGCTGTTTATAAAAAAACAAATAGAAACAGTTTTAGTCCTGGCTGGAATGTTAATGCTACATCTTCCCAATACCATTATGCACAGAGTGCTCTGTGAGACTGCTCCGGTGCAACTTGTTTGCATGAGATATTGAGGGAAGTGCAATGTCTAAAAACTAAAAAAACATACCTGCGGGAACCTTGCATTATTCTACTGTGGGCTGCCTTCAAACCGGCCAGCAGCAGGCTTCAGAAGCACCTTCAGGACATCTAATATAGCAGAGCTGGGAAGGCAATTGTGACAAAGACTTTATAATCATATTTCTTTCTGATGACTTGGTTATATAAATCACCACCACCATCAAGATATGAAAACACATTGGTAATGTGATTATTGAGCTGGGGAGGAGTATGAGTTAGGATAATAGAGCATGTGGTGTAGGTCCCTAAGCTGTGATTAACGTCTCTGATACATTGGTTTTATCAACTCTAAAGAAGTTTCCAAAAAACAATAGTGTGACTGTATAGTTACAATAGTAAAGTGTTATTTTCCCTAAGCAAATGTGCCATCCTGTGTAGAAATGTTAAATGATTTAGTATTCAAGATGTAGGTTGCCACTGCTCAAGTGGGGTCATTTCATAGTGCCGAACAGGGGACACAATGCAATAAAACTGGCACAAGCCGCCATGTTATTGCACACTTGCACCCTGCCCTGCATGTTTCTAAAATCCGCCAAAAACAGAGACCTGTGTGTGTCATGAGGGGCAGGAGGCACCTGGATTGATTTGATTCAGTGGGGTAAAACTAATATAAATTCTTTATTATTTGTAGCTTGTAGCAAAAGGGTCCAATAAATTTGAGCCATTTAATTAAAATAACCCTTAGGAATCCCATTTTACAAAAGTGAATTGTGATATCCAAAGAAATCATTTAGACTAGCCACTGCTCTGTCCATATAAATACATTTTGCTGAATATAAGCTGTTAACACTAAAAAGTATTCCTCGTGTGAAATGTCACAGACTTTGAACTGACACTGCTTTGGAATATTCAGCCTTTCTATGGTGAGCTGTCATTTTAGATTTCAATTAAAGCCCAGTTTAATAAATCACTGGGGGTCAAATTTCATCTTTGAATGTGGATATGAAACATCTGAATACAGCAAAGTACTGTTTTGATAATGTAAATCGATCTCAGACAATTTCTGGAATGTTTTTGCCAAGTATTGCTTTGCGTCTTTATTTTTTTTGCAAGAAACAAAAATGCAGAAAACGATTAGGGTCTCTATGCTGAATGTCTTTTTAATATGCCCTGTTTGATCAGATGGTGTGTTATGTGGCTTTGCGCAAATAGTGGCTTTTCAGACCTTTTTCATCAGCTTTTAGGTTCTAAGTCTTGATATTTCAAGATACCATTAGCATCAGCACATATTGGTTTCTAATTTATAGGTCATTTAGATGCATGCATTGCCAAAAAGTGTATTCCAGATACTATACTACAGGTATGGGACCTGTTATCCAGAATGATTAGGATCAGGACCTGGGCTTTTTGATATAATGGGTCTTTCCATAATTTGGATCTTCATGCCTTAAGTCTCATAAAAAATAATTACATCATTAATTAAACACAACAGGGTTGTTTTGCCTCCAGAAAGGATTCATTGTATATTAGTTGGGATCAAGTACAAGGTACCTTTTTATAATTTCAGAGCAAAATTTTCAATAAATGTTAGTTATTTGATTAAATGGGGTCTGTGGCAGATAGCCTTCCCATAATTCAGAGCTTTCTGGATAACCGATGCCATACCTGTAGTGATTTTTAGACTTTCTCCTTCCTTTGCAGTCAATGTAGTCCATGGTTCCAGTTCCAGTTAGTCTTTCAGCTCCTGCCTTGACTTGTATGGTTCCCCTGAACTGGCATTTTTTATGACAATACAGACAGTGGAAATTGTGAGGTACAAAGATTTGAAATCTTTTTAAAGCTTTGCCTGCTTTTTAGGGCCGTGACAGACTAATCTCCCCGATATGCCATCCCACCGGCTATATGTGCATCGCTGGTGGGATGGCATACACAGCGCGGCGATTTGCCGAAGTTGCCTTGAGAGGAAACTTCGCTGATTTTGGCTCCGCATATGCCATCCCACCGGCAATTTACATTCTAGCCGGTGGGATGGCATATCGGGGAGATTAGTCGCTGCGACAAGGGAGATTTGTCGTGCGGCAACTAATCTCCCCATCTGCCACAGCCCTTAGGCACATAGTTGCATAGAGGAACCCATGCTTGTTGAGTGACAATTTCAGAACTCCTAATGGTTACTAAGGTGTAATTAGGTATTTACTAGTTGTATCCTACTTTTTACAGAATTAATCAAATGTAATCAAATAGGTAACACAATTAAAGTGTGCCCAGCAATTTACATTGAACTATACTTAAAGGTCCCCATACACGGGCCGACTATAGCTGCCGATATCGGTCCCTTGGACCGATTCGGCAGCTAATCGGCCCGTGTATGGGGAGAGCAGAGCGGCCTGGCCGACCGATATCTGGCCTGAAATTGGCCAGATCTCGATCGGCCAGGTTAGAAAATCCAGTCGGATCGGGGACCGAATCGGCTCGTTGATGCGGTCCCCGATCCGACTGCCCCATTGCCGCCCACATAATCCGATCGTTTGGCCCTAGGGCCAAACGATCGTATTATTTTTTTTTTTACCTAAATGCTCCCCGATATCGCCCACCCGTAGGTGGGGATATCGGGGGAAGATCCGCTCGCTTGGCGACATCGCCAAGCGAGCGGATCTGCTCGTGTATGGCCACCTTTACTCATGTTTAACATCAGATCGTGTTATGTCGGGTAAAGAAAACATTCTGGTTACTCCTAACATCCTTTTTTTTCTGCAGATATGAACAATGTCAGTGGAACAGAAGATACCAACTTTGATCGAAGTTATATCAAAAAGAAATTGGAGCATGGACTGTCACGCATATGGCAGGTTGTTAACCTTTCTGTGTTTTTAAATAAAAAATATGATACGAAATAGAAATCATGAGAGAGATCAGTGGCACTGGTTTATAGTGTCTCTAGTATAACAAAATTACATCTGATTAAATTTAAAGTAATATATTGTGGAGCCTAATTCACTGAGGTTATTGCTAAGTTTGCTAAGTAATGCATAGCTGGCCTTTTCAGTGCTTTACACAAGGAAACATTTGAGCAAATTAGTCCTAGACTGAGCTGTAGTTCATATGTTATTTTTCATCACTCATATGGATGTACTTTATACAACGTGAATGCAGCCTGTGCACCTTTGCCCAGTATAAAGTCTCATAGTAATCATTGCTAGAGAAAGGGAGTTAAGTGATTTTGACAGAGTGATGTTTGTTGGGGTATGTTTAGTACGAGAAATTGCTTAAATTGCTGATATTTTATGAGTAACCGTGAAATGAGATTTTGATATGGCAGTCAGGGGGATGATTAAACTGCTATGGTTTGATGATATCTGCTTCTTGGTATCACATTAAGTGCAAAACGATAACCCACTAGTCAACTGACTGCAAACATTGGCACCAGGCAGGAGGAAGCAGTGTCATCAAAGGCCCTTTTAATAGTATGATCAAAGGGAATTTGATATTGTGATTGGAGGTGATTAAGTTAAAATACAGCAAAATGTTGGACTTGCCTGGGAACCTATAGCCACCAACCATAGTGGTTAGTTTTTACTGGTCTTGGAAATTGTCAGTAATGAAAGTAAAAATGTAATGGACTAGAAGGAACGTTTGTCAGTTTTACCCTTATGTTGTTATTTACCCTCATACCAGGCTTTTCACAACAGAATATTCTTCTAGAACATTAAACAGGATTTTCTTTTGTAGGTATATTCAGTGCTGACCAGATTACTTTTTAAATGGCTTAAAAACATTTGCCTGACCAGTTAGATAATCCTTTTATAAACATGTAATCAGACTGTACACAATATCTATAACAAGCAGTACGTCCAGATCATAATGTAATTGAAGGATTATATTAGTTAAGTAGTGACTGATTTATAAAAGATCCCAGATCTTTTTTGTTCTCAGCAAAATGTTTTCTCGTGGGTTTCCCTATGTGGTTTTTTTAAACCTAGCTTTTTTTCTTTCTTTTTCCAACCTAACCTTTTTTATGTTACTATGTATGTATATCTATTTTTTTATGCAGCATTATATAAACATATACATCCAGTTATGTGTATGTTGTGGTGCTGATTTCATTACAGAGTGAATGAGAGCTAGAATACCACCAAACTTGTTGGCCATCTTTGTGTAAAATTGCCTAACTATGCAACAGTTGAACCACTAGGTTTAACAAATGAATGCAAAAGTTTTAAAATCATAACATTCGGGACTCGCTCAGTGTGTTTCCATAAAAACATTCTTATATGTCATCAAGACACGTTAATTTTGTGACCTATATATTGCATTAAAAATACATTTGTTTGAGGGATGGAAACATAATTTTGCCTCTTTATAGGTGCCTGGTAAAGCCTCACCTTGAGTATGCAGTGCAGTTTTGGGCTCCAGTCCTTAAGGAGGATATTAATGAGCTGGAGAGAGTGCAGAGACGTGCAACTAAACTAGTAAAAGGGATGGAAGGATTAAACTATGAAAGGATTGTTTGTTTGGGATTGTTTCTCTGGAGAAAGGGCGCTTGCAAGGAACCATGATGACTCTGTACAAGTGCAAGAGGACAATATAGACAGATAGAGTTGGATGCTTTTTTCCTATAGAAAACATCAATGCACTAGAGGCCACCCCTTTAGACTTGAGGAACCGAATGTTCATTTAAAGCAAAGACATGGGTTCTCCATAGTATGGCCATAGAAGCTGGGGAATGTTTTGTTGGCAGATTCTGTTATTAAGAGTGGATTGGATGATTTCTTGAACAAGCATAGAATCCGAGGCTATTGTGATCTTATGTTCTACAGCTAGTTAGTATAGATATTAGTATATATAGTTTATATTTGTGAGTGTACAGATACAGTAGGTCTGTATAAGTATGTGTATATATGTGAACTGGGGTTCATTTAGAGGTGTTAAACTTGATAGACTTTGGTCTTTTTTAACCTGACTTAAAGGAGAAAGAAAGGTAAAAACTAAGTAAGCTTTATCAGAAAGGTCTATGTAAATACAGCCATAAGCACTCACAGAAACACTGCACTGACTTCTCTGAAAAAAGATTAGTTGTGTCTGTAATTCCTGTGCCAGAGACACACAGCTCTCTGTTCTCTGCTCTTTCCTGCTTTCCCCTCCCTCAAGAATGCTAAGAACTCACTCACCCCTTAGGAATGTAGATCTGAGCAAATCAGCAGGAAGCTGGCTCATAGTCTTACTAACTGAGCATGTTCACTTGGTCTGGGTGTCTGTGCAGGAGCGAGGCATTATGGGAACTTTCTTTACACAGCTCAGCGTTTTTTCCTGTTTGGCTTCTGATCATCTGAACGGGAGAAATATGGGAAGACTTAAGGGCACGATTGAGAGAACTGAAGGTATACCTGCAGCTTGAGATTAACTCTTTACAAGCCTTTCCTTCTACTTTAACTGTATAAGTAGTATATGATTCAGAAAAAAGCAGATATTCCATCTTTAATGTTTAAATAGATAACTTCGTTATTCTATGGTGCATTTGCCAATACAGTCTGTGTAAATAGAAATTAGTATTAATTAATATAGTATTCATTGTTTAGGGCTAGATACCCAGGCTCAGTGGTGTCTCCTTCTACAGGCTGACTTAAGTTATTGTTGGTGGAACTTTTCAGTTGTAGTTTCAACTAAATGCAAGTTTTGATTTCAAACCCCCAAATGGTGTAAGGTCACCTTCATGACTAGTAGGCTATGCAACCTCTTAAGGGGATAATTTTTCTCAATACAGAAAGGCTTTGGGAAGTGTTAAGAAAGTCTGTAGCCACATAGTATATAACCAACTTTTTCATATATTACTTTTTGAATTATATGTCTTATATGTCCAGTCTTGATGTTGCTTAATTTTTGTTCTTGCTTATCTGGTGCCCATTTCAATGAACAGCCCTCACATATGTGTATCCGGTATCTTTGTCAGTGTCTTCTTCAATAACTGGCAGGTCTGTACGAACAATGTCTTCCTATATAAGCACTGAGGCTAAATGCAAATGTAACAACCCCATTCGCAGTATATACCATTTATCACCATATCTTGCTGTAATTTATTCTATACAAATTATCTACTGTGTGACCTTTGCAGCAGCTGTAAGTATTGAGACATTATTAATGTCACCATCTGTATTTATTCAGTAGGGTGATTGCCATAAACGATAAGGAAAACTGATAAAACTATTATTTCCATAGGACAAAAGGTGTTGAACAAGTTGAAGTGACAATGTACTGCCCTTACCTAGAAACTGACATGTTTTATATGAGTTTGCTTTATCTGTAAATCACTAGTAGTTCCATATCTGAAAGTTGGTTTGTTGTATTGCTTGTTGATTAAACCAAGAAATCTCTTGCCATATGGTTAATGGTTAAAATGTATAAACATTAGTATGTGTTAGTTTTTCCTACAAGATTAATTCTATTACATACCTGTCTGTCTGCCTAGGCAGCTTCTTTCCCAGTATATTTTTTTTGCAATGTATTAGACCTGATTCTCTAGAAGGTTGCTAATGATCCTGGACTCAGACTCAAGGTTGTGCGTGTCCTTGTCTTCTGCATGGAGAAGTGATTACTTGCACTAGATATAAGATAATGGTGGGCCGTGCCAGTAGCTAGACGGATGAAAGACCTTGTGTGCTTTAATGTGCCTGCCTATGAATTCCTGGTCTACCAATATACTCATTGACAAAGAACTCAATATTTAAACTTTGTAAATGACTTTGTAAGATCCAAGATGTGCAAATAAAATGTGTATACTGATGTATGAGACCAAGCTACTAATTCTTTACTGTAGTAGGAAAATTCAGGAACAAATTTAACTTTCATTGCCATACCAAGGCTACAGAAATGCATTGCTGTGCAAGACAGATTCAATGCAAATCTGCTCCCCGGAGAAATAAAAATAATATATTTTACACCGTTCCGTTCAAATCTGTCTTCAAAGCTGTCTTTTTCTATAAATTCTTATGTAGCAACCCTCAACAAAGCCTGATGGAGATTTAAATCCTGTAATGTACTGACTGCATAGGAGAACACGGAAGGCTTGAGCTGAATAAAGTGCCTTGTTAAGCTTTAGTTTTACATAAAGTTTTTTTCACCTTTTATTTTTCTGTCATTTCAGTATGTTCTGTTTCTGCTCTGTTGAGCACCCAGAAGGAAAAAGTCTGTTTTTGTAAGCGTGTGAGTGGGGTTTATTTATTTGTGTAAGATGGAATGTCTGACAGTTTACCCTTCAAGCATCTGACAGATAAATGTTCTTTTCTTTTTATTAATGTTTGTTATTGTTTTCTAGGATGTTCAACTAAAAGTCAAAACCTATCTTCTTGGAACAGACATGTCCAACTTCAAATACGATGATTTTATCTTTGTTTTAGATATAGTCAGCAGGTAATTTTTAAGCATCTTTTTCATCATTATCATCAAAATTGCTAATAATTTCTTTATTTATATGAAGCATCAATGGCTGACAGCTCTTACTTTCTTTAAGATGAAACATTTTCGATGTGATACATCAATTAGCACATTCTCTAATTTTCTGAAGTTACAAATCCTACACTGAAATTTATTTCTGATATTTTATATAAGAAAGTGAATTTGACATTGTTTTATGAATTCAAATAACATAATGCATTCTGTTTCCATATGCTATTTGTACATGTGTTATAGAAGCTCAAGGAGGCCTATTAGAATTTGAGTTTTTAAAGGTTTTCTTCTACTTTGAATAAGCTCATTCAAAATAATTGGAATATTTGCTTATTTGTTAATATAAAAAACAGTTAAATAAAATTAAAAATTTGTGAATAGTTTAAAATTTGCCTTGGACAGATCCCATTGACTTCTACATGACCTTGCAACCTTTTAGATACAGTTATGTTTTTATAGCTTAATATACTTGAGATATACTTAAAATAAGTTTTTAAAGAGTTTGATGTTTGTAAGTTTTAGTGCAGATCAGGGAAAAAATATACATTTGAGTAAGGATACATTTTTCTTACTATTGGCTTCCATCTATGAATCATAGATATGATAATATAACTGCCACATTTTACTAAAAGCACACCATTGTGGGAAAAATAAAGGCTAAAAAGTATTTCTGCGATATATTAATACAAATATAAGTAGCAAGAAGATGGTATGAAACAATAACAAAGTGTTTGGATATCCTAGTGAGCACTGTTGGGTTAATTTATCAGGAAATGAAAACCAACAAATCACCACTGCCTAGAAATGGTCACTCCTCAAAGCTATCTTGCAAATCAGACACAGGCTTGAAACAAATAGAAGTAACTGAGATGACAGCTTCTAACAACTGGTCATTATGGAAATACCCAGAAAGGCACACAGACCCTTTGCTTGACTAAACTGGAGTAAAGATGCTCCATCCAAGAGCTCTGCATAACACTGGCCTGCATCAGGATAAGGATTAAACAAAAAAATAGAGTGACCCAGATGTAAAAAGTTGGGATGTGGGAAAAGGTTTTGTTGTCCAAGATTTTGGTCAACGTTCTTAACAGTTTTGGGCACTGTTAGATGTATACCATAGATGTTGATTTATGGAATAGATCTGACAGTGCTCAAATTTTATCTAGCAGCACTGGAATAGAATTGTGATAGCGTTTTGCTATGGGGCTGATTTTTTCAGCAAGTTCTGGGTAAAGTAAAAGTAAGTATGAATAATACTAAATACAGTCAAGTACTTCAGAATAACCTGTTTTGATCTGTTAAATGTACATTTTGGTGCATATAAGCAAAGTCTCAAGAACAAAAATGGGAATGTGACTTGATCGAGGGTCCTGATAAACTGTGGCATTCTTTAGCTCTCATAAACCCTTCATTACCTGTCTTTTTCAGTATACAGTAATACATTTCTGATTTAGACTGTGTCTTCTTTCAGGTTAATGCAAGTTGGTGAAGAGTTTTGTGGGAGTAAATCTGAGGCGTTGCAGGAGTCCATTAGAAAACAGAGCGTCAACTATTTTAAAAATTATCACAGGTAACTGTATTTCCTGTTAGAATTCTACGAAATTGACCTTGGTTCTGTCATTTGTTGGTTGAATTTCATTTTTCTGCATGGCACAAGGAACCAGGTGGCAGGTGTTATGGCTCTGTATGTTGCACCTGTAGCTACTTGTGTAAATGTACAGTATGTCTGTGTTTGCCCTTATGTCCCTACTTACATCATACGTGAAAGCTGCACCCCTTTGTGTTTAATTTATTAACTTGTGCAAATCTTTGCAATTCTGGTATTAGGTGCAAAATTTTGTTGGATGCAGATACTCTGGAATTCTGGGTAGAAATAGTGCTTCCTTGGTAATTGTGATGCCAAGTTTTACTCCTTCAGTAAATTATACCTTATAAACACATTTTTGGCCAGTATAAAAGGAAATACAGTAGAACTGCATGAAATATGCAGTCCTTCAGGGATTATGGTGCTTATATAGCAATTGGGTTTTCAAATCCCTCTAATGCTGTAAAGGTTTATGCAACATCAAGATTCATATTTATTCAAAAATGTACTTTATGCCATGCAGTGAAATGTATTTTAAGCCAAATTTGTTATAAACCCCTATAACATTGAATGTGATTTTCTGTGCCATACAGGGCTGTGCAGTAGAATCTTAACCTCTTCTTACAGTTACAGCTCCTCGTGTTCTAAATTATTGGTTTCATCCAGCACCAAAATTGATTTTCTAAAAGCATTTCACTGTCAAAAATGATACATTTTCACATACTTATTCAAGAGGATCTGCCACTTATCAGTGACTGCCTATAGTAGAATTTGCTAGTTACAGTGGAACATTTCACAAAGATTCTTATAGAAGTGTTTATTAAGTGTTATTTATAATATATCTGACTTTTTATAATTAAATAAATATATTTTGAGCTATTATGGATTAATTTGGTTTAATTTATCACTGTATTATACAGTGCTATTTATATTATTTTAACTTACTTTAGTTTATAGTCTTATAATACACAAGAACTATAAATAGCCTGTAAATAATAATATAAATGGTTAGTGAAAAATGCTTGGTGATGCCATCAATTTTAATCAGTGTTATGTGATGTCGTATGTGTCACGTAATTTACTTAAACTTGTGTATTATAACAAATAATGTATTTTGTAAAATATGTTGATATTAAAAGCCAGAGTTTCATGGGATATACCTCCTGCATTGTACCTTTATATGGTTATGGAACTCCTCGATGATTTGTAATAATAAACGGTGCTTAGTGATGTCATCAGTTATAATCAATACTTAGGGGCTGATTCATCAATGTACGAGTTCAAATCCCGAAATTGGAAAAATTCGGATTAAATACGATAATTTCTGATGATCGCAAATATCACAAAAATCCTTACGAAAAAATCGTATTAGTCACGATAATATCGTATTGGTGATCCGAAAGTCATGAAATTTTCGGATCCAAACGTTCGTAAAAGGTGAGAAATCCTTTCTGACTTTGATCCTTCAGTGCATGATTTTGGAAGCCTCCCATAGGAATCAATCGCACTCTGCAGCTCCAACCTGGCCCAAGGAAAGTCTCCCATAGGGCTCAATGGCACTCTGCAGCTCCAACCTGGCCCAAGGAAAGTCTCCCATAGGGCTCAATGGCACTCTGCAGCTCCAACCCGGCCCAAGGAAAGTCTCCCATAGGAATCAATGGCACTCTGCAGCTCCAACCTGGCCCAAGGAAAGTCTCCCATAGGAATCAATGGCACTCTGCAGCTCCAACCTGGCCCAAGGAAAGTCTCCCATAGGGCTCAATGGCACTCTGCAGCTCCAACCTGGCCCAAGGAAAGTCTCCCATAGGGCTCAATGGCACTCTGCAGCTCCAACCTGGCCCAAGGAAAGTCTCCCATAGGGCTCAATGGCACTCTGCAGCTCCAACCTGGCCCAAGGGAAGCCTCCCATAGGGCTCAATGGCACTCTGCAGCTCCAACCTGGCCCAAGGGAAGCCTCCCATAGGGCTCAATGGCACTCTGCAGCTCCAACCTGGCCCAAGGAAAGTCTCCCATAGGGCTCAATGGCACTCTGCAGCTCCAACCCGGCCCAAGGAAAGTCTCCCATAGGGCTCAATGGCACTCTGCAGCTCCAACCTGGCCCAAGGGAAGTCTCCCATAGGGCTCAATGGCACTCTGCAGCTCCAACCTGGCCCAAGGAAAGTCACGATACCGAAGCTTGAATGAATCCGAAACTTTCATACTCGGCGACAATAGGATTTTGTCGCACAAATTTTGTAGCAAAGTACGAAAAAGTCGCTCAAATATACGAAATAGATGCAGAAAATATTCACAGTATGAACAAATACGATTTTTTTTGTATTTCGTACCTGTCGTACTTTAATAAATCAGCCCCTAAGTATGATGTCATTTTTGTCATGACTTACTAAATATTTATACTGACAAATAATGTATCCCCTGTTGAAAAATATGGAGCTATTTTAAGTCACTTCAGAGTTCCACGATCTGTATAAAAGCACTCTGCCTTCGGTCTCCATAAAATCAATACTTAAAAACGGTTCTCACTCATATCATCAGAACCTAGTGATGTCACCTATGTCATAACTCATGGAAATGTGTGTATAATAAGAAATCATTTACTGCCTGTAAAATAAAAGCATATACAATGTCACCGTGGAGTTCAAAGGTTTAAAAGCATGTATCCTTTGGTGTATGTGGTCATTTTTTATATCCTTATATTTTATTTTATATATTGTAATCATTCAGATTTGACCATTCAGAGTGAGCGCAGAATCTACATGAGTTGTGACATATTGAAGCATATCCAGCTGCCAGAGTGCCCCTAAATTCTGCTTCTCATTTACAATTTAAATTAGATATTGCCACATTTAGTAACTTAGATGCAGTTTCAAGCTGGTCCAAGGGGAGACCCCTTAGGTATATGCTTTCCGCCACACTAAGGATAGCAATACACATATATTATTTAAGCTGATAGATGGAAATGCATGCAGCTCTAGCCTTCTGCTTTGTCCATAACAGTATTATGTTCTCAAACATTCTTTTCTGAGATCAGACATAGATAATAGAAGAAGATGTACTTTCAGAAAGGAATATTATGCTGCCTCATATTATTTTATTTTTTTTGTCATATGTTCTGTTTTATTACATAAATGTCACTGGTCACAGTTAAAGTGAGAAGGAATAGAAAAGTAGAATAGACACTGTAGAAAAGAATAGATCTGACGGCTTGACCATCATACCACTGGCATTGTGCACAGAGATGGCTAACCTACCACTGGGTTTCTAGGCTTATTCTATTAAGCTCTGTATCCCGCTGGGCTGTCTTTTAATTCAGGCGAAGATCTTACAGTAATCCATGGCACACATTAAATTGACTTTTAAGAGTTGGAGTAGGGTGCACGACCTTGCCTGAAGCAATGCAGCCAGAATGAAAAAAATCTGTCCTTTTTTTATGTTTCTGTGTTAACATGTCACAAATACAGGTATAGGACCCGTTATCCAGAATGCTCGGGACCAAGGGTATTCCGGATAAGGGGTCTTTCCGTAATTTGGATCTCCATACCTTAAGTCTGCTAAAAAATCAATAAAACATTAATTAAACCCAATAGGATTGTTTTGCATCCAATAAGGATTAATTATATCTTAGTTGGGATCAAGTACAAGGTACTGTTTTATTATTACAGAGAAAAAGGAAATCAGTTTTAAAATTCTGAATTATTTGATTAAAATGGAGTCTATGGGAGAGGGGCTTTCTGTAATTCGGAGCTTTCTGGATAACGGGTTTCCGGATAAGGGGTCCGATACCTGTACCTGCATTCTATAGAATCTCTCTGTAGGGCCAGTAACAGACAATTTTTTTGTTTTTCTTTAAACAAAACAAAAAAACTCTATAAAGAATTTTCCATATACAGTGTAATTTTAAAGCGTGAACATGATTTCAGTATTGGGTTTTAGGTTATCATGATTAACCTTGAATTTTTAAAAAGCACAAATGTCACCTTATTTATTAAAATAAATTAAATTAAAAAAATGTAATCAAATGAAACCTTAACACTTTACTGCCAATAGATTTGCCACATTAGTGCCACCTAGAACACTATATTTATTCTGTGGAAACATTACTATACCTGAGTAAAGAGCCCTAGAAGCTTTTTCTGTTTGTTTAAGATAGCAGCTGCCATTTTAGCTTGGTCTTCATAGCTTCCTGCTTGCAGCTTAGCCGGTATAGCTCACATTACACATTCCTAAGAGAGGGGGAGCGAGTTTTATGAATTCTTATGGGAAGAGGGAGCAGTAGAGGGGAGAGAGCTGCGCAGACCGGGGCCCGGAAATGAAGGTTTTTCTGAGAGAGGAAGTCAGATACTGAACATGTTTACAAAAAAGGAGACAATAAATCCTTTTTCTTTTGATAGAGGACTCAGTGCAGCGTTTCTGTGAGTGCTTATGGCTCTATTTACATAGACCTTTCTAATAAAGATTACATAGTTTTTTCCTTTCTGTCTTCTTTAAAGAGGCATTCCAACCAGGAAATAAAATAACTGTCTAAATGCAGCCCCATATTCTGAGGTTAATATATTGTACAGCGGTGCAGAATATGTTGGCGCTTTATAAATATGCATTAATAACAGTATTTTTATTATATAATAATATATATAGTTTTATAATTTTATTAATTAACTATGTTTTGTTTAGTTTTTTTAGTTTAGCAGCAGTATTACCAATTAAAAGTTATCTGCTTTGTTAAGCCAATGAATTAGTTATTCTGTACGGTAAGCCAGTGGGATCCAAAGTCTCTGAGAGTTTAATAAAAGTTTAATGATTCCTATTTTACTTTGTATTTGTTGAAGTGCATGGGCTGCATTTAGAAAGTCAATACGTTTTCGTAGCCTTTAACACTCAAGTCTCCTCACCACGTCCTCTGAATTACTGATGATGTTTTAGCCTGTCCAAGACATGGCCATGATATCAATGATGTATTTATGTTAGGCATCAGATTATGCATAAGGTGTTCTCTGAAATGAACTGTTAGTGTAGCTTTCTTTTCACAGCCTGATTCTTGATTTTAATTTTCCAGAACACGCCTCGAAGAACTAAGGATGTTTCTTGAAAATGAGACCTGGGAACTTTGCCCAGTCAAGTCAAGTTTTAGCATTTTGCAGCTACATGTAAGTGTGTCTTGATTGCTGCTTTTATTGTTTTTTCTCCTGTTTACTTTTTATCTAAAGTGTTTGCTGTTCAGACTCATTTTAATGAAACATCCGAGCAGAGCTGCTCTACAACTGTTTAACAATCAGCACTGGTGTTCTGCTGTGGGGTTTTAAAAAAGGCAGAAAGTAAAGGGAATGTTCTCCCTGCCAGTGCAATCAGTCAGTTGGTACTGATTCCAAACCAAATTGTCTGCATAACTACAAAGGGGTATTTGTACAATGCAGTTACGTCAATAAATGAATCCTATTTGAAATCCCTTCCTAGGAAAGCATAAACATGACAAAGGCATCTCTACCTTATTTTTCTAAGGGCAAGGAGGAATTAACACGTCACATCTTAGATATAGATTTGTTTCTTTCCCAGATGTCATATATACAATAGGGAATTTGTCCAACCCAAGATTTGCTGTTACATGCCTTGAGTCTAGGGAGGATATGCAGAACTGCCCTTATTGACCTATGTAAGCCTATTTTTAATATCCTTGACCTCCTGGAATTTGCCTGGATCTGCACACACTTTCCTGTGCTTGCTGCTGACCCAGTTTGCTACCAGTTGTAATGTTTTTTTCTGTGTTCTGACTCTTTTAGCCTTTGGGCTGCCATTTATTGGTTACGCAATCTAATTCTTCTTTCTTTTAGTAAAAACAATGTAAATTATATGTAAACCCTCTAGCACTCTGTTAGTTAATCTTTATATTGAAAAGTTACCATATAGGTCACCAAAAGGGTAATAAACACACATATATATATATATATACTCAGGGTAGGATTGAAAGCACACGCAGGGTTTTCATATGAAAAATCACAAAGGTGTAGATGAATAAATGTGAGGCTTTATTCAGTCCGACGTTTCAGTTCCTATCTGGAACTTTCATCAGGGACAGGATATATTATATATATATATATATAATATATGTTGCAGTTGCAGAAGGGAGATTTCCTACATATAAACAACTTAGGGTTCTGAGGGTAACTTTTCAAACTACCAGTATCTCCAACTCAGACACTCTTTCCAGGAGAATTTTAAGACACTGTCACTTCTCAGTTGTAGCAACCCACTTGAAAAGCATTTGACAAGTTATTATCCAGGCTATATCAGTCGGTAATCTGCTCACAAGATTCCAAATTTAAAGTTTGACTTGAAGCACAACTGCGGGGCTGGTTATCTTTTTTAAAAGAATTAGAGCGCAAGGGACATTTTTCTTTCTCTTTGTACATACTTTATGATTACAAGATAATATGAGATATGACTTTTATAGTTTCAAAACAAGTTTGTGTATTACTGTCACAATATAAACAGCTGCATGCAAACACAAACATCTTTACTTTGATCAGTTGACTTTATCTCCATTATGTTTTACACTTGCATTTCATTTTAGAAGTGTACACTCATATTGTATTACCCCTGCAGTGTCAATGCGTAGTTAAAATAATTTCTGTTTTAACAAAAATATTTTGACTTTTCTTTTCTTTTGTGACTTTAATTCCTATGTCTCTACTTGGCTATGAAACTCTGTTGCCTTTTATCTGGCCTTGCTGTTCTTGACTAGTGCTGCAGTTCATCCCTGAGCTTGTTGCTGACAGCAAGGAGGAATGTAATACTATACTGTATATATATATATATTGCTCCATTCTCGAGACTGGTACAAAGGCACCCTGTGCTTATGCTGAAGCATTTTACCTAATCTGTCTGAAATACGTCTGCCAATGTGCTGTTTGGTATTAGGTTATTTTTTGGGCTACTGTTGTAAAATGAAATTGGTGTAAGTCATGATGACCGCAGAGACGTGGAATATTTAGGAGAAGTCTCTTTATGTTCATATTGGATTATGAAACCTCAATTCCTAGCCTCTGTCAGAAGGCAAAATATTAAACCAAATATGAGAAAAAAATAGTGTTGGTTTATTGATACTGCATTAGAATTCAATCACCACTGCTATTTATACCTTGGCTCAAGGGGTGCTGCAGCTTGTTGCCATATGTAAAGGAGAAGGAAAGGTAAAAACTAAGTAAGCTTTACCAGAAAGGTCTATGTAAATACAGTCATAAGCACTCACAGAAATGCTGCACTGAGTTCTCTGTCAAAAGAAACAGGATTTCTTGTTTCTTTGTTTTCCTCTGCCAGAGAGATGCAGCTCTCTCCTCTCTCCTTCTCCCCCTCCCTCAAGAATGCTAAGAACTTCCTCCCCCCCCCCTTAGGAATATGTGATCTGAGCCAATCAGCAGGAAGGTTCCTCATAGTCTTTCTAACGGCACATGTACAGGGGTCTTGGTGCAGGAGCGTGGCATTATGGGAATTTTCTTTACAGAGCTCAGCGTTTTTTTCTTTTTTTACTATGAGTCTTCTGATCATCTGAACAGGAGAAATATGGGGAGACTTAAGGGACCTATTGAGAGAACTGAAGGTATGCCTGCAGCTTGAGATTAACTCTTTATTAGTCTTTCCTTCTCCTTTAATGACCAGTTTCAGTGCGATCCAACAAAACCATCAAAATATTGTAAGGTTAGTGTGCACCAAACTATTGTACACTTAGTAACATTGGCCAGAAAATCGATTGTGCAGGTTTGAATTAATTGTCAAATTGTTTGCAGGACCAAGTAGGTTGTTTTCCTAGCTTCAACCAAACAATAGCAGATAAGCAGCACTCCATGAGAGAGACATTACCCAGGTGCTTGTGCGGATTTCATAGTAAAAGTAGTCAGATGACAGCACTCACAGGAGTTTTCACGAAAGTTAGGAACTGAAATGTTGGATTTAATAAACCAAATAAACTTTTCTACTAAAGAATTTGATTCATTACCGTGATTTGTTATTTGTGGCAAAAAAGAGAATGCAAATTACAGTAGCAGTGGCAGCCTTTGCAACCCTTTAGAATGAATGGCTGGACTTTCTAATAAAATGGATATTTAATCTGTGCCTCAACAGGAATTCAAATGCTTGGGGCAGTCTCGCTCTCCATCTATGTCACCAAGTAAGCAAACCTCTTCCGCTGAGTCGGCAGCAGTGTCGTTGTTTGAACAGTACACCAATGGAGGAAACCCTTTTGAGATACAGGCTGCTGTAAAAGATGATGACACTGAGGATGTGCTTGCTGCAAATGGGGTAAGGGTCCTGCTCCTGCTTTTCATAAGTAATAGTGGGAGAAACAAGTTTCTTGCAAGAGCTTAATATACAATAACAATGCAGGGCTAAATCTATTTTTTCCTTACATATTTTATTGTCTATTTAATGCATGGTAAACCCCTATTTAAAGTTGTTTAACATCTGTAAATGTTGTTTCTGCATACCAGAGGTTTGTATTTGCGGCTTTTTAATAGGGCATATGTTAAAGGGATTCAGTCATCATTTTTATGGTGCAGTTTTTATTACTAAATTACACTATGTACATTGCTAAGAATTCATTCTACTATTTAAAAGTATTTTAAAATACTGCTGGACCAAATATTGGTGTGTAGGCGCCATCTCAGTGCATTGTGCCTGATCCTGAGCTTTCAGAAAGAACCAGCGCTACACATTAGAACTGCTTTCAGGTAACCTATTGTTTCTCTTGAGGAGTCATGGGCAGACTTGGATTTTTACTATTGAGTGCTGTTCTACCACTATAGCAGCATTTTTACCGATGAGAGCTGTAATCTTGTTACTTTGCAACAGTAAAGACACTGCAGCACTCCGATTCCGTGTAGAAAGTGTTTATTGTGCCAACAAACCAGGCCATGTTTCGGGCACCAGTCTTTTCTCAAGCCTACACACTGTGTAATAAAACACCTTTAGTTTGTTGGCATAATAAACACTTTCTACACGGAATCGGAGTTCTGCAGCGTGTTTATCAGTGAGTCACATTCACTTTCCACAGTCTTTCTACTGCCTGAAGATGTCAACAGTGCTTCATAACTTTCATTGTGTTTAGTTGTGTTCTGTGGATGTAAGCTGATATTGCGTAATGTTTTGTTTTGTTTTACCTACTATGCACTGATACTCATTATTCCTACATGGAATGTCCCTGCATAATAGCATGTGCAGCTACAAATTTGGACTTGTGTATGTAAAAAGAGTCCCTGTATGTTATGAATAGTGTCCTCCTTTAAGCTCTACTTTTTTCTCAAGCTACTGTTGCAATAGCAAGAATGTATGTAGATTTTGTCTTCATAAAACAATGGCAAAAAGAAACATGTATTTGGTTTGTTTTTCAGTATGAATCAGATGAGCTAGAAAAGAGTGCTTATCAGGAATATGATAGTGATAGTGATGTCCCTGAAGAACTGAAGAGAGATTATATTGATGAGCAAACAGGGGATGTGCCCACAAAAAGGTAACGGTTGCTGTATCCTATATTTTCTGCTGCTTGCAGTGACTGATACTGTGTATATGTTCTGTTATACTGTATTTCTACTGCTGCTATTTACTTTACTTGGCACAGATGGTGCAATACTCTTCAGGTTCCAAATCCAAAAGCACTCTCGTTAAAGCAAACTTGTGTCTCAAAATTCTTACTTGTGCACCAGAGCAAAGTTTTTCAAATAATGCTTTGATATTAGTTTCTTTCTTATATTTCTCCTGTGTTTTTTGTTTACTTTTTGGTTTATAATTTAATTGCACCTAACACAGCGAGGAAAGTGCACTTTCAGACACCATCTCTATGCTTTTTCCCACAATGAACTATTTTCCCCTCAGAATTAATTTATTGAACACACAAGTGGGCACTGATTCTTACCCAGCACAGTGTGTCCAATTAATCAAAATCAAGGCATTTGAGCGCATGCTTCACTGTAAATCAGGCACAGTTGCGCCAACACAGAGACAGTTGCACCTGGTGAGGAGGGAATGGCTCCAGGGGTCACACAGCGCTGTGCATCAATAAAAGCAGTCGGGCTCAATTCAGAACAGAAGACAGGAAGGACTGATCACTACTGAGCATTACTATATGGAAGCACAATAGGATGCGAGAATCTTTATTGAAAGTGGTTTTAGATGCAATTCACTGTAGGGAAAAGTGCAAATTGCCCACTGTGTCTGCGGACATAATGAGCGCTTTAATCTGTAAATAACAGCTTCTGTATTGTAAGTGTTAAATTCTCTCAAAGGGATCTTATTACCTTTATAAGGATGTAGGCAACAGTCTCCAGGAGTAACCCCAATTCCCACAGGGGTAACAGAGGAAGGGGAACAAAGACAGGTTTTTCCGGAGAACAGGCTAAGGAACACATTTATAAAAAATTGTCGTCAAACGCAACTGCAGTTTAGTCTGCAGTTTTGTGCAAAATAGTGGATTTTTTCCCCACAATTTTGCGAGAAAACAAATTGAAAAAAATTGAGAACCATAATTAAGGCTGCCTTAAGGTCAGACATCGCCTAAGCCACCTAAACTAGTAGAGAGTCATTTTGATTTATATAATTTCCTGTGACTATGAGATTGGGATTAACCAATTGGGATTTTATAAATCTGCCCCAAATTTAGGGGACAAAAAAATCAATTGAGGTATAATCACTGGGGGTGTGTTTAAAAATGAGCATACCATTTTTGCTTTAAATTCTTGCTGAATATGAAAAAGGTATAATACATATAATATGCCTGCATGCTAATGTTCTTACCTGCAGGGCAGATACAATTGTTTATCACTTTATTTTGATGCTATGGGGCATATTTATTATACTGTGTAAAACTAATTTGATGGAAAAAAAAACGTTAGATTTTATGCCGTTATTTTATGTAAGTTCCAGCAGAGGAAAAAACATGTAAAAAAATTACGTCGTTTGTACACCGGTTTTTACACGGCGAAGCCTGGTGATGGATGGCAAATTTCCTCGCTGGTTTTTACACAGCATAATAAATATGCCCCTATATGTTTTTACATATCACTGGTATTTAGTGCATGCACATGGAAGTGTTGGGCTACTGTTGCATTTGTTTGTCCACTGTTTTTGTTAGACATCTTTTAATTTTTCATTTCATTGCATCATGAGAAACATTAAAAAAAAAATAAATAATCCAGAGCATTCTTGCTAAGTAAGCCGCTGCCTTTACGCAAGGTTCTTATGTGCACTTTTTTGCTTTCACTGAAGTGTTTCAAGGGAAACTCTGAGGAGCAGAAAGAGATCCGATTATAGTTTGAACAAGGCCAATGCACCTATTTTAACCAACACTACACTGAATGTAATAAGACTTGTGGGTAAGTGCATTGCTTTCCTTTAAATTGTTGCTTTAAATTTAGACTTGTAGTTCGGTTTATGAAATTAGTACAACAGTATCGATCACTCATTTCATGAATGTGAAGTGCTGCAAAAGAAACATATTTGGGCAATGTAATAAAAAGTGTTATGTTTGCTCACAGCAGCCAATCAAATGTGTGTTTTGAAACAGATGAGCAGTGAATGCTGCCTGCTGGTTTGTTGCTTTGGGTTAAAAGACAAGTAGCAAATGTAAGACCATTTATTACATTACCCAATAGACTCAACTCTGGTAGAGCACATGAATAGAGCTTTTAGGTTTTTAAATAATCCCTTCAAAAAACCTTATCTAATAACATATATTTATAATAACAGTTTTTTAGTTAGGCTAAACTACTTAATTCATTAAGCAATACATTGCAAATAAATTACACATTATATTCTATTTAGAAATGGAAATCTCCGTAGCAAAATTAAAGGGAAGGAAAGGTAAAACCTAAGGTAAAAACTAAGTAAGCTTTATCAGAAAGGTCTTTGTAAATACAGCCATAAGCACTCACAGAATCGCTGCACTGAGTCCTCTATCAAAAGAAACACAGGATTTCTTGTCTCCTTTTTTGTTAACATATTGTTCGGGGGTCTGACTTCCTCTTTTAGAAAAATCCAGTTCTCTCCTCTCTACCCTCTCCTTCTCTCCCTCCCATAAGAATGCTAAGAGCTCCCTCCCTTAGGAATGTGTGCTCTCAGCTATAAAGGCTAGACTGCAAACAGGAAGCTATTTAAAATGGCAGCTGCTGTCTTAAGCAAAGGGAGAAAGCTTCTAGGGCTCCTAACTCAGGTATGGTAGTGCTTTCTTCAGAATAAATATATGTTCTAGGTGGCACTAAGGTGGCAAATCTATTGGCACTAAAATGCCAAAATGACTTTCCTTCTCCTTTAAATCAAAGGCTGTTTTGACAAATGTGAAATGCAGCTAACATGTTTCCTTTCAACATGGGTGCCTATGAGTAAGCACCCATGTAGACACAAAACTCACTAAGTAGAACTAACTACATGGATGTGATGTAAGCTGGTCTTTGATTTACTTGTGTGATGAGTAAAGTCGGTACAAAATGAATAATATAATTAGAATCACAATTAAAAATATTAGAATAGAATAACAGATTAGCGGGGATTCCCAGCCCTGGGTACAGTTATTTTAGGTATATTTTCAGTACAGCAATAATTCAGAAAAATTCATAGTCATTATTAAGCATTGCAGCATCACAATACCTTGGTTGCCATGTACAGTAATGTGTGAGTTAATGCAACTACATAAATCTTTCTTCAGGCTTAAGCCATACAGGATGATTCTGAGCTTGTGGATAGACGCAGGCTGAGAATTAGCCCCTATGCTCTGATCATCTTTTGGATGGGCCAGTATACAGAGACATTGCATTGGCCCAATTATAGGCAGAGGGAGCGGATTTTGGAGCCAAAACACAAGAGTATACATTTCAGCTCTGAAATCCGCTCTGTGTACCTGTACCCAGACCGACGCAGTGGCCCTGGGTGCACATGGAAAGGTTGGTGGGAGCATAGGGGCTGATTCCCATCCTGTGTCTGTCTGTAGGCTGACAATTAGCCCCGTGTGGCTGTAGCCTGAGAGCAACCAGTATGACTACAAATATCCTTATACTGCATAAAACTGCAGAGTATTTTGTGTGATTATGTTTTACTGAAATGTTTTAACCAATAAAAAGTTATTGGTTTAAATATTAGTTAAGATTTATTTTAATGGTTTCTCCAGGCACAAGACTTGGAATGACATAAAATATTTTTAGAACAGTGAATTGAATATTGATTGAAAGAGATGTGTGGCCTGGACTGTAATTACTCTCTAGCTAATAAAATACAGTCATACATAATCCCATTGCTAATATTGCCAGTGACTTTGGAGGTCACAGTAACTAGAAGTTCTAGTGACTCAAATACAAAATGAGTCCAGTGAAACCTAGTGTAAGGCACCTTTAGCAGTTATTAACCTTATGACAGAATATTAAAATGTTTAATGCAGTTACTGAGGTTAGAGCGGTACATCATTTTAATCACTGCTCTCCGTGAAGAGAGGAAATATTAGCCTGCCAGCTCTTTAAATGAAATTTTTTAAAAAAAAGTTGTGTAAGGTATATCTCAGTTTCAGCATGCTGGTAAATCAGTTGCGAATGCTTACAGTTACAGGTATTAATCCTTCTGTTTGACATCAATCATTACCTGTCTTAAATACTTGGGGGAAAAGAATTGCATTGATGATTATTCCTTGGTAAGGTTCATGTCAGATTGTCAGTATTCAACCCCCTTCCTTCCCTCTTTGTTGTGACAGTTTTGTTAGCAGATGTCAATTAGGCAGGTAGATTATTTATGTACTGGGTATCTATTTATCTGCCTTGAAAGGAGTAGCTTAAGTTTTCATTTGCCCTGTTTAGCTTAAGAAATAATAAAAACCATATTTTTTTTAGATTAAAACAATAGGAAAAAGTATGTAGAGCCCAAACCCTATTTATTTAGCTCATGTTGAACAGTGGGGTATAATGTCAGTTCTCTTAAGGCTATAGTTCTCCTTTTACAACTTAGCTTGTTCTGTATTCGGTGTAATCGGTAACTCAGTGGGTTGAGTGGGTGCTATTTATATTCTTGATAAAGAGGCTGATTGGCCTCGAAACGTTGCATCTTTTTCGCAAATAAAGACTTTCTAACAAGGAATTATTTCCCGTTAGCCCTGAGTGCCATTTTGCTTTTTGTTTTCCTGCTATTTATATTCTGCCAGAAGTGGCATCCCAACATGCTAGCCTGTATTTCCATATGCTACTGACCTTGTTACATCAATATAAAGTGGCTAATAGTGTGCATAATGAATGAGTACATTAGCTGAAAGTGTATACATTTGAACTTTTAGGTATATGCTTAGGCCTGTGACAATGACAAGGGCAGGCCACGGCCACACATCATGAGGCCCCTACTTAATAGGTGCAATCTGTTTTCCTGTTAGTAATATGTCATTGGATGGCATATCCCCGCCTAGTGGTTTCCTCTAAATAATGTAACTTTGGCTAAATGCATTTGTCTTATGAGCTGATCCCCCCCCCCCCACTCAGTAATTCTTTTCTCCCTTCAGGGATTTTATAGTTATGAATGTAAAAATGTAAAGCCCAGCAGCCTCATCTGTTTACTGCACTGCAATTTATCTTTCCTCTGATGTCCCAGCTTAATCTCTGACTAGTATTACACTACATGCTTTGTTTTCTAACATTTGCTATTTTTCTATTTTCCATTCTATCTATGCAAAGAACTTTCCCTGAATATCATTAGAACCTAATGTAAATCCTATCCGTTGAAACATTAGCATAGAATGTAATTACAAGTTTGACTCCATCAGAACAGACCTGGGCCTATGTATCAAAATTTTAATTTGTTAAGTTTTGGAGGTTTTTTTTGTATTTTGAATAACCTCACAATTTTAAAAAACTAGAATGTTTATTCAAATTGAAAAAATGATTTGAATCTTGCTTAGGACAAAATTTTAGATGTAAGTTTTTTTTTGTGTGCTTAAGGCGGTATTCCACCCAAACACAACCTAAGGATTTTAAAAGGTAACTTTGCGATATACATCAAATAAAAATGATGCAGCCTTTTCATGATTTTTAATGTAATAATACGGTTTGGAACAGTTACCTAAGCCTAAAGTGTAACAGTAGTCGACTGTCCTCAGCCTGCCTTCAGCCTGCATCCTCCCAATCCCACAATTGCCTGCACATGTGATGTTAATAAGGAAAGGAACATCACAGTGCAATGCATTGTGGGTTATGTAGTTCCTGCATGCTGTCTGTAAGCTGTGGAGAAGTTGTTACAATTTGTAACATCAACGTTTTAGTCCCTCCTCCCCTGCCACAATTTCAAATGATGCAGAAAGAGAAGAACTGTTTTGCAGCTGGATTTCAGCATATAAAAATGGTATTTATTAATACTTTTTAAAGGGACAGATTACAGTAATAGGTATATTAGGGGTTTCAGTGACCGGAGTTCCCCTTTAATAAATACCAAACATTCAAGTTTTTGCAAATACAGTATAATTTGAATTTGGGAGTTTTTGTCCAAGAAAATTTGAATCATGGAAAAAAGTTGAATTACATTAATAAATCACACCATAGTATTTGTTTTCCTGCATCTAAAGCACATATTCCACTGTCTGAAATATTAATGTAATGTAAGAATGTTCAAGGCTGTGTTCTCAAGTAGTGCTATGTACTGAAGATAAAATATTTGTATATTAGGATGTAATTTAAACTGAATTGTATTTATCATTTCAGGGAAATACATGCAGATGATGACAATATTAAAACCAATTGCATTTGATGTCATCCACTGCATGTCGCAGCTGTTTGATTACTACTTGTATGCGGTGTACACTTTCTTTGGAAGGAATGATGCAGTAAGTAGATTAGTGATTGCCAATGGTTTCATTGAGTTGACTGTTTTACCAACCTGACTGTCCCTTCTCAACCTGTCAGTTATAGTTTTTAATGCTAATGGACTACTGCTGCACAAATATGGCTGCCCCCTCATAGGGGAACATGGGCATTAGATTGGTAATGTAAAAGCATTGGGCAAATACATTTATGGCAAATAAATAGCATGCAAACGCAGTGACAGATGTTAAAAAAGGTATCATTTCTGGTGTCACTACCTCTATAATTACATTTTTGGAAATAAAATTCTCTGCTGAATTTAAGATCTTTGCCAAATAAAATTCTACATTAGCCTAATGTATTTAGGGATGCACCGAATCCAGGATTTGGTTGAGGATAAGGTTCGGGATTCGGCAAAGATTCAGCCTCTTTCAGCAGGATTTGGATTTGGCAGAATCTGTGCCTCTTGCCAAACCGAATCCAAATCCATAAAATCATTTGACTTTTTGTAACATAAAACCGAAGTTGAACATTTATCACTGTGCGTGATTCTCTTTAACCCTTCCTTATCCTTATTTGCATATGCAAATTGGGATTCGGATACGTATTCGGCCGAACCTTTCACAAAGGATTCAGGGTTCAGCTTGATCCTAAAATAGCTGATTTGGTGCATTCCTAAATGTATTGCTATATAAATAATTAATGGAAAGCTGTTTTACCCTGTACTGCCCCCTTCCCATGGATAATAAACGGGGCAATAATGTATGTATGTGTTTATATCTTTATTTATAAAGCGCTACTTATGTACGCAGCACTGTACTGTAGAATACATGAAAACAAACGGGGTTATTTAGATAATAAATACAAAGTATAACAATAAGTACAAATAAATAAAAGATATGGTTGCAATAAGTTAAGAGTCAAAGACACAAGAGGTTGGAGGTCCCTGCCCCATAGAGCTTACAATCTATATAATGAGCTCTCTAAACCCCCTCTTCCCCCAACTTGTAGTCTTTTTAGGCTTTGAGAAAAGGAGCACCTTATTATATAGATCTCTTGTCTATGGTCTGGTAATTTGTTTTACTACTAACTTCTACTCAAACAATGAAAAAGCTAAACCAGTGATAGGATAGGTTGTAAGAAAGTTACAGTGGTTACAGTTTCTTGTTTAGTGCAACAAAGATAGATACTGATAGATAGATAGATAGATAGATAGATAGATTGATATTGATAGATAGATAGATAGATAGATAGATAGATAGATAGATAGATAGATTGATACTGATAGATAGATTGATACTGATAGATAGATAGATAGATACTGATAGATAGATAGATAGATAGATAGATAGATAGATAGATACTGATAGATAGATAGATAGATACTGATAGATAGATAGATAGATACTGATAGATAGATACTGATAGATAGATAGATTGATACAGATAGATAGATAGATATAGATAGTCCTAGTCATTGAACCCATATTGAAAAAGATACACTGCCCCTCAAAGCTGGTGGCTCCATGTAACTTTGTAGCTTTTTGGCTTTTCATAAATCTCAGGATTATTTTGGAGCTCCAACCCACTGAGCTTTGACTTTCAACAAGAGTTGTGCAGACAATTCTGTAAAGTGCGGAACTTGCGTAAGAGAGTTTTTTTGTTTGGTGATAGTGGGTGTTCTATCACGTACTTAAGCAGAGAAGAACCAAACTGTAGCAGGCAGTGTAAGATACTCTAGCACAAAGGATGGTGGATGAAGTACAGCAGAAAAAGCATGCTGTGGCAATTCAAATATGTATCACAGACTCTTGTAAGGGATTAGAGACAAACATTAGGAAAGAAAGATCTTACACAACGCACATTGCAGGTAATCCAATTGTGATAAGTGCCAAGCAGGCTGCAGACCCTTCCAGACATATTTATATTAGTGCAGACTGAGAGGAGGAGTAAGGCGGCCTGTAGAGCTGCAAAACAAACAAAAAAGGAAGACTATTAATTGAGGTATTGTGCAAAGAATTATGAATTTACAAACAATAGACTTTTCAGATTAATATGCTCTGCTTAAATATATTACCAATAACCTTTAAAACCAAAGAAAATTCTCTGTGCTAGGTTGTAATATTTACATTTTCTCTGAATAAGTTTGGCACTTTATATATAAGACTGCAGCACAAAGGCATTTTTAAACTGTCAGTTAATTTGACTAGTTTTCAACCAAATTGGCTGACTGGCATTACATTAGGTCTGTGAATGGCACAGTGGGCTTTGATCCAGTCATGGAAGGAACTGCTGAACATTAGGACCATGGCCTGTGCTGACCAGTTTTCAGTGGTTTACCTGGCCGAATTGACAGATCAGCATGTATGTACAGGTATCTGACCCCTTATCCGGAAACCCATTATTCAGAAAGTTCAGAATTATGGAAAGGCCATCTCCCATAGACTCCATTTTAATGAAATAATTCACATTTTTAAAAATTGTTCCCTTTTTCTTTGTAATAAAACAATCAATACTTGATCCCAACTAAGATATGATTAACCCTTATTGGAGCCAAAACAATCCTATTGGGTTTAATTACTGTTTAAATATTTTTTTTTTAGCAGACTTAAGGTAGGAGATCTGGATAACGGGTCCCATACCTGTACCAAGTTTAGCTTTAGATATGCCATGTAGCCAAGCCAGGTGAGACTGATCAAAGACATTGCCTAGAATTTAATAACAAATACAAGTGTTAGCTTTACAGCTGATCCCTAAGTGCTATGGCAGATGACATGCTTAATAGAACATGTAAACCCGATTTCACTGGGGTTGCCCAAATGTTTGGCACAGCTCAGAGAAATAAACTGCTAAGTTTTTTTTCCACCGGCCTTGGAAAAAACTAACCGCCTTGTTGGCATTCCCTAGGTTGTAAATTGGGAAACACTAAAGGGCTTACTGCATGGCAATTTCAAGCTGAAAAACCTGCACTGTTTTATATAGCCCTGTGGAAGTCTAATTTTTTTTGCACAAAAGAATATAAATATAAATCTTTGTGTGCAGCTTAAAGAACACTCCCAACTTACACAACTGTACATTCTTTCAAACGTACAAGTTTGGGACCCGTCATCTGGAAAGCCCCTGTCCCATAAGTTCCAAATTATGGAAAGGCCATCTCCCAATAGATTCCATTATAAAAAAAATAGTTCAATACTTTAAAAATGATTTCCATGTACTTAACCCCAACTAAAAAAATCACATTGGGTTTATTTAATGTTTAAATGATTTTTTAGTAGACTTAAGGTATGGAGATCCAAATTACGGAAAGATCCCCAGGTCCTGAGCATTCTGAATAACAGGTCCCATATCTATATTTCCACAAGTGTTCCTATCCTTATTATAATATATGAATCTACTGAAACAATAGAAAGATCAAGATGTGCAAATTCAGTATAGGCATCAAAGTCTTAATAACGTAATATTGCATGGCAAGTTGTTGACAGCTTTATTACTGGTTCGCTATTTTCCATATCTGCTACAAAATGACTTTGCATTATATAATGTTTTACCAGTTGATGGATAAGAAATATATTTCTTCTGTCTTACAGTACGAATCCACAGGCCTTGGCCTCAGTAGCAGCAGACTCAGAACAACACTCAACAGAATTCAAGAAAGTCTGATTGACATGGTAAGAAAGTATATGATGCTATTGCTTATTTTATTCTCCTACCCATTCACATACAGATATAATCTATAAAGCAAATAATGGCTTAGCTGTACCTGGAAGGCATGATATTGCAGAATCTACCATGATATTGTATTTTACTTTTCATGTATGACAAGCAGTCATCGCCGATCAGTTTCTGCTGGTAGAGACCAAACAATAAAGGTGACCATATATGTAGAAATAAAATTTTACGATTTTCATGCAAATTTCATGTAGTTATCTGTGCAAATATGGTGGTTCTCTGTTTTATCGATATCGCTCAGGAGTTTGACAGTGCAGCAAGTGTATTGTACATTGGTAGGGTCAAACTTCTCTTTACCTACTTGTGTTTTCCAATTTGAGCAATAGAAAGGGAGCCACACTGTGTTGCCCTTTGTATGCTCTCCATCTGTTAGGACCATGGGAACAGCAGTCGGAGAGCATAGTAGATTGGCTACCTTAACTGATTAGACTACATGTCTTGGGTCCAGCAAATAATTCAGTTCTGCTAGTAAGTTCTGTTACATAATTTAGAAGGATAAAGCAGTTTGGAAGTGCCAACCCGAAGGAGGGACTGAAAGGAAGAAATAAGAGAAAACTAAAGAGATGTATATGAAAGATACACTTTATTTTGTTGTGTTTTGATAATGGGGCATATTTAGCAAGGCTTGGGTTTTTCTAATGCAAGTTCAAGTAAAAATGGGGGTTTTGACTAAGTGTGTATATATTTTACCATTTATGGAAAGACTCAATAATAATACAGGTATGGAATCCCTTATCTGGAATTTGGCTATCTCCCATAGAGTCCATTTTAAGCTACAAATCCTATATTTTTAGAAATGGTTTCCTTTTTCCTCTGTAATATTAACACAGTAGCTTGTACTTGATGATAACTAAGCTGCATGAATCCATATTGGTGGCAAAACAATCCTTTTGGGTTTATTTCATGTTTAAATGATTTAGGTATGGTGATCCAAATTACAGAAAGATCCCTTATTCAGAAAACTGCAGGTCCAAAGTATGCTGGATAATGGATCCTATACCTCTAGTTCTTGCTGTCACTTTTATTTGCACACATTTTGTTTTCCGTCTTCTAAGGTTGCATACAAAAGTAGGGTACTTGTATGTCCAAGTACAAGTGAGAAAAGTGCAATTTTGAGAGCAATTGCCGTGTTTTCCCGCAATGCAACATTTTCAGTTCCAGTATCATGACGGTTTCAAAGGAGCAATGTGCTGCTACCACAGTGGCATCCGATTCACTAAAATAAACAAGGGGTTCATCACAATTCATGTGCAGTTGAACAGGATATTGTCTGGCATCATTTCTGGTGTCTTGCATGTGACTGAAATGTGTGCCCAGTTTTTTTATTTTGCCACAACTGAACTGCAGTGATTCATGCAGGGTGCTAAGGGAACCATGGAGTTATCGCCTGGTGCGGCGGTGGCAAGTAGCTCTAGGGTTCCCCTGCATCAATAGGCGCAGTAGGTCAGAATAGAAGGCAGGAAGGACTAAGCAGCGCCCAATGCAACTATACAGAAATGCAAGGACTGTATTTAGACGCAAGTATCTTTAATGAAGGTGGTGCAGGATTGGATCAGTTTTTGACAGATCAGCCTGTTAAAGTATCTGTAACGTCCATTCAGTCATCAGTACTAGATTAAAACTTGTTGGGCTTTTTCTTCTAATATAGCATCTATCATCTTCTTGGCTTGTTCTTTGCAAATACGCCTCTTTTGTCAGTCATTGTGTTGCAAGTAAACTATCCGTCACTGAAGATTAAAATGTTTGTTCCAAGAGAACTCAAAATGTCTCCATTTTCTTGATGCGCAGGCAGTAGAATCAATAGCTGCCATGAGTGATGTAACGACAGGAGATGTTACAGCTAGTCACTTATGTTTAGAGAGGAAAGAAAGCAAATATGCTATTCTACCCTTCGGTTTATTTTTATAAATGAGCTTTTAACTTAAATGATCACCCTGTGAATCAAATCAATCAGCTACAAATCTTACTTCATGACAAATAGAATCAGCGCTGCTAAGTAAAGATAGTGTGTGGGATTATTTCCAGCTTCTGAAGTTGGGGAATAGGGAATCATTACCAGCTTCTGGAGTTGGGGAGTGGGAAATTATTGCCATCTTCTGGAGTTGGGGAGTGGGAAATTATTGCCATCTTCTGGAGTTGGGGAGTGGGAAATTATTGCCATCTTCTGGAGTTGGGGAGTGGGAAATTATTGCCATCTTCTGGAGTTGGGGAGTGGGAAATTATTGACATCTTCTGGAGTTGGGGAACGAGTGCTTCTTCCCCTTTGCAAAGATACATGGAAAAAAAGCCTTGGGAGCGGCTGTGGAAGTTAAGCACCCTCTGAGAACATGTATGTAAGTGGTGTGCTGAAGATTTTTGTTTATGTTGATTGAACGGGCATTATTACCAGCTTGTGGAGTTAGGGAACAGGGACTATTACCAATTTCTGGAGTTGGGGAATAAGGAATTATTACCAGCTTCTGGAGTTGGGGAATGGGGAATTATTACCAGCTTCTGGAGTTAGGGAACGGGGTTTATTACCAATTTCTGGAGTTGGGGAATAAGGAATTATTACCAGCTTCTGGAGTTGGGGAATTATTACCAGCTTCTGGAGTTAGGGAACAGGGATTATTACCAATTTCTGGAGTTGGGGAATGGGGAATTATTACCAGCTTCTGGAGTTAGGGAATGGGGTTTATTACCAATTTCTGGAGTTGGGGAATAAGGAATTATTACCAGCTTCTGGAGTTGGGGAACAGGGATTATTACCAATTTCTGGAGTTGGGGAACGGGCATTATTACCATCTTGTGGAGTTAGAGAACAGGGATTATTACCAATTTCTGGAGTTGGGGAATGGGGAATTATTACCAGCTTCTGGAGTTAGGGAATGGGGTTTATTACCAATTTCTGGAGTTGGGGAATAAGGAATTATTACCAGCTTCTGGAGTTGGGGAATGGGGAATTATTACCAGCTTCTGGAGTTAGGGAACAGGGATTATTACCAATTTCTGGAGTTGGGGAACGGGCATTATTACCATCTTGTGGAGTTAGGGAACAGGGATTATTACCAATTTCTGGAGTTGGGGAATAGGGAATTATTACCAGCTTCTGGAGTTAGGGAACGGGGTTTATTACCAATTTCTGGAGTTGGGGAATGGGGAATCATTACCAGCTTCTGGAGTTAGGGAATGGGGATTATTACCAGCTTCTGGAGTTGGGGAATGGGAAATTATTACCAGCTTCTGGAGTTGGGGAACGAGGAATATTACCAGCTTCTGGAGTTAGGAAATGGGGATTATTAACAGTTTCTGGAGTTGGGGAATGGGGAATTATTACCAGTTCCTGGAGTTGGGGAACGGGGAATATTACCATCTTCTGGAGTTGGGGAATGGGGAATTATTACCAGCTTCTGGAGTTGGGGAATGGCAGACTGCTAGTTAGCCCAGCATGCCTCAGAGTGTTTTAAGAATGGCAGTTACTTTTGACTAAAAATATTACATAAACGGAAATGGGATATTCACATATTAATTCATACTGCCACAGTCTTTCTCCATTCAGTTATGTTACTTTATCATAAACAGCTATTTTTATTGAAGGGAAAAGTAATGGAGGAATAATTTTTAAATATTTTTTTCCTAGCTCCTATATTTTCCATTTAATAATGTACGATCAGACATGCCATCAGGGCATCATTTTGTATCACGTAATGCAGACATTGCTCATTATATTGTTCAGCTCCCTTCTGGCAGCATATAATTTGTAATAACTAACCATAAATAAGTAGCCCTGAAACTCTTATTAGGCCAAATAGATGTGTGTGTATCTGTGCATTCCTGCTCCAGTCACTAATCCTGTTTAATACATTCAGAGAGCATATGGTGATTGCTACGATACCGATGAACGTAGCACAGACATGAGTTCATGTTCATTCATTTCTTTATAAAGTGCTTATTTCCTCCCCAAGTGCATTTCCTGTAAATATTTTCTTATTTAGGGAAATAGCTACAAGGAGATCCCTAAGAAAGGCTAATTGGTCAAACTGTTTAAGGCATGAAGGAGATTAATTGGCTATGTGCTTTGAGGCGATAAATACCCACCACTATTTGACTTTTCCCAGAGACCCTAGTATTTTATCTTGGTGATTTTTCTTGGGAGAGAAAATACCACTTTTGCCATCAGCCTTAGTATGTTTCATGGGTCGCTTATAATTCTCTCTGGTTGCTCTAGTCACAAGAACAGGGAAAGGACGCATTTATTGCTTTTATATTTTCTATTTTTAATTATTAATTAATTACAGAAGTTAGCCTTAGCAATTAGTCACATTTTTTCATAATTACAATTCATATGGTGCAGATTCTGATCAAATGTAAAATTGTCTGTGCTTGTGTAGTCACTAGAATTATATATTTGGCAGATGAACCTAACTGTATCAAAATCGATTGGATAAAGCAAAATGTCTGACTGATAAGTTAATTCAGAGCTTGTGTGAAGTCAAAAGCAGGTCTGGAACAACATGAGTCTGTTATTCACACTCTTAAAGGGACAGTGTACCCCCTTTTTCAATGTAGATTCAATGAATAGGGCTTGTGTTAAACATACGTTTTGCCTGGTGCTTTCTTTAGGAAATATCTGTGGTTCTTGTGATCAGGAAGTAGAATGTGACTTAAGTTTATATTTCAGGCAAAAACAGCGTTCAGTACAAGCCCTGTTCATTTTACCAATGTTAAAATACGCGATATACCAAGGGTGACAAATTTCCCAATGTACCATCACCATCTGCTCGTCTGGCAAGGTTGCCAAACAAGCAGTTTTTGCCCAATTTTGCCACCTACATTCTGGGCCAAATTGGGCTGAATCCACATCAACGTTCACATCAATGTGATCATCAAACAACAGGATTTTCAAACCTACCTGATAGATATCTGGGGAGTGGCTATTTGTTCCTTTACCAATTCTGGTGCTAAGCCAAATAGGGTTGATGTGCTTTTACCACCCTAATTTCACCCTATTTAGCTTTCAAGCTAGGAGTAAGGCATGTGAAATTGAAGTATCTGCAAATGTTTCCTTAAAATGGTTCTGAATTATAGTTAGTTTAATTTACTCTTCATATTATGTCATCCTTATATTTGTGTCATTCCAAACTTGCATTCAGTAATTATCAGCCTCACGTTAGACGTTTCCTGGGCCAATTTCTATTTCTCAGATAGTCAAGCACATCCTTTCTGATCACTATGTTGTGGTTCTTATCAGAGTGTTCCACATTAATCTGACACATTGCCATGCTATGAATGCAGCCCTTTCTATTAGGTGTGAGGCAAGATAGCCTTCCTGATGGCTGACATATAGAATTTTTCAATTTCGGCCATCATTGATTTGATAAATATGCTTGCTCCTGCATTTCCTGATAAATATGATATACTACAAGCATTTAAGATTGGGGAATGGAGTTCATTCTTGGTTCAGGATTTATTTTCTACAAAACAGACTTTGAACTTGAATAAATTGTCTATTTTCTATGAGTTAGATAATTCTGTAAATGATGTCTATTTACAGTTAAGTCATAAAATGTTATAGATGTTATAAAGGATAATTTTGTCTTATTTTAACAGTCGGCTAATTTACATTTATAGAAAAAATGTTATTGTCGTGCTAAATTTTGGTTTCCTGCTACTTGCAACTCAAAGGGCATGAAAGGTCTGTTGTGTCTAATTCAAGTACACATCCATAATAATAAGGCATAATATAAATCCATATTTTCTTGTAGATGGAAGTACTTTACTGTAAATTCTCCATTAGATGGATACCAAGATATGTAATGGTATTTACTGTTTATGGTAGCACTGCCAATTTATACTTAATGGGATTTTATTTTTCCCATTTTATGCATCATTCCTTTATTTCTTTATTAAGGAGAAAGCACTAAGCTTGCCTGACTTAGACTTAGCCTGCATCCCTTTTGTACCACCACATGCCCTTATGCAAGCCTTAGGCAGCAGCAACACCAATGCTGCCACTCACTTACCTCTTTTGCCGCAGAGCAGGTCTGGGGACGGAGGGGGGCATTGATACTGTACTTTCTGCATTAGAAAGACAAATTTCCATTTTAAAAAATGGCAATTTGCCTCTTAAAGTTATTGGAGGCAGATTTTTGCCACCACTGGTGACCTGTCTAGACTAGTCCTTTCATGCAATGCAACTGTCTTGATATATTTAGCAATATAATTTCAGTTTTTAATTAAGAAATGCTTTTTTTAGGAAGTATCTGGTGAAAATGCTGTCTCATTGGTTTCTTCTGAAGAAAGAAAGGAGAAAGTGCCAAGTCCACACCTTAGCCACATGGTCATTTTAACAAATAGTAGTACGTTGTATGGTCTCTCTGAACGAGTTGTGGCTACAGAATCCTTGTAAGTACAGCAGCTTTCTCTTCTACTCATTCTCTCTTTTCCTGTTCTCTAAACAGATCTTTTGTTGCCTGTAAAGTTGGTTAGCTAATATGAAAGCCAAATTGGCTAGCTATATGTGGGCCAGCATTAGCTGCCATCTTGGCCACTTCAGACAGAAGCAAAATAACAGGCTACCTTGCTGATATAGTCCTTATGGGGATGGCAAGGTATTAGATCAGCCTGATTTTTCTTAAAGTCTGGGTGGCCAAACTGTGCAAAGATCTGCTTGTTTGGAACTCCAAATAATACAGATTTTCCCACGTGTGGCTGGTTTAAGAGTATTTTGTCTAAAAGTAAAGCAATGTTCGATATGATTTAAATAATGAGATGTTATGTGAGTGTACAATTTGTGTTTATTGTTTCACTAAACTGCTACATTTCCAACAATGTCATGTCAATGTGTTTTGTTCTCTGTTTAGGAAATAATTTGCCTTTATAAATTCTACTCAACAAGGTTATTTTTCCATTTTTTACAATCTCTGATTGAAATATTTGAATTTTACTAGTGTCTTATGGTATTTATTTATAACTTGGGGAGAATGTGTATTCTGCCAGGCTTCATGATACAGTGTACTTCTCTCCAATAGCAACCGATAGTGGATATTATGTCCCTTTCCTCTGACATTAATGGGATTTTCATTTGCCATTCTCTCTGTAAATAAGAGCAGATACAAAGTGTTTGTAAGCAGTACATTGAATGTATTATGCAAATCACTTTATATGTATCATTATTAAAGAAAGGTATTTTTATATCATTTGAAATGACAAAAGCCCATTTCATTTTATTGACCTATTATTTATATTTAAACCATAGCTTGTCATGCTGTGTAATTCCAAGCATGCTATTAAAGCCATGCACGCATTATGATATTTTTCATGCCGTGTATAAGAATTTATTAGACGCAATGGGAAACCCTTATTTTAAAGAAGAGCAAGAAGAAGCAATTCTATCCTGGTGATGGATTTTAAGATTGATATTAATTTATTTGAAACGGATGTTCCCCTTCAACAAATTCCTACCAGTGTATTACTTACTATAACACCTATGGGTGAAGACACACGGAGCTACTTAGTATCAGCTACTTGTCACGGCTACTAAACACCAGGAAATACCCTGCCATAGACAATACTGAGAATTGCCTCTGCTAAACACATGTAGAGACAATAAGAAGCATTGTCTATTTTAGTAGCCATAAAAAGTAGCTGCTACTAGTAGCTGTGTGTCTTCACCATGCAGGAATTTTAATGCCAGCCAAATCATAATCTGTCTAAGCTTTACACATGGAGGATTGTGTTGTGCATTGGCCAACTTTTGCCCTTAATTAACTTTTGCTACGTAAAATATGGATCTGTATATGTGGATTTACTGGATTTCAGAATGGAGAGAAATTCAGCATTGGTAATCTATATAAACCAATGGGGCCACCAGCTGGATGCCTGCCCAGATTTATCTTTATATGTTTGATTTTTTGATTCCACCATTGAGCTGAAGTAGTCTCTACTTACTTTTAGTAATAATGAAATAAATCATGCCTGTAAGAATATATTATGAAATTACTCCATCCACTTTTGTTGGAGTTTTCTGCATCCCCTTTTACTTAGCATAGGCTGAGCATCGGAAATGTAATTAGTGCTTTTCAGTTTTGTATTAAGTGTGACAGATCTATGGTGTCTAATAATATGCTTGAGACAGGCATAACTAGTTCAGCTACTCTATCTATATTTTAAGTATAAATAAAAGGTAAAAATTGTGAACATCTCTCTCGGACTGACATCTTGGCAGAACTAAAAGCCTTGTGACAGATCAGCTGGGGCTTTTGTATTGTTGTTGGAGAGACTTGATCTATTTGAGAAGCCTAGGAGATCATCTTTTCTTATTAATAATGGGAAACTTGCTGTTGATAAGGTCAGAGGCCTTAAATAAGGTTGATGAATGTGACATGCCATAGTTCCCTCTCTGCATTTCATTTGGAGCATTCTTAGAATATATAAGGTTAGTGGTCAAGCTCTGATGTGAGGATGTGTAGCCTCCTGTCAGCAACAATCAGGAGATGTTTGAGGCTAAATATTTCCCTGCTGGAACTCTCTTGCTTGTTTTGCTAAAGTGTAACCTGTGGCAGTTCACCTTCTGAGCTTTCATTTATCTCTAACTAAAAACATACACAGCAGTTCCAGCATTGTGGGGGGTTTTATGTGATATTTGATCTGTGTATCCTGTTTTCCTTTTCTCTAATATGGTTCAGCTAAGAGTTAAGGGGAAAAACGAAATTAAAATTAAAACAAACATTGCAGTTATCTCTTAGGTTATTAGCTCACTGTTATTACAAAATAACTAGGAATAAATAAGAAATAAATCCTTTAGAGATATGGCTCACTGGGCATAACTTCAAATCAGTGGCTGATTGTACACACAAACTCTATCAGTAATGGAACCTGCCTTCTATCTGAAGTTATGCCTATATAGGGGTGTAAATACAAATAACAGATGCTGTCCGCCATTTAACATCACTGTGTTAATGAGGGGCGGTCATGTAGGCATATACTCTATCACCTACTGGTTCCCTAAGTTGTGCATCAGTCCTTTGGCGGGTGGTAAGGACAGGGCTGGCATTAAACCCAACAACACTGCGCTCTATGCCTTTTTTTTTTTTTTTAATCCAACAAGAGGTGAGAGTGCAGTATTGCCTCTGGTGCAAGTTGTACATGAACGTGTCGTGGTCTGCAACCCAACCCACACTCACCACACTTCTATTCCCCCTACCCTGGCCAGGTACCCACAACAGAATCGACCAGGTCAAGAGAAGAAAATTACTTGATCATTGGGGAATTGGTAGGAGGCCTATTTGCCAGATTTTACCTGAATACCCAGGCAGAGTATCTGTGGACCGCCTGCCTGGTTGGTGAATCGGAACTTACTACCCAAAACCCAACCATGTTGTGGGTATTCCACGGATACCTGACCCGCTGCTGGTCTCAAATATGGGGCATGCTTCTGAAACATTAGTGCTTTTGTATTTGTAACAGGGACAGTGATAAATGAGCCCCATGTTCTTGTCCTGTTTTGTACGTTTCAATTGAAAAACCCAAGACACTGGAACGGAATCTGATTAAGGGAAACGCCATTCACTTCCCCTGTTATTTCGATGGATGAGTCAAATTTCTCTCCAAGAATTTAGAGATTAGATTGTAAATGCTATCGGACACAAACTAGGTGGCCACAATATATGTGTATGGAGGTTTGTACATTTGTTACAGTAATAAAATATTTGTATTATTTATTAAAATCCTTTAATAGAAGCCATTGTACTGATGCATGATATGAGACCAGTCACTTCTATTGTTATAGTTACTCAATGCCTGTTCTGCTATAATGTGTATCTTCTACATGTCTTACTTTCCATATTGACAAGATAGATACACCACAGTCTGAATTATTTATTAGGGATACACCGAATCCAGGATTCAGTTTGGGATTCGCCCAAGATTTGCCCTTTTTCAGTGGGATTCAGATTTGGTCGAATCCATGCCTGTGATTGAACCAAATCCTTAGAATCATGTGACTTTTTGTCAGAATTTTATACATTTTCACTGCGCACGTAAATTAGGAGTTGGGTTGGTATTCATCCAAATCTTTCACAAACTATTCGGGGTTTCTAAAATAGTTGATTTGGTGCATCCCTATTATTTATTAATCATCACTACTATTTTATAGCATTTGGAAATATGCTTCCATAAGAGATTTACAAGGCTTCTGTTTAAATATATATTTTAAACTCTTAGAATAGAGCACATTGTTTTTCTTAGGTCCTTAGCCTTTAATATATTGCCCTTGAAAATGAATGAAGCTTCACACACAAACACAGACACACACTTAATGATAATATGCTATTGTAAATCTTGCATTGTACAATTTACTTTGTAGAGTATCTTGGCAACGAATACATGGTTTACTTTTTGCTAACAGTGTTTTAATGCATTGGCATCTGACTACTTCATACATTACATATGGCTAATGTAGAGTGCTGCTAAAGCCCATGCATTAAACATGTCACACTCTCTGCTGTTGATTTGCTGAAAAGCTTTTAATGTCCTTATACATGAATATTCTTCCAGGGCTGTCCTTGGGAGAAACTCCCTAAAGTCGCCTGTATTGCAGTCGGAATGAAAGTGACATGGGGTTTGCCTATAGAATAACAGCAGAATGATGATATTTGTGCTTTTACATTGCTTCACTGATTTGCATTCTCACCTGAAATTGGGCTTTTTATGGCTTTTATCATTATGTTCTATATTTCACACCAATTTACAGAATCTTACAGCCATTCTGAATTACACAACAAACGTTTTTCTGTCAGTTTAGATTAGAAAATAAGGTTTGACCTGTTCCCAGCACAGAGCATGGGTAATTATCTTAATTCACAGTGTTTCATAGGTTTCATTCAGTACAGAATTAGCAGCTTTGTTACAGACGGTGGAAGTGTTATTAGCACTGTAAATTAAGCAGCTTTTGCATATTGTTTGTTATAAAGCATCTGGTGTTTGCGTTCATTTTTCATTTTATGTGTGTATTTGAAGTTGCTTCTCTGTGCCTCTGCAATTAAGTCTTCTAGCCAACCAAACACATATCTAGGTACTGTAAGCCTTTTAGATGTATGGCTTTAGTTAATTAGGAAAAGCATATAACTCATAAACTATCAATGAAACTCAAGTTTTCTCATTTTACAAAACTACTATGTTGTATCTTTCCCATAGTATAGAGGATAGGTTGATAGAAAAACAAAAATAAGGATTTAATGTCTTGTTTATAAATAGGTCTTATATGTCTGTTTTCCATTACATAGACCAGGGCTGTCCAACTGGCGGCCCGCGACCCCCCTCTGTGTGACCCCCCACCTGTCTGGCTGCTTTGATGTTTTAACCTTTGTGGAAGATTTAAATGGTATCAGTACTTAGAGTAAATGGACCCCTGCATGGTTCACACCTCATATTCAGACTGTAATCCCCCTGTACAATTAGCATCAGAATTAAATAACCAGCCCTGCAGCATCAGATTATATGAAAGTTAAACCAAATTGTCTGCTTGATAATTTGCATTGTCAGCTAAGCCTCAACAGCTGCCTAGAGCACACTGAGCATGTGCAGTGTCACTGACACTCCTAACAAAATTCAAGGTGGGGAGCACCTTTGGCAGCTTTAAAGGATCATTACTAGTATAGAGATGCTGATCCTTTAGGCTGGTGCAGTAAGTTAAGGATACAAAATATAGCATCTCTACCCATATTTATTGTTAGGGTTTAGTTCTCCTTACTGCATGAGGGTATGGCTGATTGCCTTAATAGAGCATTCTCTGTTACAGATCAAGTTCATGGGCTTGTCTTTGAATGTTGGGATATTTAGTGGAGAAGGATACCAAAAGCCATAGTTCCATTCAAACACCTCTGTCCCAAATGCCATTTGTTACCTAAGGTGTAAATTGGATCACATGGCTAAAAAGACAATTAACTTCAGCATATCCCAAGAGAATAGTAACAAAGAAAATATGAAGAGGACATGATAACATCTGTGTGTGATTCCTGTTATATTCTTTGGGGAGAATGTAATAAAAAATGATTTGCAGTGAGAAAATATACTTCTCTGTGTGAACAAATCTGCCTTTTCCCAAATTTAATATGGGCTTTGCGAAGGCGGAAACTGTTTAGCGACCACTTCCGACAGTGGAAGAAGGTTTGTGAATGTTATTGTTTGCGACAGTGCGCAGTGTATGTAATAAAACTTTATAATGAAAATGTAGTTATGTTTGCTCCAAAAGATTACACCACCTTCAAGCGTGCCTTAAACAGTTCACAATGCACAATTAATATTTGCAATGCAATATCAGTCTAATGGACAATATTACATTACTAAATGCAAATTCTATTCTTATTTGTGGCCATTTATTTTCTGTTTACATCTTTTATAACTACCCGCCATTTGACCCTTTAATATTGTTCCTGCTGTATATTGAGATATGCATTTATAATGACTAGGGAAGATGGCCTACACAAGTCTAAAAGTGGCTATAGAATCTAATGTAAATTACTAATCAGCCTTGTATCATGAATTTATTGCTGGATTTATACTGTTGACTAAGCTCAGATAACTTAGCAGCAGTCCATAGCATGGAGAAGAAAATGGGGCAGTCTTGGGCAGCATCTTGCTTTTGCAAGCCCTTGGGCTCGTATTAAAGTCCAAAATATAAAGTGCATCATCTCTAGCCTAATTTTTATTACGGTTTAGTTCTCCTTTAATGCATGCCCAACAAGGGCATATTCTTTATATGGGGGATGGGGGCCAGGCGCATAATAAATACAGAAAAAATGAATATCTGCCTTTTGCATTTGGATTCATTTTTCTATTACGATTGCATTAGACACAGGTGCAGTATTTTTAGTGCCATTACCATTCGCCCAAACTCAATCATCCACAGAAAGGACATGCCCCCTGTTAGGGATGCTTTCAAGTTATATTTGAGTGCAGTGCACCTTGAAGACATACTGTGCCAGCATACTGATGCTTTTCTTCACCAGCAACTGGGCATTTTTGTTTAAACAGAAGGAAGAATGGAAGCAAGATTTGCCCAAAAGCATATCTTTCAGCAGGGCAATGACTCGAAACACAAGGCCAAAGTCACAATGGAGTGGCTCAAGAACAAAAAAAAAATAAATGTGTTGCAATGAGCAGTCACAGCCCTGATCTTAAATTAACTGAGACTCGGTGTCACTATAAGAAAACAAAAATCATCCAAGCAGGCTGCCGAGTGGCTCTTGTCAAGGTCATGCAATGGGGTATTTGCCGTTCCCAGCAGAACCTAGCAAACCATCCTAGCGCACTAATGCTTTTCCAATACTGCATTGACTCATTTATAACTGTCTAATCTTCCTTTTTTCAGAGTTTTCTTGGCTGAACAATTTGAATTTCTCCAGACGCATCTTGATTCTGTGATGCCAGCAGCTAAAAAGCCTTTCCTTCAGCAGTTCTACTCCCAGGTTAGCCGTTACTGTGCCAGGTTATACCTGCTCTTAAGAACATTAAGCTCTGCTGTCACTCCTTGATGCGACAGTGACACATATTTTTGTACTGCTTCCTTTTTTATTCCTATGAATTCTGTCCTTGGCACCATTTGTCTCCTGGAGATTGTTCTATGAAATTATTATTTGTCTGTTTTTCCCTTTTGAAGCTGTTTGTCACATTATTAAATAAATTATTCATTGTTTGGCTAACAATGTATACAAAAAGGATTTATCCCCGTAACTTGTCTGCTATGTTGTATTCAAAGGCCAAGTATTACCGCTGGCTCAACCGAACCTGCTCACTCTGCCAGCACATCATAGACTCTTCCATTATTAGAGCTGTTAGCTGATATGCATGAAGCAAGATACAGTAATAAACATTTTCTTACAGAAATCGTAGTATAAAATATAGCTCGGTAAAACAAAATCTGTCCCCATAGCTTGTGTGCCAATTAATGGAAAATAAATTAAAATTCAAACAGTTCTTAGGGTATATTTTTCAGTATTTCAGTATTAGATTTTTTTAGTATAACAAAGGTACTCATATTATGATTGTTGTTAATATATTTTTCTGGTCTCAAGTGAAGAAAGCAGTATCCCTCTCAAAGGTTGCAGGGCCCTGCTATGTAGAGGAGTAAAGTAGAAAATATTGATGAGATAAGTAGGGAGGAACATATATGTATGATTGTACAGATATGGGATCTATTACAGGTATTGGACCCCTTATTCGGAAATCCATTATCCAGAAAGTTCCGAATTACGGAAAGGCCATCTCCCATAGACTCCATTTTAATCAAATAATTCACATTTTTAAAAATGATTTCCTTTTTCTCTGTAATAATAAAACAGTACCTTGTACTTTATCTCAACTAAGATATAATTCATCCGTATTCGATCCAAAACAATCCTAGTGGGTTTAACTACTGTTTAAATAACTTTTTTTAGCAAACTTAAGGTAAGAGATCCGAATTACAGAAAGACCCCTTATCCGGAAACCCCCAGGTCCCAGGCATTCTGGAAAATGGGTCCCATACCAGTATCCGGAAACCAATTATCCAGATAGCTTCAAAATATGGGAATGCCATTTGCCATTGAATCAATTTTAAGCAAGTTCGGGTATGGGACCTGTTATCCAGAATGGGATCTGAAGTTTTCCAGATAAGGGGTCTTTACATAATTTTAGTTACTATACTTTACTGTATATCTACTAAAAAAACATTTAAATATTTAATACACCCAATAGGATTGCTGCCAATAAGGATTAATTATATCTTAGCTGGGATCAAGTACATGGTACTGTTTATGGTTACAAGGAAAACAAGGAAATATGCTTTTATATTTCAAATTATTTCATTAATATGGACATGCCCCTCCCTCCAGTACAACTCCACATGAAGTTGGTGTCCTTATGGGTTTAATGCTGTACCTATAGTATGGAAGCACTCATTTAATGCTCCCTATTAGTACTGTATTGGAAATGGTTTTGTTTTTCTCCCTTATACATGCTTTTCATTACTTTCTTCTCACATCATTTTTGCCACCCGTGACCCTTGCATGCTCTGTATTTACTGTTGTTAGTTGCTGTTGATTGTATTTTATTATTTTTTTTCCAGACGGTATCTACAGCCAGCGAACTCCGTAAGCCAATTTACTGGATCGTTGCTGCCAAAGCCATCGACTATGAACAGTTGCTGCTTCTTATGGCCAATGTGAAATGGGATGTAAAGGAAATCATGTCACAACATAACCTATATGTAGATGCTCTTTTGAAGGTACTTAGCTGATTATTGCCTGCGTGCCATCAACTGATTTAGCCTCTTTAACCGCATGATCCTTTATTAATTATTATAGTTATTATATTGCCTGCTTGATTCAATCTCTTCCTCACTCCATTTATGCACATTATCATTATATACTTCTAACAAGAACATTGATTTTTCCAGGAATTCGAACAGTTTAATAAGAAGCTATCTGAGCTTTCCAAACATGTCCGGATCCCTTTGCCAGTTTCCAATATTCTCTGGGAACATTGCATTCGTCTTGCGAATAGAACACTGGTGGAAGGGTGAGAAACTTTCTTTTCAAATGTGACAAATTCATCTCAAAGGCAGGTTACATTGGTGTCCAACCCATATTTGTGAAATGGGAAATCTTTTTATAAGATACTGTATATTCATGAAGTGATTTTTATTGCCATATTTATATAGGTACACGAGGCCCTGTGCCTAGGGAAGCAGCCTTACAGGGGTGGCCCTCGGGTGCCTGTATAATCAATATAGTTTCAAAAATGAAAACAGTAAAAACCCTCCCTAGCCACCAGGCCTACCTGTGGAAATCCAGCAGTGGAGTTGGGGGGTGAGGGGTCCAGTGCATTTTACCCCCGTCACATACGTGTGGCATCACTTCCGCAGTAGGGCTTTTCTTGTTCTTTAAAGGGGCAGTTCAACTTTGTTAATTTTTTTATTTTTTTTTATAGAATGGCCAATTCTAGGCAACTTTCAATTGGTTAAAAGTTATTTTTTCTAATAATTGGAGTTTCAGCAGTTATCTGGTTGTTAGAGTGCAAACTACCTTAGCAACCAGGGAGTGGAGAGCTACTAAACAAAAAGTGCAATAATTAAAAAAACTGAAAGTAAAGAAAATGAAGACCAATTGCAAATTGTCTCAGACTTTGCGTTATAGTAAAAGTTAAGTTCAACAACCCCTTTAAGATGAAACACACGTTTTAAAAATCTGAATGGATGCCTTAGCATCTGCTTGAAGTATAAAATGTAACAGTTTATTGTATGATAAGTAACATAATAGTAATATTAGAATCCCTATATTTCCCCTCATATTTCAAAATCCCTAAATTAGCCCTAATATAGACCAGTGACTCTTCTTTTCCCCCTATAGTCTTGTTACAGGAACAAGACCCATTATCCAGAATGCTCGGGACCAAGGGTAATCCGGATAAGGGATCTTGCTGTAATTTGGATCTCCATATCTTAAGTCTACTAAAAAAATCAATAAAACATTAATTAAACCCAGTTGGATTATTTTGCATCCAAAAAGGATTAATTATATGTTTAGTTGGCATTCAATACAATGTTTTGTTTTCTTATTACAGAGAGAAAGGAAATCAGTTTTAAAAATCTGAATTATTTGATTAAAATGGAGTCTATGGGAGACAGGCTTTCTATTATTCGGATCTTTCTGGATAATGGGTTTCCAGATAACAGATCCAATACCTGTATTTATATTCACTTACTGTTTCTTATAGGCTGCTCTTTTAAATTATATATTCTTATTCCCCTGCTCTGTGGCATGGAGTTATTTATATGTTACTCTAAAAACAATATTCCTTCGCCTGTGTCAGAAGTGCTGCTCTCTTATTGGTGGTTTAAATAGGAGCTGTCCTAAATGATTAGCATAGATTGGCTGTGTGAGCTTGGGGAAACACAATCACAAAGTGACCATATCATCAAGGCTGCCAGAAAGGAAAGATAAAAGGCTGTTACAGTCAAAATACCCATTATTATTATTATTATTATTAACATTTATTTATAAAGCGCCAGCATATTCCGCAGCGCTGTACAATAAGTATATCTGTAATGTTAGTAATGTAACATCAGCTATTGCAGCACTCTGAGTGTAAGTACTGCAACATATGGCATGCCCAGTTATCAGTTTTCATTAAAACTGATAAAAACAATTGTTTAACATATAATACTTGCTATTTAGACAATGTATAAATATATTTCATTTTTCAGTGTGTTTTGCTAACAGGAGAACCCAGCCTGAGGCAAGCATGCTGCTATAACATGCAGGCCCCTTGTCATTATACGTAGTGCCAAACTCAAGTCATGATCACCGTCGCAGTGAAACTCAATGAGTACATGATAGACCCCCGCCCACTTACATCACTTACCCCCACCCCCATGCATAAAGGCCACTATATACATAGGTATATTTGAATGATTAAGGCAAAACTCACCAAGATATGATAAATAACTCAAAAACTCCTACTTGTATATGTCTTCATTCTGTTATTGTAAACATTTCCTCAGTCAAACCACTTGGTGCTTATGTTTCTCCTTTTATTATTGTGTGGCTTTTACCCATAGCTATGCCAATGTGAAGAAGTGCAGCAACGAAGGCCGCGCTCTAATGCAGCTGGATTATCAGCAGTTTCTGATGAAACTTGAAAAACTCACAGACATCAGGCCGATTCCTGATAAGGAGTTTGTGGAGACCTATATTAAGGCCTATTATTTGACGGAAAATGACATGGAACGTTGGATCAAAGAGCACAGGGTAATGCTTTGTGTTTGTCTTTTTAGTACAGTATTTTCCAGGGCCAAAAGCTTTTGTTAAGCATAGAGCGTAATGACATAACAAACTATATGGTATGTACAAAATACTGGGAATCATGATTTATTTTCTGTGCAATCTGTTAGATTCCTTGTGGGTATGGAAGTGCCACTTGCCTGTACCTTCAAGCATCTGTCTTGTCTGTATGCCTTGGCTGCCCATTGTAACTTTATGATACAGAGCCCACAATACACATACAATGGCATATCATACCCATGCATAACGTGTACACTATGAAAGTACCAGAACAAACTATGTTGTATGCAGTTTTCAGGCCAATAGAAAAATAAATAATTATGTGCTGAATTTCCACAGTCTGGGGAAAACATTTTTCTCTGCAGTTCCACCAGGTACAGACACATTCCTGAAGAAGAGCCACAGTTTATGTCACACTTTTCAGTTTCCATATTTTATGCTTACCCTAAGTTATAGATGGTGTAAGTGGATTTACTCAGTTTGCCTAGGTTTGCTCATATAAATCCCGTGTTACCAGTGTGTGGCCAACACCTGAATCTGTCCAAGTTGTAGCACAACCTAGAAGGTAGGAACAAACAGCAGTTCTCTGATAACAGGAGTACTGCTCGGGTGACTTTATCACCCCCCAGTAATTTAACGCTTCCTTCTCCTATAAAATACTATAATAACATTTGGCATAAAAGTGATATTAAAGTGCCATATAACTGAATAATCATTGCAGGCCTGTCAGCCTAACACTGGTTACAGAGAATGTAGAAAGAGAAATTGTGTTAACATTATATGGGCAGTAAACTTTGCCAACACACATGTGACACAGGCAGACGCAGGGATGAAATCTGTTAGATGAACCGATCTTACACTTGTGTCCCTAACAGTGTGGTTAGCATAATACCATGTATTCAGTGTACAAATCACCACTGCATTGCGGAAAGCAGGCAAAGCATTGAGCAGAAGAGCAAAGTGGTCCAAGTTTAGTCAGTAATGTGTTCACAGAAGATAGGGGGGCAAAGCAAGTGGGGAGTAAGTGTACTTTAATGATCTATGCTTCATGCAAAAGGAAATGTAAACAGTTAACTTTTAATATGGAGCTTTGAGTAACGCAGTGGCAAAACCTGGAGTGTATAATTAGAATGAATAAAAATACAGTATTCTGTTGATAATGCTTGTGAGATTATGCATGAATGCTCTGTCCAATTACCGCTTTTGTTCTGTGTAACCCTAGGAATACTCAACCAAGCAGCTGACAAACCTGGTGAACGTTTGCCTTGGATCCCATATCAATAAAAAGGCCAGGCAGAAGCTCCTAGCCGCTATCGATGACACTGACAGGCCAAAAAGATAACTGCCCTGGAATCCTCTCACCCAAAAATCATGCTACCAGATGGGATGCATGCTCAGCTGTTACACTGAATGCATTCTATAATGAATGGATAAGGGTGTCTTTTTCATTTTAATTCACTTATATTATACAATTATGTGTGTTGATTTGTTTCCTGCTAGTCTTCATGAGATCCATTCGGTCCAGTTTTAATGGTTAAACCTATAAAGCATCTGGAGATGTTTCAAACAAAGCACTTTCTCTTCAATGGTGGGGTTCAAAACAATGTAATGCCAGCCAAACCAAAACCAACAACTTAGATATTTTCCTGTTGATAAATGATCAATAACCTACTGTAAATGTAATTTATAACCCATGGGTTTGGCCCTGGTACCACTCTGCACAATTTAGAATAAAATGACATAGTCCTGAACTTGCTGCATGGATTTCTACTTGATGGTAAAATTATCCTTCACAGTCTTTTAATATATTATTTGGTTTCAGAATTGGGTGTATAAACAGAGATTTTCCTTAATTACTGTCACTGTCCAAACTCTTTTTCCATTATTCCAGTATACCATACTCAGTGAGCTAAAGGAGCAAATTCTGCTCTGTGTCTGACTCCCATTTGCACTATAAAGTAATGTAATGAGCGCTTATTCTTATTAGTGCACATACTGTCTAAAAACAAGGACTTGTGCAGGTCACGCTGAGCAGCTGTACTGTAAAATAGCCATTAATAATGATTTTAATTGAACACGAATACTGCGTTAAAAATGGAAGCTCCTATTTAGTTTAACTGCAAATTTCAGGGATCACCATGGTTTCCTGGAAAGAAATCACTTACTATGCCATCCTTTTAGAATTCTTAAATTGGTATGTATTTAAGTGTTCTCTGCTGTCAAGTGAATATTGCTGTATACAATGCAATGAATTGATTGTGTGCACCAGTATTGTATGGTTTATTGAATGAAAGGATTCTGTACAGTTCCACCTATTATAAATCCTTATAGGAAAGACACAGCATTGGTCCTGTGATGCTGTTTCTTTTCTTTGATTATTACACTTACACAGGATTGTATTCCTTTTCATTAGCTTCTCCCCAGCTGTGTATGCGCTATACTGTTATAACTAGACTTGACTTACAGGACATTGGAACCGTCCTTGACTACATGACCATATTTAATAAAAACCTGGCTATGTACTAAAAGACTCTTGACTAAAAGAAATGGTGTGTTGTTTGTGTTTTCTAATGATGGTCTTGGTTGAAGTAATAACTGCCACTAGGGACATTTATCAGTGATAATGATAATGGTGCCTTTGACCTTTATTAATGAGCCAAGTGAAATGTTTTTGCTAAATAATTTGTTCATTTTATGAATGGCTGCATCAAATGGAGAGCATTTTTTTCTGGTTCATGAGCCTTGGCATTAGTGAAAGACCAAACTAGATGCTTTAATTAGTACTAATCCATGCTGCAGACTGAGCCAGGACAGCAGCTAAACTAATAAACAATCAGTCATGCAACATACATTTTATAGGGATTTGTTTAAAAGAGATTCTGTCATGGGAAAGCACGTTTTTGGTTTTTTTTACAAAATGCAATAGCGTTCCTTCAGAAGAGTCCTGCATTAAAATCCATTTTTCAAAAGAGCAAACAGATTTTTTAATATTTAGTTTTTAAATTTGACATGGGGCGAGACATATTCATAGTTTCCCAGGTGCCCTCAGTCATGTGACTTTAGCCTCTCTTTACTGTTGTGCTGCAGATTGATGTCACGCCCTCCCCCCAGCAGCCTATTAACAGAACAGTGGGAAGGTTGCTAGATAACTGCTCCCTGACACCTACCTGCATTGCTAAAATTACCCCCATGAACCTAGTGGTAGATAAGGGAATAGCACTCAATAGTAAAAATCCAAGTCCAGCTCAGCCAAATCATGGTTACTTTAGTTACACTGAGTAGGAGAAACAATAGGTTACCTGAAAGCAGTTCTAATGTGTAGTGTTGGCTCCTTCTGAAAGCTCAGACTCAGGCACAATGCACTGGTGCCTACACACCAATATTACAGCTAAAAAAATATACACTTGCTGGTTCAAGAAAAAAATTTTAAACAGAAAAATGAATTATTTGCAATGTACATTGTATAATTTAGTAATAAAAACGGCACTACAAAAACCATCACAGAAAACGAAATCCACATGCTAGAGGGATGGTTAGCAATGATGCAATAAATGCACAGTGTATAGTTACATTTAAAAACCCTAATTTACAAGTGCAGTGTGCAAATTGCTATGTTTATTACAACAGAGTAGGGCTGCACCCCCAAATCCTTTGAAAAGATTTGGCTCAATATCGAAATGAACGACTAAAGAGCATTGCAAAAAATTTTAACTTCCACAAAAAGTCACATGATTTTATGGATTCAGTTTGGCTAGGAGCGTGGATTCAAAATCCGAATCCAAATCCTGCTGAAAAAGGCTGAATCTGAGCCGAATCCTGGATTCGGTGAATCCCTACAACAGAGTTCATTGTGGCCCATGGGGAGTTGCATTTCAATGCTGTTGAGTCCCAAAGCCTTTAAATGAAGACCTGCAAATCAGATACAAATTGTGGCTAAAGGTTTGTTCCAGCATATATTGTTAGAGTAGGATTTTGGGGTGCAAGTCTGCTGTGCCTATTGATGCAATTAAAGCTAGGTTGTGTCAGTAGTTCCAGCGTCAATAGGTAATTTAGCAGAGGAGGTGGTGGTGCCAGGCACAACTATAAGAGAGGGGAACAAGTGTATTTGGACACAAGTAGTTCAATATGCACCCAGCATTGAATCCATTTTAGCTCAGATGCTCCTGCATTCATAAATAAGCCCTGAAAGTCTACATCATGAGGGACTATAAGAAATCAGCCTTGCTGACGTTTCATAGATGTTTGCTTGTAAATAGATGAGGTAAAAGTTTTAAGGCTGATGTCCCAGGGGGAGATTCGTTGCCCACAATAATTCTCTGCTACCAAGGGCGACTAATCTCTCTGAAAACCCTTTCCACCAGCAATAAAGAGAATCGCAACTGGAAAGGCCTATGCATCGATACATTTCTATGAAGTTGCGCAAAGATTCCTCCTGCAGGCAACTTCACTTGACTTCTGAAAAACAAAGCAATATGTAGGCCTTTCCACCGCCGATTCCCTTTATTGCCAGGGGGAATTAGTCGCCCTTGGTAGCAGAGATTTATCGCGGGCCACTAATCTCCCCCTGGGACATCAGCCTTAGAACTTTTACCTCATCTATGTACAAGCAAACATCTATGAAACGTCAGCAAGGCTGATTTCTAATTACCCCTTGGGGCATTAGCCGTAAGCTTCAGAGAGAGATTTTTTTTGTCTGATCAAACCTGCAATTTAGAGCCATTAACTGTGCCATAACTATTTGGCTTATAAATTAGATTTCTTTTATTTCTGACATCAGCCTAATGTTATACTTGTATCATTTTTCTCCTACACTGTGTAGGCTAGTGCTAGCACACAGACCAAGAGCAGGAGATTGAAGTGCAATATATAAGGGAGTAATTTAAGGGCAAAGTACAAAAAGAAAATGCTGGACTTTGCATACTGGCTTCTTCTCTTCTGGCATTTCCACAGATCTCTGCACTTAGTTTCGGGGCACAGAGACTTGCACACCTTTCAGACAGAAGACTTGCAGAGGCCGCGGGCCACAACAGTGTCATATGGCAAGCTGGGACACGGCTGGCTCATCTTAGCCTTAATTAAAATGGTCAGCAAGGAATGGGTCTGGTGGCCAATGCTCAGCATGGTCCATCCAATAACGTAGGACTAAGGATCATACTTTTCCCAAATCAAACTCCCTTTTAAGAAAGTAGAACATGCTGTGTGTGGGTTGTACATTCTACTTTGTTTATTCCAAAACTGAAAGAGGAAAAGCTTCTAAAGTTCCCATAGCAAAAAAAATAACAAAGGCAACAAAATAGGTGCATTGCGTATGGTTAGTATTAGCGTGGCCTCAGCTCGGAGCAATTTACCAGGCTGGAGTACCTTTCAGTTAATACAAATGCTAGGGCAGCCACACTTCCCATGCAGAGAGGAGAGGATTATGATAGCCTGAGTACCCTATTTACAAAATGAGTGTATCACTGAAGGAATAGTCATATTGCACTCTAAGCCATACACACCTTAGGCCTGCTGAGGTCAACTGTATGTTGCCTGCTACCTCTATTACATAATATTATTGATCCTTTAGCCTGTATATTATTAGGAGCAGAGCAGCATCTCTTTCCATGAAGGCCAATATGCCGAACCCTCACGGGTATGTATCCAATCTAGCTAAACAGAATGCAAAAGATCTGCTTTTGTGCTCTTTTATTCTTCTTGCCGTATGAGAGCCTTGCTGATAATGCAGTTGTTTTCTTCTTTTCCCCTCCTGCTGTTCACCAATGTAACTAGCTCAAGAGCCAGATGGCTATGGATTTCATCAAGACAAATACAGTATATTTCTTCCTTTTAATCATGATGTGTAAGTGGAATCAGATAGACAGCATGGGCTCCCTGGATGACATAGGTAAATTAATCCAACCGGAATCCTGGAAATGCAAAAAAAATGCTTTCTTCACAATTATTCAGTCATGGCCTATATAGAACTAAGTGGAAGATACCACATGAAGGGCCCGATTCACTAAAGTCCGAAATAAGGAGTGCTATTTATAGCATGCGTTAAAAATCTTATCACTTCTTATTTTTCGCTCGATTCACTAAAAGGACACTTGTCATAATTAAGAAGCGATGTTCTTGGCGTTATTTATCTTGCAACGACATATTTTCAAGCAACGTGCTGCGTAATATGTTGTGCGCTGCGTAATATATTGCTTGAAAATATGTCGTTGCAAGATAAATAACGCCAAGAACATCGCTTCTTAATTATGACAAGTGTCCTTTTAGTGAATCGAGCGAAAAATAAGAAGTGATAAGATTTTTAACGCATGCTATAAATAGCACTCCTTATTTCGGACTTTAGTGAATCGGGCCCGAAGTTTCTTTCTTACAGAAGGTCACCTCCCACAGTTTACTGCTTTTCCTGTTATTAACATTGATTATAATATTCTTAATAGAGGTTGGTTCTCACCCTATTTCCATCAGCAATGTGTAATGTATACATGTGCAGCCAGAATAGAAAGGTGCTCAAGCCCAGGTAAAACAAGGGCTAATTTATCTCTATGTTTAACATGAGTTCAATGAATTGGACATGTGTCCATATTTCCTCTCTATTGTTTTAATTAAGAATGATCTATGGTTTTTGTTATTTCTTGAGCTAAACATATTGCCAGTGCACAGATAAACTCCCTGAATAAGGGACTTATCTATATGAAGAGGGGGGTTTGTTTGTACAGGGCTCAGTGGGAGTCATTTATAAAGTTGGGCAGCACATAGTTATTCACAAATAGTTTTTTGCACATTTTCCCCTAAACGCTTACATTTTCTACTGCTAATATTATTATACTATTATTAAATATTTGCAAAAGAGATAACCACCAAAGTTGTGGTGTAACTAGGATGCAGAGTGTGCACATAAATATTCTCAATTTTCGATTATGCCATGTTTAAAAAGCTCATAAAGGAGAAGGAAAGTTATTTTCATATTTTACTGCCAATAGATTAGTCACATTAGTGCCACCTAGAACGTTATATATTTATTCTGCAGAAAGCTTTACCATAACTGAGTAAAGAACCCTAGAAGCTTTCTCTGTTTATTTAAGATTGTAGCTGCCATTTTAGCTCGGTCTTAATAGCTTCCTGCTTGCAGCGCTAGCCATTATAGCTCAGATTACACATGTGGGGGGAGTGAGTTCTTATGGGAGGGAAAGAGGGGCAGACTTGTGCCCCAAACCTGAAGGAGCCCTAAAGGAGAGGAAGTCTGACACAGAAGAACATGTTTACAAAAAGTGAGACCAGAAATCCGCATTGGAACTCTTGAAATGTTTGTGTTTGTGTACAAAACAGACATGAATGTTCATTAATGCAAGTTAATACACCAAAATGAGTTGCAGATATTGTGAGGAATATTCATTTTTACTGATAATTCAAATTTGACATTACACATTTTAATAAATATGCCCATATATGTCCAAAATCACCAGTTCTGATCCACTTTACAGTTGAATTGGGTCAAGGCCATGACATGTCCTGATTTCTCCCAGAAGTCCTTGTGCAATAGTGTCATAGGCATTGGTGTTACCAGACCAGGCCCCAAAACAGTATGTAACTTGTGCTAAATTCTGGGGGGAGAAGGGGCTAAGTATTTTCTGAGTGTATTTGTGCAGCATACTGTATCATCGTGCTGGATTTTGGGGGCTGTAAAGAGATTTTGCTGTGGAGCCCAATAATGTCTGTGGGGAGTCTAACAACTGGCACAGGGATACTCTATGTATACTCCAGTAGGGATTTAAGTGAAATTGAAATATAACTTTTAAAGAAATCTAAACCCATAAAGAACATGAAAGTAAACAAATGCTCTTGTGGGTACTTTTGCTATTTGCATTCATTTTTTAGTAATTTAGTAAATATATATTGGCAGTTTAACATTGCTGCTATGTTGCTTTTGGCTCAGCAGCTCCCACTGAGTGCTACTGTGCTACTGTGCTGGGAAGCTGGGCATCCCCAATAAACACCGCCCTGGGCAGTTCCTTCAGTTTCTGGCTAAAATCCTTTAGGGTATTGGGACTTAGGACAATTTTGAGCATTTTGTATCTCACCAAGTGTTCTTTGTTCTATAATGAAGTAATTCCTTACCCAACAAGGCTCTGTGTTTCCAGGTTTTTCCCTAATCTCCGCTGGGCCAAGAGCCGGTGTGGGAATGGTTAAATGCATTGGAAGAACAATCTGTCGGTTTCTGGAGATGTTTTTGATGACAGGAAGATAAATGCTTTGCGCCTGATACGTGTGTGTTTGTTCTAGATATTTGGTTTCATGCTCAGACACTGGTCAGAAGATTAATGGCTGGAAATGTGGCAGCTGTGCATTTGCATTGGCGGTTCCTGCACATACTTGTCAGGATTTAGTGCTAAGCGTGCCTTCATATGTACAACCGCCCAGCGCACTTTGGATTCAAATATCTGAAAACTCGGCAAGTTTCAGCTTTTCCATATCGTTCTTGTATTTTTCTAATAATATCTATGAGTGGAAAAAAGCACGTGCTGTGCCTGTCTGGGAAAGCAAAGGCTGCTGGGAGGCAATGTTTCTATGGGCAGACTGCTCTGATGGGCATCAGGAATGGCTGCTTTGAACATACGTCCCAGGCGTAGTGAGGAGTAACAACTGGCCACTTACCTTCAGCAAACTGTCATCAAAAATTAAAATGTGCCACCAATTTACAAAAACATGAGAGTACAGGTATGGGACCTGTTTCCATAACTTAAGTCTTCTAAAAATCATTAAAATATTGAATAAAGCCAATAGGCTTGTTTTGCCCCCAATAAGGGGTAATTATATCTTAGTTGGGATCAAGTACAAGGTTCTGTTTTATTATTACAGAGAAAAGGAAATCATTTTGAAAATTGAATTATTTGCTTATAATGGAGTCTATGGGAGATGGGCTTTCCGTAATTTGGAACTTTCTGGATAACGGGTTGCCGGATAAGGGATCCCATACCTGTACAACAAAGTTGCATATGTGCCAGGTGTAACCACGCCGCTACAAAACTTGGGAGTCAGTTATTTTTTCTGCATATAGCGGGGTGGAAATTGCCTACATTTTATATAAAGGGCCATATTAACCAATTAATGAAAATGTTGTTTCGCTCTTTGATAAACATCCCCTAATCAAAATTTCCCCCCAAATAGAAATATTCATGATGTGTTTAATGCCTATAGGATGCACTTACTAACTGTTGCCACAGCGTTTATCAGTACATCCCTCCTATAGGCATGAAGTGCATCAGGCTTGTCTCTTGCTTTTCGACCACCATGTTCTTTGACTTTTTAAATGAGTGCCGGCTCTCGTATGGTTTTATTTGTTTTTTGGTGTTTTGAGTGAATGGAACACTTGCAGAGCACCCTCAACTGCCCTATACATATATATTTATATTTTCACATTTTTGCTTTTCATTGTATAAAATATGTCCTTGTCTGTCTCAATCAATTTCAGGGATCTTGGTTTGATTTTATGACATTGATGAGACCCCCAGTCTAACTCTGACTGCTGAATTAACAAAATGCTAGGTAATGCCATGATATGTGTCAGCAGCAGATGCGCCCTACTACGTGGATGGAATAGTAATATCCTGTATGTACCAGTTACAGAGTCCTGGCGATGGTAAAACCCAGGCTTTATATTGTCCTGCACACTGTGACCTTAGGATTTCAGAGATCTGATAGACAGTGGTCTCTTTCATTAGGTAGAATATCATATCTGATTAGATGTGTAATGCCCTCTGTCCCTTTGGCCTCTTGCATTGCTACAAGGGCACCTTTCTTTATCAGAAGTCAATCATTTCTTAATAAATGCTGCAGATTTATTTGTGGTTGAAAGCATTACTTATCTTTACAGAAATTAGTCACAAGTTATAGTAGGGCACACATCTCTCTAACCATGAACAACTATGTGATACAGAGGATTAAATCTTTTTTTTAGCTGTTTTTAGATGTTTTCCCCCAGATTAGGGTGCTGCTTAAGGGGTTAATTTGATACAGAGCAGACTCCTTTAAAAAGAAGCCACTGGTTTAATGCAGGCACAATACAGTTTATTGCAAACACCATTAATTTATTAGTAAATAGAAGCGCAATTAGAGAAAAGGATGCTTTGGTTTGGTCTTCTTTCTGCATTCATATATAGAAAGATAAAGGTTTAGCTCACCTTTACTTAGAGAAGTCCCCTTAAGGTCAGTGCTAATAACTCTGGAGTTGTGTCTATAAAATATAAAGCAAAAACACATAGGGGCTCATTTACTAACCACCCATGTTATATTTTAAACTCGATTTCAGATTTGTTACAAAAACTTTGCAGAGAAAAAACACTGCAACTGATTTTCTGTGTGTCTAAACAGCTATAAATCCGATTTCGACAATTCGCCAGATTAAATTTCATGTAGAAGTCAATGGCAAAGGTCCCTTCGACACGCCGGCAGTTAAAAAAAAGTTGAGTTTTTTAAGGCTTTTTTCGGAGCGACTTTTCCTTGCAACTTTTTTTTAGTAAATATCAGATATTTGGGAAAACGAATTTAGTCAAATTTCAAAATGAAAAATGAGAAATTATGGAGTTTTAGTAAATCTGCCCCATAATGTAGTGCAGTATTAGGCACTTATTGACTCATGGTTACTGTATTTTTCACTTCAAGCAGAGACCGTGTGTTTCCCATATACAGGTATGGGACCTATTATCCAGAATGTTTGGGACCTGGGGTTTTCTGGATAAGGGGTCTTTCCATAATTAGGATCTCCATAACCAAAGTCTGCTAAAAATCATTTAAATATTGAATAAACCCAATAGGCTTGTTTTGCCTCCAATAAGGATTCATTATATCTTAGTTGGGATCAAGTACAGGTACTGTTTTATTATTACAGAGAAAAGGGAATCATTTAACCATTAAATAAACCCAATAGGGCTGTTCTGCCCCCAATAAGGGGTAATTATATCTTAGTTGGGATCAAGTACAGGTACTGTTTTATTATTACAGAGAAAAGGGAATCATTTAACCATTAAATAAACCCAATAGGACTGTTCTGCCCCAATAAGGGGTAATTATATCTTAGTTGGGATCAAGTACAGGTACTGTTTTATTATTACAGAGAAAAGGGAATCATTTAACCATTAAATAAACCCAATAGGGCTGTTCTGCCCCAATAAGGGGTAATTATATCTTAGTTGGGATCAAGTACAGGTACCATTTTATTATTACAGGGAAAAAGGAAATAATTTATAAAAATTAGAATTATTTGCTTATAATGGAGTCTATGGGAGATGGCCTTTCTGTAATTCGGAACTTTCTGGATAATGGGTTTCCGGATAAGGGATCCCACACCTGTACAATAATTACTTTAATTTACTAGGAAATGAGAGCTGGATTACAAGTAGGCATAGTTCAGGATATCTTGTGTAAATTGACATGACTGACCTATATACCATAGTGGCATTTATATCCCATACCTAAATTTGCATATTCCTGACACAACTAGGATGAAAGGAAGGAACTTTTTGGATGACACCAGCAGGGCCGGAACTAGGGGTAAGCAGAAGAGGCACCTGCCCGGGGCGCAATGATTGGGGGGCACCAGGCAGGAACCTCTCTTGCCCCCACCGGTTGTCTCTCTCCCCACCCTATGGAAGTGTGCGTGCACACGCGCGGGGGGGGGGGGAAGGTGCAGGGCTGAGGTGGCCGACCGGGTTGCCTAGGGTGCCCGGTTGGCTTGGCCCGCCCCTGGACACCAGTGATATTTATCAACAGCTTCCTCCGATTTTATAGCACCATTCAGAGAAGCAGCTTGTTATGCGCTGTATACCAACAACATGACAAGAGACATACAAGAGGTATAAGGTTAATATACACCCCCCTAATAAAAATTTGTGCATTTAAACAAGTTCAGCACTTACTTAAATGTTGTTTCCTATAAGAGTGTTTTTTCCAGGAACACTTCCTGCTCTGTTACTGCAGGGGGAACCAAAGTGCACAGCTAAGTCAGGAACATTGACCTGATGCACCAGTTTTCATGTGCAGGACTAAGTGAATGTTCCTGTTGTCTTACAGGTAGTAATCCTTATCCCTAAGTTTTATAAAGTTATTCCAAATTGTTCATATGACACTGCAAGCCAGCACAGACAGCCCGCAGTGAGATACAGCAGCCACACAGCTACACCTGCTGAATCAGTGCACATGTTGCACAGTAGTTAATGCTGGCTATAGATACCTTTATGCAGCAAGATTGTGTTATATTTCTAGCACAGTAATATGTTATGTTACCTGTATTCTGAAGTACTTGTATAGAAGTGTATGTTTAGAGTTGTAGGAACATTTCCCTGATGCACCAGTTTCCATGTGCAGGACGGGGGTATATTTATTATGCTGTGTAAAAAGTGGAGTGACACATTACCAGTGATGTTGCTCATAGCAGCCAATCAGATGCTTTCCTTTGATTTTCTAACTGTTGAAATCTAATTGCCGATTGGTTGCCCTGGGCAACACCCCCTGTAATGCTTTACTCCACTTTTTACACAGCATAATAAATATACCCCACTTTAGTGACTGTTCCTGTTCCTACTTCTCTTACCCCACCCTCCCACTCTGAATCCATTTTCATATGTGCAACACGCATCTAAACTACATATAGTAAATAGCCCATCCATGTTTGCGCATTCAGTCTAGGGGGCACATTTACTAATCCACAAATTCGAATCACGAATGGGAAAAAATCGGATTGGAAACGAAAATTTCTGAAGATTGCAAATATCACGAAAATGCTTATGAAAAATTCTTATTAGTCACGATAATATCGTATTGGCGATCTGGAAGTCACGAAATTTTTGTACCGAACAATTGTAAACAGCGGTAAAACCTTTCAGATTTTTTCGTGCAAACGTCCGAAAAAGTCGTGCAGACGCCCGAAAAAATCGGCAAAAATTTGCTCAGAGTGTTCGCGCTTTTGTAAATGTGCCCCTAGGTGTGCAGCCTGCTCTTCCTACCATAGGTAATCATTTTAGAGAAATCACTTCTCTCACCTTGTATAAACATTACCCATCAGGATTAATAAACAGACTATTAATGTATTGGCCATGGTGTCTTAATGAGTGGAACTTCCATGTACCAGTTTCATATACTACAAATTTGTTATTGAGAATTCTATGTCTTTTGGGGGATGAGTGGGGTAGAAATGAAAATAGAAAAATTGATATCATAGTGTGTATATATATATATATATATATATATATATATATATATATAATCATGGTGTTGAAAAATAGATTTACCATCTAATGTCAGGGTCATAGAGGTGCCAGATGGGTAGATTTACCATCTAATGTCAGGGTCTTAGAGGTGCCAGATGGGTAGATTTGCCCTATATTGTGTCACACATGAAGGTGAAATGGGGTGATCCAGACATTATGGCCTTGGTGGAACCTCTGTTGCCCATAGCTTTCAGCTGGACAGCCTTGAGAAGAAGGGTAAATTACAAACAAACACAAGTGCAGTGTGTAAAATGCAATTTTTTATATGAATCAGCAGCCCCCTCCATAATTCCAGCATAATTGCAATTACACTCCAATTTGCATCCATCACAATTGTGCTAATATTTTGACACAAATTGGGTTAGTTGCATTTTCAGAGTGGGAGTTGGATCAGCTAGCTGTGAGGCTGCTGCAAGTCCAGCCTGGCATAGGTACAAAGGTTTCCAGCGACAACAGGTGAAGTTGCACACTCCATTGTGTCTATTTTGGAGGATCTGCACTTGTGGATGCGTTCGTAAATATAACCTCTTGTATGCCCCCAGGTGGTAAAATGGGTTAGTATTTGCCTGCTATCCTGAGCTTTTAGCATTTCTTTTATGGTCACTGCAGCTTTAATGGTTTTTCTTATATATTGGTTTATGCTCTGGGCTAGATTTTATATCACAGCAGTTTTCTCATTTATAAGGACTCTGAGTACATGAATTTTTTTTATTAATAATCTAAAATATCTCATTTTTTCATCAATGTTTTATAGAATCCATAACATTTGAATATGATATATAGAAAAGTATAGCCTTAGGAATGTTTAATAATACTGCATGGCTATTTTCTATTTTATTTCCTTATCAACCGTGTCACAGCCGACTGTCAGGAGCACATAGCAGTCATTATTTGTTGCACAAATATCTGATTCAATTCTGAATTGTGGATTTTACAGCATCAATGGCTTCAGGCATTTAAACTGACCTTTAAATCTGGCTACTCAATAATTTCTCATAAATAGCATCTTGGTGATTGCACATAACTGTACATAGCTAAGAGTATGCTCAAAGTCATGGGTAACAAAACTGGCATGTTTGCAATAAAATCAGTGGCAAACATTCCAAATAATATGTTTAATGAATAAATATGTAACTATGCAATCATTATGTTACCACTGATGTTGGGGTGTTGAGCTTTATAAAGGGGAACATCTTTACTTCCCATAGGGAGTATTGTAATAATAGGTGCTTCAGTCCTGACAATAAGTAGTTTGAAAGCAGACATCTGATTGGTTTGTCCCCTATATCTGGGACAAACTGTATACATGTTATTAGATTGCCCACCTATATTTTTATACAGACTAAAACTGTCTCCTCCCTGTAAACACAAGGAACATAACAAGCCATTTAATCACAGTTTCCGATTTTTACTAATGCTTTGCAAAATGGAGGTAGCAATGGCAACAGTCTGAGAGAGAAATATGGAATGGAGGAGTGAATACCCCTACCCAGCAGCAACCAGGTGTAGGGCTAAAATGCTTGACTGGAGAGGCAGCCTTTTCTCTTAGATAATACAACGAAAGGGTGATATTTTCCCTCTTTATATAAAAAAGGAAAAAGGTCCTCATACAGAGTCAGGGGTACCATCAGACCTCCATCTTTCAGTCGTCAAAAAACAAATTTTCACACTGAAGGACCAAACCCATTGATTGAGTTATTCCATTTTGTGTTCCATTTTATTGTGCATCACATGATTATATGGAAAACCTGATCAAAAGATTTTGTTCTCCAGAGTGAAGAAGTTCCCATGGATACTCTTGGAAGCCCTGTCTGAAGTTATCTTTATAAAACTGTGTATTCAAGCAGTACTAAGCCCTTTGTAAATTGTACTTTTTTAACCCTGTTAGTCATAATTTTCTTGACGTTTGAATTTTCCCCAATGATTTAAATGGGTTGCCGTGTCAGAGGTGGTGTAAAATTAAATTCATTTAGGTTGGAGCCTCAGTTCATGATGGGGGACTTATGGGTCAAGTGGCTCAAATATTGCTCATGTTTCCACCAGGGCAAACGGGGACTAGCCACAACCCATAGTCTGCCTATCAAAAACTTGATACCTCTGTACCTGAACTGGTCCTCTGGTTGGTCTGGAAAATAGGATAACATAGTACACATGGGGGTATAGTTATTATGCTGTGTAAAAAACGGCGAGAAAATTAGCCACACATCGCCAGGCTTCACCGTGGAAAAAAAATTTTACGTGTTTTTTCTTCCACCGGAACTTACGGAAGATAACGGCAATCTTTTCCATTTATTTTACACAGCTTTTTACACCGTTTTTTTGGTGAATTAGTTTTACACAGCATAATAAATACGCCCCATCATGATTTAGAATAAATAAACTTGTTATTTTTTGAAAATGACCCTGTATGTCCAGTGTGAAACCCACTTATTATACAGCGCTGAGGAATATATTGGCGCTTTATAAATAAATGTTAATAATAATAGATATGTATATATAGTTTATACAGTATATTTTATATATTATGGAAATATTGTAAAACCAATATGCTATATAATTTTTTGCTCTCTTATACACTATGCTAACAAAAACTTTAAAGGGGTTCCCTTATTATCTTTTGCATTAGATGTTTAAAATCCATATACTTATTTTGTTTCTAAGGGCTCTGGTACACGGGGAGATTAGTCGCCCGCGGCAAAACTCCCTGCTCGCGGGCGACTAATCTCCCCGAGTTGCCTTCCCCCTGCCATCCCACCGGCGGGATGGCAGACGCGGCAGCGCGATTTCGCGCAAATCGACGAAAAAGCCTCGCAAGTCTTTTTCGGCGATTTCCCGAAATCGACCCGCCGCATCTGCCATCCCGCCGGCGACTTACATGTTCGCCGGTGGGATGGCAGGGGGAAGGCAACTCGGGGAGATTAGTCGCCCGCGAGCAGGGAGTTTTGCCGCGGGCGACTAATCTCCCCGTGTACCAGAGCCCTAAGTGTAGTGCCTTTGTTTTGTTTGTTTCCTTATCTGCTTTACTGTAATTGTTAAAGCGCCCACAGGCAATACATGTTGATAAGCCATTCCAATTAAAGGGTATTTGATCCTGCTTTATCCTGTGGGACATTTGATCTTATCCTGATTGTTTATCTAGAATTCCTGCTATAAGGTAGGACTACTGTTGTTTGCCAGAAAGGAAATAAAAAGTGTCACATGACCAGTGGGGAAGAAATTGAAATTACAAATGTGTTTTTTTAGTATTTACATACATATTAAAACATGGATTTTGTTGTAGTCTTCACATTAGGTTCCAGGTTTAAGCTTTCACTGGCATAGAAGAAAAGAATGTTCTATTGATCTATTTATGTATTGATTCTTTGTACCAATTACATAATGTCTAGGTTATCTTTTAATTCTACTTTAGCATGTTGGGTAGATAGTAACTTCAGCATGTTGGGTAGATAGTAGACGTTTTCTGTGGACTTTTTAAGTTAATGGAGTTTCTCTGGACCAATCAATATCTGATTCCTGGAAATATAGGTTAATGTATGTGAGTGAGATACTATATTTAGGTATCTATTGCCATTAAAGTGAGAGATAGGGTTGGCTCCATTTAATATATAAAACTTTCTCAAAGAAGGTTTGGAAATGTGCCAAGATCTGCAAGTGCTGGGCCATCCTGGGGATTACTGAAAAATTATTTATTGTCCTCTTGTTAATTTCCCCAAACTAATGAAACATTATTATCTCATTGATATGTTGTGTATGACCATATCTGAAATTCCAATATAATATTAAAATTTCACAAAATGGCCACTTGGGGTTCATCAGATGAAGAAGTATAACCCTGTTGTACTAAGGGTTGTGTTCCTGTTGGTACCTATCAAAACCCATCTACAATGTTATGGAGATTCTGCAGATGCATTGTGTGGTATTTTAGGACAATATCTCTTTCTGCAATGTTCAGTAGAGGGGCATTTCACCAAATGGCTCCTCAGTGCACCACCAATATGTTCAGTCTTGAGAAAATGTAGTACAATGGATGGAAGCATATGACTAAGGAGTTGCAAATGCTAATAGATCTTCAGTACAATACCCATAAAATGGTCTAGACAGGGTTAAAATGGATTTCTCTATTTAGATACCACATAAGATCTATGTGAAAACCTCCCAGCACCATAACTACAGACTGTTAAAGTAGAAATAATTCTAAATTTATAATAGACTATTTACTGCGGTATTCCAAGGCAAAGCAGAATATGTCAGTGCTTAATATCATGCTAGGCACTGTAGTTCAGTTTACAGTGAGAAATCCTTCTTCCTATGCTTATTCACACTGGACCTTCTATTGCACTTTTTTGTGTTTGAAAGTCATTTTTTATTGCTGAGTTGGCAAGTAAAAGGTTTTTTTTAATTGAGTCCCATATGCAAGGATGTTGCTCATAAATAATAATCTTACATACTAAACAAGGTTGAGAAATGACCAGTCCAAAGCAATTTTCAAGTTCAACTCTTCAATTTTCTTATGCTCTCCCAGCTGAGTTAGCTGCTGTCCACAGTTACATGCCAATTATATAGCAGCTCATTAGCTCCTTAGATTAGTTTTAACTGATTTTATTAATAATAAGTATATATATATATATATATATATATATATGTCCTTTATCTCTAAAATCCAAATACATAAATCACCCCATTTGCTGGGGCGGGGGGTAGTGGGGTGTGTACTTGAAGATTATTTCTGTCTTTCTTAAAGGAATAGTTCAGTGTAAAAATGAAACTGGGTAAAACAGAGAGACTGCATTAGTTAGGAAAAAATTAAATTTTTAAAGGCTGGTGTGAGCTAACATATACAGAACACTACGTCCTCCTTTACAGCTCTCTAACCTATTAGTTAGTCAGTGACTTTAGGGGGGGCCACATGGGACTGTTCAGTTAGTTTGTGAGCACGCAGGTCAGATTCAAAAGCAAACTAACTTAATATTTATGGCCCATCTGGCCCACTGTCAGGCTTACCGGGTCGCTCCAGCTGTCAGGCTTACCAGGACTCTCCAGTGAAGAACAAGGCAGCACGAAGACAGTGTCACACAAACGGCTCACACAACACAAAACCTCCCAGGATGAGAACAGGAGGAAACGAGAGTGGAGAGAAGCCTGTGCGGCAAACTGAGTGAAGCACCGGAGAGAAAAGCGTGGTCGAACAGTTCCGGATTGAGGGCAGGTAGCGTAGGTTCAAATTTGGAGTCAGGCAGAGTTCAGGATGGGCACAAAGAATTCAACAGGCAGAAGTGTGCAACAGGGAACAACAAAATATCACAGCTAGGCTTTAGGATAATTGATAACGCTAACCTAAAGCTGGCCATACACGTGGCGATCTCACGATGTTTCGTACGACCGTCGGTCGCACGAAACATCGTCAGATCCGCCACACACCATTCAGGGCTGAATCGGCAGGTAAGGAGGTAGAAACAATAGGATTTCTACCTCCTTCTGCCGATTCAGCTCTGAAGGGAGAATTTTGGTCAGGCGCCTTCTATGGCGCCCGATCAAAATTTTCTAACTTGGCCGATCGGCGAGCCGACCGATTTCAGCAGCTTCCTGCGATATCGGTCGGCTCGCTGACATGCCATACACGCACCGATTATCGTACGAAACGAGGTTTCGTACGATAATATCGGTGCGTGTATGGCCACCTTTAGAGAGCTGTAAAGGAGGAAGCAGTGTTCTGGCCATTATGTTAGACATCTGCTCACTCCAGCCATTATAGATTTTTGCCTAACTAACTATATTGAAAATATTTTTTATTTTGCACAGTCTATTTTACCCGGTTTCATTTTTACACTGTCCCTTTACAACTTTGATAGGTGTTAATAATGCACAGTTTGAGGGAAAAAAAGGCTCTAGGTCATGTGACTGCAACTGGCCACATGGTTTAAATATTCAGGGAAAAAGGAGGAGATTAGTAGTCTTTTTGTAAAGGGTTAGAATAAAAGTCTGGGGAAAAAAATGCCCAAAATCTGGCTTACTGAAAATGTATATTTAGGAAGCTGTTAAAGTAGAAAATCAGTGGATTGGGCAATTTTTTATGAATGAAATCATAAATCTAAAAATAAACTAGAAATGGCAAATCACTTTTCCCAATCATTAAGTTGGGCCAATAAAATAACATATGTTTTACAACAACCCAACATCCTACTAAATATTCTCTCTGAAAAATGATACTTATGGGCACCAGTGTATATTCCAACCCATTATGGCTCATCACTTGCAAGGTAACAGTCTATTAACTCAGGTAAAGATATCAGCAAAGGCAGACGCTAAATGAACCCCAATGATGGAAGAATCATATTGTTTTGTACTGTATATGATGACGTAATGGGGCCAATGAACCATTTTCATAAGACTTATTATGGTCAAGATATAAACCATAGCTTAAAGTGATACCATCACAAAAACGCCTCTTGAAAACCTTGTGCCAAAAGCCATTTTACTTATTTTATGGCATGGCAAGAACAAGGCCCCCTGCATTATTTAATAGGAGGGCACTCCTATGGTTTTATACCAAAGTATATACAGTATTTATATGTTACAGATTCATAAAGATAAGGTGCTGGCGTAATGGGCTTCTTCATTAGTACTGCCAAGCTCATACTGTATGTTTACAACGCAGACTCCTGCTCTATACTTAAATAATCATATCGATACCATTAATAACCAATAGTTCCCTTATATTTGCATATAACTCACATTTTGACAGTGACAGTTTTTTAATTGAATTCTTTCAAAACATTTCAAAAACTTGAATAGGAACAGATTCTAAGACAATTTGCATTTGGTCTTCATTTTTTATTATTTGTGTATTTTTGATCATCAGTAGCTATGCGGTTGCTAGGGCCCTAATTACCTTAGCAACCAGAGAGTGGTTTGAATGAGAAACTGGAATATCAGTAGGAGAGGGCCTGAATAGATAAATATTAGAAATTAACAATAACAATAAAATTGTAGCCTCACAGAGCAATAGTTTTTTGGCTGCCGGGCTCAGTAATTCATTTATATTTAATTACTGGAACAACATTTTCATACTTTTTCTATGCCATCTTCCAATATTTAGGTAACAGAACAACACAGGCATTAACTGCAGCTCCGCAGAAGGAATATTTTGGGAGTCTCCTTAGCAATTCTGGCAGCGTATCTGATATTCTGCTTCTGCTAGGCCAGGAGGAAAATTATACTCAGCCGGAATGGATTGCCTGTCAGCCAAGGTAACGATAATACTTATTTAAACCCTAAAAGAACAAGTAAAAAATAATAAAACACAAGCTCTAAAGATTGGAGCACATATTTTTTGGTGGACCTGACCAGTTTTTACAAAACCTCGCTGATGGTTTAAGATCCAGTTTCTTTTATTAATGGGAAACTGTCATTGTGATAAAAAAAAAAAAATACACTAAATAATAACAGTTGAAAATATATCAACCCACAAGACCATTTAAAGGACTTTAAAGGACCCCCTAGTAACACTATAATAATAAGTAAATATTACATCATAAATGACATAAAAGAAATATTTATTCCCACCCAAGCCAGCAAAACACGATAAATTAAAAACACCCCCAATATAATAGCACAAAGCAGTGCAAATAATGGGATTGTCATTGTGCAAAAAATATCTGTTACAAATATCCGTTTGATGACTGGCCCTTTTTGTTCTTCAGACCTAATGTTTGCTAATTGGTTTCTATTGGGCACAAAACTGGGGGTAGTCATATAATATTAAATTAATATTAAATTCAGTTTGTCTTATACACACAACTATTTGTATAAAAAAGCTATAAAAAAAATGATAGGTATCTGGCAAATAGATAAATACTGTAGATTTACTATGTATCTACTGCAGATTGGCTGTTATACTGTAGTTAGAACAGATCCCCTTTAAACAATATATTCCTTCTACAGCGCATGTGATCTGTTTCCACCAATATAGTTAAAAAAAACTATTAGTTAGAAATAATTTGGCTGAAGAGAAATATGTTTATTGAAACCACTAAATGATAAACAGAAACATACAGTAAGCTTAAGATAATGATAACTCGGAGCTGCCATTAGGCACTGCTATGTACAAAATAACATTGCAATTTCCAGTGTCCCAAAACTCTTAAGATGATGAAAAACAGTAACACACAGTAATTATCTTTCCATTATACCTATTATGTGTTAGCCTGAGGGGTGTGGATGGGACCATTTTTTTTGCTAATTTGGGAGCCCTTTGACTATTGGGTACTTCAGTGGAAATGTTGGGTAAAGCCATGAATCTCATTTCCAGGAATGTAGAAGTCTAGAACACCTAGAATTCCCTCGATTTTGCTGCTCATCTATCTATTATAAGTTGGTCTGTCTGTCTATCTATGTATCTATCTATCTATCTATCTATCTGACTGTATCTATTTATCTAACTGTACTTTGTTAAGTACAACTTGGCTACAGGTAGTGCAATACAATTAATTCTGCTTTCTTTGGAGCAGAAAAAAAATCAGTGTGATACTGATATACAGAGACGCACCTCTGTAGCTGAATTGCCTGCAGTTCTACATATAGATGCATGCTGCCAGTAATTCCAGAGAAGGCTGGTAAGCACATTGGCATAGCACTTTGCAGTTGTGCTCACTATCTAAGATAATACAGCTGCATTAAATGGATAGACGGATGATACGTAGATAGATGTATTGATGTATATTATTCTTAAACTCTTTGCTGTGTAGTTATCAGTAGACCATCTAGTGCTGCATATATAAGGTCAGCAGAATCAAGAGCATAATGTGGACTTTGCACTTGCATTCACTGAGCCCTTCTATTGGATAATGATCATCATTTCTGCTGTCAGCTATAGACATACGTGCTTATATAAAGCTACGCCTGATATAGCACATACTAAATATATATATATATATATATATATAAAATACTGCAAAGAAGGCCAGCACTCACAGGACTTTAAATAATCCAAAAAATAAAGGTTTTAAAGCAAATGATGAAGCATGGTTTTTTATTTGTCCGACGTTTCAGTTCCAGACAGGAACTTTCATCAGCCAGGATCATATCTTGATAAAGGTCCCGGGTGAGGACCGAAACGTCGATCTAAATAAAATAAGTATCTTTTTTTGATTAAATTTTCCTGGTGTGCATCAGCATTTTTTACATATTTACATTGTTTATCTGATTTGCACCCAGGTTGTTATCCCTATAAGTGTGTGCCTCAGCCTTTTTCTATATATATATATATATAACAAAGGATAGGCTTGCCTCTTTTTCCCTATAAGTGGGCATTAGTTGGCGGTGTCTCCCACCAGCAACATGAGTGGTTGCTATGCACGCAGTGCCTAGCAACGGCACGCAGCTTGGGCTTTTTACAGATGCTGGGTGCACATGCACATCCACCAATACAGGACTAACCACAGGGGTTGTTTGGTGCCATGAGCGGTTAAATTGTTTCACCTGAGGGGGACACAATCTATACAAAGATGGTGAGTAAACGGTCCCCTTCTGCCTCTTTCAGTCTGCTGTTTTTCCTTTTCTTTTTTCTCATTCTTTTGTTTTTACTTTGCCATTGCACTGGTTGTTTTTGCCCTGGACTGCTCTGTCTCGGCATTACCTGATTTTAACCTGGACTCACTTAGAGTGATTTCATATGTTATATTCATTGTATTTGTTTACATGTAGGAGTTAGCCTCTGGTTGCCTAGCGACTTGTTTTGGCGCCAAAACTCCTCTAGAGTGTTTAAATAGATGTGGGGGAGGGAGTGCAGATGAAGGTTTCTGTGTGAGACCGAAACGTTGAGTTATAAACCTTTCTATTTTTGCATTTACATTTTGCTCACAATTCTTTAAATCCTAGGAGTGCTGTCCTTGTTTCAGTGCATTTTTTTGTGCTAGCACCCAGGTTTTGTTGCTCCAAATGGTGTGCACCCTATGGACTATACTTTATTATTATTATGACTTGCACCAAGTGAATTGGATGCTAATGCTGTTATTGACCCAGTGTGTCGGAAGCGAGGCACTGTCACACATAGCAGCGAGCAGACTGTGCACTGATTTGCCAAAACAGAGGCTAAATTGTATCTGTAAGGGTGCATCACACACAAGTTGTGGCAGACAGTAATTAATTAGTGCCTGGTATTATGCTGGAATTCCATTAATGCCATTAGTGCTACATTGTGGGGCAAAAAAACATGCCTAATTGTGCTTAAATTCTGTACTTTGCACATTCTGCTTCTAGAAATGTGCACTAGAAACATTAAGGCTGTCCATAAAATATAAGGGCTCATCAAGTCTTCAGATGCAATGGGCAATTGGCGCTTTTCCTTGCAGTAAGTTGCATCTAAAACAATTTCATTAAAGGGACTTCTATGCACAGGCACATTTTCCCCAGATATGTTTATATATTATATTAACAACATAAAAAATATATTGTGCATTGTGCATGCAATGACACATACATTCTGGGGGAAATGGTGCATTGTGGGGAAAAATTCTGGTTGCATCCAAAATTGCACTGTGCTTACTGCGTCAGGGTGAATGTACCCCATTGGCCATGAATGGCTTAGCAGTGGCATATAGGGCTCTGCAGGGGTTTGAAAGGAGCAAAGGCTTTATCAAATTAATTGGTATTGCCTGAATTCAGACAGTAAAATTATTATAGGCTGAATGTAATCTGAAGTGATTCCAAGTAAATTGTATGTGTTGGATTTCTATTCTCATTGCTTTCTCACTGCTCTAGGACAGTGTTGTCATTATGGCATAATTATGTAAAAACACTTTAACACACAGATACACGAGGTGTAATGATTATAAAAAAAACAACATCCAATATACACAATCAAATACATATTTTATCTCCTATATAAAGTTGCCCTTTATAGGCACTCAAACTCGCTGTACACAAATCATTGTATTGAGTATGTGTTGTGTATGAACAACTAAATACACACAATAATCAAATACATTTGTACTAAATAGTGTTCATGATGTAATGAAGTGAGTATAATCTTGTATAATTTATCAGGTTAACTTCTATTTTCAGTCTATGTTTATATGTATAAAAGGTTCATTTTATTGTGATGCTTTTTGACTGGCCTAGGCCTCCTGTCATTGTGATGTCGTTGCTTTTTCCCTGGCCCAGGCCTAGGCATTGTGATGTCATCACCCTGTACAAACACTGTACACTGGTCTCACTGCGGCCAGTATAACTCACCAGTGAGAGGAGAGCACAGGGCAGAATGAATCTGTTTGTGCTTTTACTCAGCTTTTTTATTTTTATTTCTTTTTTTATATCTTTCTCTGAAAATTCTATACTTAAAAGTGAGTATTTGTGGGAATATATAAGCTATAACTCTTTTAACCTGAGTAATAAACATTACCTGATGTTTGGATACTATGTATAGCACTGTAACACACTTTGCATTTAATATAGATAATATGTTTGTGATACGAAACATTATTATTTGATGTTTAGTAGTGTTTTACATTGACTTTTACAAAAAGACACTCATCTCAAATTTGCAATTGTTTTAAAGCTATTGGTAAATGTAATTTATATCGAAAGCAGTATCTGTCTGCCAGTTGCTACTGTCTCCACTGCTGGTTCTGACCATTGGAACAATGTGGCTGAAGAAGAGATAGGGAGGATTTTCGCTATGTTGTGTCAACAGTCAGAACCAGCAGTGCAGAAGGGGGCAAACTAATACTTCTTTCAACTGGAATTATATTTACAGTTAATGTTAAAATCACTGACATATTGGAAAGTTGCTTTTTACTGGATTTTGTTTTTTGGGTTTACATCCCCTTTAGTTTTAGTGAATAAAAGAAACTGGGATAAGAGCAGTCATTAATCTGAAAATGTGTGGCAGATTAAATGATTTGTTTCAGAAAGTAAAACTACTGCAGACAAAACCCTGTGCTTAAACCTTACCTCACTAAAACTGCATTTCATCGTATTTCCAACTGCCAAAACTGCCCTCCATACACTAATCTCCTATGTATTTGTTTCCTGGATTTCATTGGAGCATTGCTTGTTGCCAGATATATATTAATGTTTTCTATTCCCTTTGTCTCGAGCAGCTTGTGGTATCCGACCTCTGGTAAAAAATCACCATCGAGTACGCCGTGTAATCGAAGGAAATACTCCTGAGCCGGGCAGTTGGCCATGGATGGCCAGCATTCAGATGCTTTATAAAGACGGCTATGGGTCTGCTTGTGGCGGCGTGCTTTTGAGCAATCGTTGGGTTGTAACGGCAGCTCATTGCCTATCTGATTTAAAGAGGTAAGATATTCCCAAATTGAGCATATTTTATATTGAGGTATTTTTGGAACATTATGCTTAAGGCAGCCATACATGGACTGAGCTTTGCTATTGTTAGGCTCATTTGTGCAAAGTGCACTACCCACAGAAGGTCATCCTCTCCACTTTCTCATCTGCCTATGAATCATATACTAGCCAAGATAGTACATTTGCAGATGAAATATTACAATTTTAAAACCTGCCTAATCCCACAACCAACAGATAGTCGTAGTACATGGATATTGGTCAGGATTGGTGGGCCACCATGCACACAGACAATACTATGCCAGCTTTGGTTTCTGATGGTTTGCCTTGCCTAGATTGTGTTTGCCTTGCCTAGATTGTGTAGAAATGTCATCCTTTTCTCTTCCCTTTACTCTATCAGATATCGCCACTTAGCACGAATTGTGCTTGGAGCACGTGACTTGACGCAACTGGGACCTGAGACACAGATCAGAACTATCAAACAATGGATACAGCATGAAGATTTTGATCATAAAACACATAAAAATGATATTGCGCTGATTCGGTTAAATTACCCAGTTAAATTCAGCGACTACATACAGCCGGCCTGTTTACCCCCTAAATCTTCTAATGTCTACAAGATGGATGACTGCCACATTGCCGGTTGGGGACTTCTAAATGAAAAACGTAAGTCTTGGCTGGGTTGTGTTATCAATACCGAACGAGTTACTACTAATTTCATGTCTCGTGTATTTAGTACCTGCAATTAATAAACGTTTATAATTTTTTTTTAATGTTGACAGATTGCACATTAGCATGTACTCAGGCTGGTGTCACATATTGATCATGTTATTTATCCCCCACCCATTAGCTAGAACAGTCACAACTATGCTGCAAGAAGCCACTGTGGAACTGATTGATCGCAAGCGTTGCAACAGCAGCGACTGGTACAACGGAGGGATACATGACGACAATCTCTGCGCAGGCTATGAGCAAGGAGGCCCCGATGTCTGTATGGTAAGGAGAATCTTTCACATATTTAAAACAAGGGTATTTTTCCCATGCAATAACTGTTTCCGTTTTAGTACTGGCAGCACATACAGGTATGGGACCTGTTATCCGTAATTTGGATTTCCATACCTTAAGTCTACTAAAAAATCATAAATATTAATTAACCCCAACATAATTGTTTTGCCTTCAATAAGGATTAATTATATCTTAGTTAGGATCAAGTACAAGGTGCTGTTTTATTATTACAGAGAAAAAATAAATCATTGAATTGAGTTATTTGCTTAAAATGGACTCTTCAAGTTGGCCTTCCCATAATTTCTGGATAACAGATCCCATACCTGTATATTAGATAGTTTCAAGAAGGGGTTTTAGCTGATGAGAAAATACAGGGCTAATGATAATATTAAGTACCAATTTGATCCAGGGACTGGTCTAATTTCCCTTTTGTATTAAGTTGGAGAATTCACATTTCCGGGCCTTTTTCAGGGTCTGCTATATGCTAGGACTTTACCTTATTTGTTTTATTTTTGTTTTCAGGGTGACAGTGGTGGCCCCTTAATGTGCAAGAGAAAAAAAGCAGGCATCTATTATGTGGTTGGAATAGTAAGCTGGGGAGGACTCTGTGGTCAGCCACACAGCAATGGCGTGTATACTTCAGTCCAGGATTTTGAACAATGGATTTTCAACAAAACCTCCAGCCCAAAATACCATTATATGAAAGCGACTTCTATGAATATCAGCCCACCTTCAAACCAAAGGAACATTGAGGGAAATGTGGAATCTGTTACTATGGAAAAGAATGATTCAAGCCATTCTAACAGTACAGGTTCCATATTTAATCAAATCATATCTTTTTTCAAAATGATATTTTCTCCACACGGAAAGTCTGATCACGCAGAAAACTTGTGTAGGAATGGTCAGGAGAGTACAGAAACCCCACCTGTGGAGATAACTACTGGAATGATGGATCGGGAGACTATATATAATGGTTGCCTCAGCAGCCATGCACCCGCTATGCTATCTGGTCAGGCTATGGCTCATATCCTGGTCATGGCCTGTCTCATTGCCTTGATTATCTGTCGATGAAACCTGTCTATTTTCTGACTGTGACCTGCAGTGACTCCAGCCTGAGCTTGTCCGTCAATTCCAGTGCCAGCCTTATCAAAGTGTCGGACTTTAGCTGAAACGTAAAGGACTAAAATAATTACTATGGCAAACTATGAAGATAACCATTAGTTAGCCAGTAAAAGGCATTACGTTTAGTCCAAGGCTAGCCTGAAACTGCCAGGATGGAAATGGAGTCAGCGATGAATACCTGTTATTATTATGTTGTCATGTTAACTTGACAAAATCTGTGCCTTTTGTATATTTCAAATAAAAAAAAATAATTTTATGTGTTCTTTCTCTATATTTCGCTTTATATTCCACCTGCATTCCCCATTTAAGTGCTGAGAAAAATATAATGATCCTGTATTCAAGTAAGAACTGGGATTATTTTCACTGTTTTAAGGTTTTTCTGAAATGCCCTAATTCTTTGTCAAGCAATGGGAAACAAACACGGAAGCCCCATAAATATCCGTATACCCTTTAAACCCTGATTTATGTCACACTCTTTCAATAGCAATAAATAGTGCTCATATTGTGCTGTTCATGTGCTAAGTGCTGTACAGGGAATCGGGTACATATTGCAGGTATTTCCACTTGTTCTACTTATGCCTTATCTGTAGTGTAACAATATAACTAACTTTAGACTGTTAGCAGATGGGAATGATTTAATTACTGTATATATCCGTAATGTGCTATATAATAATTTGCTATATAAATACATATTGCGCCATTTATTTTATCAAGTCCCTCCACTTTTAGTACTTCCTCCGCTCATTAAACCCTACTCATGTCTACAGGGCCAGGGGCCCAGGCCAGATAATTGACTTCATTTTCAAATTAATGGAGTCTCACAGTGCCTCTGTACTACTATACATCTTTAGGGCTGATGGAATGTTTTACCACACATCAGTAGCACCTTTCTGCAGCGTTATGGGTGGACAGGGAAATGGGTGGGGCAGAGGGGGACATCTGCTTAACAAGGGGCTAGGCCAGTCAAATACTGGCTTGGTGGCAACCCTAGTGGTAGAGTGGTGCAGAGTAGTTGCTAATGTGGTGCAAATTGTGGTGCAGTTTGCTGAAAAATAGATCCCATTCTTAGCCTGAAAACTATAGGCCTATTAGTCTGACATCAGTAGCAGAGAAGCTACAGTATAAATGAACCTTCTTGTGTACTAGTTACTACAGCTTATGTATGACTGCAGGCACAATTTCTGTCACATTCGTACTTTTTAATGATTTCTACTCTATGACATGTCAGTGCACCCCACTTTTCTTACCTGTATTCAGTATCATGGGCTGGTTTCCTTCTTTGTGAAAGTTGGAACATTTGGGCTAGGGGGTGCCAGCAGCATCTATACAGTAGTTTGGTGCCGGATGTTAAGTGGCTTATTGCAAAACAAAAGGGTTTCATTTACATCTGCAAGTGCAATGAGGAAAGGGAAATTTCAGGCTCAATCTCCATGTTTTTTCCCATAATACAGCGTTTTTCCCCCAGAATTTAAGCATTTCTTGGTTGCAAGGGGGCTTTGCCCCTGACGCAATTTCAGACAATTTGTCGAAATGAATACAATTGATTTTCGCACTTTGTACTAAACATTTTCAAAGTCCAGTTGTGTGTGCCAATTGTTTTGATGCAAGTGCACCTATTGATGCACAAAGTTGAGGGAACCCTGGATTCCTCTTTGTCAAAAGGTGCAACTGTGGTGGATACAGAATGAGAGGTTGGAAGACAAAAGGTGCAAATACATGGGCCGATTGTAGCTGCCGATATTGCTCCCTTGCACCGATTCGGCAGCTTATCGGTCCGTGTAGGGGAAACAACGACTAGGGCCTGCCTGACTGATATCTGTCCTGAAATCGGCCAGATATCGTTCGGGCAGGTAAAAAAATTCAGCCAGATCGGGGACCGCATCGGCTTGATGCCGTCCCCGAACCGACTGCGCCTATTCCAGTCATTATAATTCGATCGTTTGGCCCCAGGGCCAAACTAACGAATTAGCCTAAATTCCCCCGATATTGCCCACCCGTCCGTGGGGATATCGGGAGGAGATCCGCTCGTTTGGCGACCTCGCCAGGCAAGCGGATCTTTATGTGTATGGCCACCTTAAGCAGCTCCAAGCACAACTACACAGAGATGTAAAGAGCACATTTGACACAAGTACCTTTATGTGCAACTGGGCACAGGGAAATCTGCATGAACACAACTTTGGTAAAGTTTGTAAACTTTAAAAAATTCTGTTCTGTAAAATCCTTTCCCCATAATAACGACAGAAGGAGATGCGTTTGACTGAGGGAATTACTTTTTGCTAAATGATGCCACTTGCCATAGTTCCCTAGTTTAGTTTAAAGAGTTAGTTAACCCTTCTTATTGAATATCTGATGCAGTTTCCTAATATAATGGCATAAAACATTTGTCAGTGTACAGAAAGTGCAATAAAATATAAATAACCCTAAATCACGTCACACATATTGACTTTAGAGGGAGAAAAAATGCAGCTTTGTTTGAGATTCACAGAATAAGCACAATTCCCCTTATAAGTGCAGCAAAAGTGCTTTATTGTTCCATCAGCTTTCAGCACTGCCTATGCCATAGTTCATTAGGGGGTACAGCTCAGAATTAATGCCGCGTCTCCAGCGGAGGGTACTTCCAGCAGGACTGAGGGGGGGAGAGAGTGCACTACGATTGGCAGAGCAACATACAGAAATGTTATCATCCCAGAGTTAAAGGCAAAGTTGTGCTCCACCAAGAACAGACTACGATTTATGATTAGATTTCAACTGACTAAGGGGCTGGTTTATTAAAGTTTGAATTTATGCTGCAATGCATATTTTTTTGTGAATTTGAATTAGGACTTGAATGTTCCATATTTAGTAAGTGCACAAAAATATAAAAAACTCAAATGTAAAACTTCAGCTTCAAAAAGCTTGCAAGTTCATGTCAATAGGAATTGTCCTGTGCAAAATGTAAGCATTTCTGATAACTCGGAGCTGCCATTAGGCACTGCTATATACAAAATAACATCGCAATTTCCAGTGTCCCAAAACTCTTTAGATGATGGGTAACACTAACACACAGTAATTATCTTTCAATTACTCCTATTATGTGTTAGCCTGAGGGGTGTGGATGGGACCATTTTTTTTTTTGCTAATTTGGGAGCCCTTTGACTATTGGGTACTTCAGTGGAAATGTTGGGTAAAGCCATGAATTTCATTTCCTGGAATGTAGAAGTCTAGAACACCTAGAATTCCCTCGATTTTGCTGCTCATCTATCTATTATAAGTTGGTCTGTCTGTCTATCTATGTATCTATCTATGTGTCTATCTATCTATCTATCTATCTATCTATCTATCTATCTATCTATCTATCTATCTGACTGTATCTATCTATCTAACTGTATTTATGTTGATTTGGGGGCCCTCTCACTATGCTGGGTACTTTGTTAAGTACATCTTGGCTACAGGTACTGTCATACAATTAATTCTGCTTTCTTTGGAGCAGAAAAAAAATCAGTGTGATACTGATATACAGAGACGCACCTCTGTTGCTGAATTGCCTGCAGTTCTACATATAGATGCATGGTCCCTGGAATTAAAGGAGCCATGCTGCCAGTAATTCCAGAGAAGGTAAGCACATTGGAATAGCACTTTGCAGGTGTGCTCACTATCTAAGATAATACAGCTGCATTAAATGGATAGACGGATGATACGTAGATAGATGTATTGATGTATATTATTCTTAAACTCTTTGCTGTGTAGTTATCAGTAGACCATCTAGTGCTGCATATATAAGGTCAGCAGAATCAAGAGCATAATGTGGACTTTGCACTTGCATTCACTGAGCCCTTCTATTGGATAATGATCATCATTTCTACTGTCAGCTATAGACATAAGTGCTTATATAAAGCTACGCCTGATATAGCACATACTAAATATATATATATATATAAAATAAAAAGCAAATGATGAAGCATGGTTTTTTATTTGTCTGACGTTTCAGTTCCAGACAGGAACTTTCATCAGCCAGGATCATATCTTGATAAAGGTCCCGGGTGAGGACCGAAACGTCGATCTAAATAAAATAAGTATCTTTTTTTGATTAAATTTTCCTGGTGTGCATCAGCATTTTTTACATATTTACATTGTTTATCTGATTTGCACCCAGGTTGTTATCCCTATAAGTGTGTGCCTCAGCCTTTTTCTATATATATATATATATATATATATATATATATATATATATATATAACAAAGGATAGGCTTGCCTCTTTTTCCCTATAAGTGGGCATTGGTTGGCGGTGTCTCCCACCAGCAACATGAGTGGTTGCTATGCACGCGGTGCCTAGCAACGGCACGCAGCTTGGGCTTTTTAGAGATGCTGGGTGCACATGCACATCCACCAATACAGGACTAACCACAGGGGTTGTTTGGTGCCATGAGCGGTTAAATTGTTCCACCTGAGGGGGACACAATCTATACAAAGATGGTGAGTAAACGGTCCCCTTCTGCCTCTTTCAGTCTGCTGTTTTTCCTTTTCTTTTTTCTCATTCTTTTGTTTTTACTTTGCCATTGCACTGGTTGTTTTTGCCCTGGACTGCTCTGTCTCGGCATTACCTGATTTTAACCTGGACTCACTTAGAGTGATTTCATATGTTATATTCATTGTATTTGTTTACATGTAGGAGTTAGCCTCTGGTTGCCTAGCGACTTGTTTTGGCGCCAAAACTCCTCTAGAGTGTTTAAATAGATGTGGGGGAGGGAGTGCAGATGAAGGTTTCTGTGTGAGACCGAAACCTTGAGTTATAAACCTTTCTATTTTTGCATTTACATTTTGCTCACAATTCTTTAAATCCTAGGAGTGCTGTCCTTGTTTCAGTGCATTTTTTTGTGCTAGCACCCAGGTTTTGTTGCTCCAAATGGTGTGCACCCTATGGACTATACTTTATTATTATTATGACTTGCACCAAGTGAATTGGATGCTAATGCTGTTATTGACCCAGTGTGTCGGAAGCGAGGCACTGTCACACATAGCAGCGAGCAGACTGTGCACTGATTTGCCAAAACAGAGGCTAAATTGTATCTGTAAGGGTGCATCACACACAAGTTGTGGCAGACAGTAATTAATTAGTGCCTGGTATTATGCTGGAATTCCATTAATGCCATTAGTGCTACATTGTGGGGCAAAAAAACATGCCTAATTGTGCTTAAATTCTGTACTTTGCACATTCTGCTTCTAGAAATGTGCACTAGAAACATTAAGGCTGTCCATAAAATATAAGGGCTCATCAAGTCTTCAGATGCAATGGGCAATTGGCGCTTTTCCTTGCAGTAAGTTGCATCTAAAACAATTTCATTAAAGGGACTTCTATGCACAGGCACATTTTCCCCAGATATGTTTATATATTATATTAACAACATAAAAAATATATTGTGCATTGTGCATGCAATGACGCATACATTCTGGGGGAAATGGTGCATTGTGGGAAAAAATTCTGGTTGCATCCAAAATTGCACTGTGCTTACTGCGTCAGGGTGAATGTACCCCATTGGCCATGAATGGCTTAGCAGTGGCATATAGGGCTCTGCAGGGGTTTGAAAGGAGCAAAGGCTTTATCAAATTAATTGGTATTGCCTGAATTCAGACAGTAACATTATTATAGGCTGAATGTAATCTGAAGTGATTCCAAGTAAATTGTATGTGTTGGATTTCTATTCTCAGTGCTTTCTCACTGCTCTAGGACAGTGTTGTCATTATGGCATAATTATGTAAAAACACTTTAACACACAGATACACGAGGTGTAATGATTATAAAAAAACAACATCCAATATACACAATCAAATACATATTTTATCTCCTATATAAAGTTGCCCTTTATAGGCACTCAAACTCGCTGTACACAAATCATTGTATTGAGTATGTGTTGTGTATGAACAACTAAATACACACAATAATCAAATACATTTGTACTAAATAGTGTTCATGATGTAATGAAGTGAGTATAATCTTGTATAATTTATCAGGTTAACTTCTATTTTCAGTCTATGTTTATATGTATAAAAGGTTCATTTTATTGTGATGCTTTTTGACTGGCCTAGGCCTCCTGTCATTGTGATGTCGTTGCCCAGGCCTAGGCATTGTGATGTCATCACCCTGTACAAACACTGTACACTGGTCTCACTGCGGCCAGTATAACTCACCAGTGAGAGGAGAGCACAGGGCAGAATGAATCTGTTTGTGCTTTTACTCAGCTTTTTTATTTTTATTTCTTTTTTTATATCTTTCTCTGAAAATTCTATACTTAAAAGTGAGTATTTGTTGGAATATATAAGCTATAACTCTTTTAACCTGAGTAATAAACATTACCTGATGTTTGGATACTATGTATAGCACTGTAACACACTTTGTATTTAATATAGATAATATGTTTGTGATACGTAACATTATTATTTGATGTTTAGTAGTGTTGTTTCAGAAAGTAAAACTACAGCAGACAAAACCCTGTGCTTAAACCTTACCTCACTAAAACTGCATTTCATCGTATTTCCAACTGCCAAAACTGCCCTCCATACACTAATCTCCTATGTATTTTTTTCCTGGATTTCATTGGAGCATTGCTTGTTGCCAGATATATATTAATGTTTTCTATTCCCTTTGTCTCGAGCAGCTTGTGGTATCCGACCTCTGGTAAAAAATCACCATCGAGTACGCCGTGTAATCGAAGGAAATACTCCTGAGCCGGGCAGTTGGCCATGGATGGCCAGCATTCAGATGCTTTATAAAGACGGCTATGGGTCTGCTTGTGGCGGCGTGCTTTTGAGCAATCGTTGGGTTGTAACGGCAGCTCATTGCCTATCTGATTTAAAGAGGTAAGATATTCCCAAATTGAGCATATTTTATATTGAGGTATTTTTGGAACATTATGCTTAAGGCAGCCATACATGGACTGAGCTTTGCTATTGTTAGGCTCATTTGTGCAAAGTGCACTACCCACAGAAGGTCCTCCTCTCCACTTTCTCATCTGCCTATGAATCATATACTAGCCAAGATAGTACCTTTGCAGATGAAATATTACAATTTTAAAACCTGCCTAATCCCACAACCAACAGATATCCGTAGTACATGGATATTGGTCAGGATTGGTGGGCCACCATGCACACAGACAATACTATGCCAGCTTTGGTTCCTGATGGTTTGCCTTGCCTAGATTGTGTTTGTCTTGTCTAGATTGTGTAGAAATGTCATCCTTTTCTCTTCCCTTTACTCTATCAGATATCGCCACTTAGCACGAATTGTGCTTGGAGCACGTGACTTGACGCAACTGGGACCTGAGACACAGATCAGAACTATCAAACAATGGATACAGCATGAAGATTTTGATCATAAAACACATAAAAATGATATTGCGCTGATTCGGTTAAATTACCCAGTTAAATTCAGCGACTACATACAGCCGGCGTGTTTACCCCCTAAATCTTCTAATGTCTACAAGATGGATGACTGCCACATTGCCGGTTGGGGACTTCTAAATGAAAAACGTAAGTCTTGGCTGGGTTGTGTTATCAATACCGAACGAGTTACTACTAATTTCATGTTTCGTGTATTTAGTACCTGCAATTAATAAACGTTTATAATTTTTTTTTAATGTTGACAGATTGCACATTAGCATGTACTCAGGCTGGTGTCACATATTGATCATGTTATTTATCCCCCACCCATTAGCTAGAACAGTCACAACTATGCTGCAAGAAGCCACTGTGGAACTGATTGATCGCAAGCGTTGCAACAGCAGCGACTGGTACAACGGAGGGATACACGACTACAATCTCTGCGCAGGCTATGAGCAAGGAGGCCCCGATGTCTGTATGGTAAGGAGAATCTTTCACATATTTAAAACAAGGGTATTTTTCCCATGCAATAACTGTTTCCGTTTTAGTACTGGCAGCACATACAGGTATGGGACCTGTTATCCGTAATTTGGATTTCCATACCTTAAGTCTACTAAAAAATCATAAATATTAATTAACCCCAACATAATTGTTTTGCCTTCAATAAGGATTAATTATATCTTAGTTAGGATCAAGTACAAGGTGCTGTTTTATTATTACAGAGAAAAAATAAATCATTGAATTGAGTTATTTGCTTAAAATGGACTCTTCAAGTTGGCCTTCCCATAATTTCTGGATAACAGATCCCATACCTGTATATTAGATAGTTTCAAGAAGGGGTTTTAGCTGATGAGAAAATACAGGGCTAATGATAATATTAAGTACCAATTTGATCCAGGGACTGGTCTAATTTCCCTTTTGTATTAAGTTGGAGAATTCACATTTCCGGGCCTTTTTCAGGGTCTGCTATATGCTAGGACTTTACCTTATTTGTTTTATTTTTGTTTTCAGGGTGACAGTGGTGGCCCCTTAATGTGCAAGAGAAAAAAAGCAGGCATCTATTATGTGGTTGGAATAGTAAGCTGGGGAGGACTCTGTGGTCAGCCACACAGCAATGGCGTGTATACTTCAGTCCAGGATTTTGAACAATGGATTTTCAACAAAACCTCCAGCCCAAAATACCATTATATGAAAGCGACTTCTATGAATATCAGCCCACCTTCAAACCAAAGGAACATTGAGGGAAATGTGGAATCTGTTACTATGGAAAAGAATGATTCAAGCCATTCTAACAGTACAGGTTCCATATTTAATCAAATCATATCTTTTTTCAAAATGATATTTTCTCCACACGGAAAGTCTGATCACGCAGAAAACTTGTGTAGGAATGGTCAGGAGAGTACAGAAACCCCACCTGTGGAGATAACTACTGGAATGATGGATCGGGAGACTATATATAATGGTTGCCTCAGCAGCCATGCACCCGCTATGCTATCATGTCAGGCTATGGCTCATATCCTGGTCATGGCCTGTCTCATTGCCTTGATTATCTGTCGATGAAACCTGTCTATTTTCTGACTGTGACCTGCAGTGACTCCAGCCTGAGCTTGTCCGTCAATTCCAGTGCCAGCCTTATCAAAGTGTCGGACTTTAGCTGAAACGTAAAGGACTAAAATAATTACTATGGCAAACTATGAAGATAACCATTAGTTAGCCAGTAAAAGGCATTACGTTTAGTCCAAGGCTAGCCTGAAACTGCCAGGATGGAAATGGAGTCAGCGATGAATACCTGTTATTATTATGTTGTCATGTTAACTTGACAAAATCTGTGCCTTTTGTATATTTCAAATAAAAAAAAAAATAATTTTATGTGTCCTTTCTCTATATTTCGCTTTATATTCCACCTGCATTCCCCATTTAAGTGCTGAGAAAAATATAATGATCCTGTATTCAAGTAAGAACTGGGATTATTTTCACTATTTTAAGGTTTTTCTGAAATGCCCTAATTTTTTGTCAAGCAATGGGAAACAAACACGGAAGCCCCATAAATATCTGTATACCCTTTAAACCCTGATTTATGTCACACTCTTTCAATAGCAATAAATAGTGCTCATATTGTGCTGTTCATGTGCTAAGTGCTGTACAGGGAATCGGGTACATATTGCAGGTATTTCCACTTGTTCTACTTATGCCTTATCTGTAGTGTAACAATATAACTAACTTTAGACTGTTAGCAGATGGGAATGATTTAATTACTGTATATATCCGTAATGTGCTATATAATAATTTGCTATATAAATACATATTGCGCCATTTATTTTATCAAGTCCCTCCACTTTTAGTACTTCCTCCGCTCATTAAACCCTACTCATGTCTACAGGGCCAGGGGCCCACGCCAGATAACTGACTTCATTTTCAAATTAATGGAGTCTCACAGTGCCTCTGTACTACTATACATCTTTAGGGCTGATGGAATGTTTACCACACATCAGTAGCACCTTTCTGCAGCGCCTTTGCCCCTGACGCAATTTCAGACAATTTGTCGAAATGAATAAAATTGATTTTCGCACTTTGTACTAAACATTTTCAAAGTCCAGTTGTGTGTGCCAATTGTTTTGATGCAAGTGCACCTATTGATGCACAAAGTTGAGGGAACCCTGGATTCCTCTTTGTCAAAAGGTGCAACTGTGGTGGATACAGAATGAGAGGTTGGAAGACAAAAGGTGCAAATACACAGGCCGATTGTAGCTGCCGATATCGCTCCCTTGGACAGATTCGGCAGCTTATCGGCCCGTGTAGGGGAAACAACAACTGGCCTGCCCGACCGATATCTGTCCTGAAATCGGGCAGATATCGATCGGGCAGGTTAAAAAATTCAGTCGGATCGGGGACGGCATCAAGCCGATGCCAACTGCACCTATTCCAGTCGTTATAATTTGATCGTTTGGCCCCAGGGCCAAACTACCGAATTAGCCTAAATTCCCCTGATATCACCCACCCATAGGTGGGGATATCGGGAGAATATCCACTCGTTTGGCGACTTCGCCAGGCGAGCGGATCTTTATGTGTATGGCCACCTTAAGCAGCTCCAAGCACAACTACACAGAGATGTAAAGAGCACATTTGACACAAGTACCTTTATGTGCAACTGAGCACAGGGAAATCTGCATGAACACAACTTTGGTAAAGTTTGTAATTTTTAAAAAATTCTGTTCTGTAAAATCCTTCCCCCATAATAACAACAGAAGGAGATGCGTTTGACTGAGGGAATTACTTTTTTGCTAAATGATGCCACTTGCCATGGATAGTTCCCTAGTTTAGTTTAAAGAGTTAGTTAACCCTTCTTATTAAAAATCTGATGCAGTTTCCTAATATAATGGCATAAAACATTTGTCAGTGTACAGAAAGTGCAATAAAATATAAATAACCCTAAATCACGTCACACATATTGACTTTAGAGGGAGAAAAAAATGCAGCTGCTTTGTTTGAAATTCACAGAATAAGCACAATTCCCCTTATAAGTGCAGCAAAAGTGCTTTATTGTTCCATCAGCTTTCAGCACTGCCTATGCCATAGTTCATTAGGGGGTACAGCTCAGAATTAATGCCGCGTCTCCAGCGGAGGGTACTTCCAGCAGGACTGAGGGGGGGAGAGAGTGCACTACGATTGGCAGAGTAACATACAGAAATGTTATCATCCCAGAGTTAAAGGCAAAGTTGTGCTCCACCAAGAACAGACTACGATTTATGATTAGATTTCAACCGACTAAGGGGCTGGTTTATTAAAGTTTGAATTTATGCTGCAATGCAAATTTTTTTGTACTCAAGTGAATTTGAATTAGGACTTGAATGTACCATATTTAGTAAGAAAATATAAAAACCTCAAATGTAAAACTTCAGCTTCAAAAAGCTTGCAAGTTCATGTAGAAGTCAATAGGAATTGTCCTGTGCAAAATGTAAGCATTTTTTTTTCCATAGAGTTTCAGACTTCAATTTTTTGAGAGTTTGGACTATATATATGTATTCTTGGATCTGTGCTATTAGGAGTGACAGTTATGTGCTATTCTGTAAATCTGATTGATGTTTAGTCGGTCTATGATGATCAAAAATGTTGAAATGGAATGTTCTATTCTGTATCTGTTATTATATTACTATAGCACTTGTATTACATTTTCATTTAGTTTCCCTCATTATAACACAGTGCTGCTTTTGTGTGATTGATGCCCATTTAGAATTTAAATAACTCTTTTGGTAATGACACTGCCAGGAAAGCATATTTGATGGTGGGGACATCAGCAAGCCTAGTCACATGCTTAAGAAAGCCCAGTGAAGTAAAACTAATTGCAATTTTTATGTCATCCTGCTTAGGGCCCCACCCTGCTGTACCTAAAGCACCTAAACTACCCCTTTCTTACTGCACTCCTATTGAACTGGATCACATTCTCTTGTCTTGGCTGTTCCTCTATTAGGAGCCTGAGCCTCTTTGCATGAAAGATACTGGGAACTGGGAAGCGCAGTGCCTCCCCTAGGAAAATTAAATAACACACAAATGGTAGTAACCAAGATAACTTTGTATAAAAAAATGATATGCAGTAAATATTAAATGCAATCACAAACAATATAAACACTGCACTGGGGAACCTGTGTGATATATTCAACTCCCGGCACAGTCTCTCCCAGGCAGCTCTTTTACTCTCCCCTCTCTCTAGGCTTTCTGATTGGCTGCAGCACAGGGGCTTCTTTATAACTTCCAGTCCAACCCTTGGATTTGACTCCAAAGCCGGGCAATCCCTGGGTACTCCCCTTTTCCCAGAGGTGCACAGGGGCCCCCAGCCAATTAAATTGCTCTCTAGAGTGTAACCAGACTGGATGATGTCATAGGGGTAAAGGGTTATCTGATTCCCTATAGCTGCATGAACCACCAATCATAACTTTCTTTTTTCTGATATTCAACTGCCTTCACAGCAACTTCTGCTCGGATGTATCAGTAATATTGATGCACTGTATATATCATGTCCATCCACCCAGACCTGACATAGATACTGTGGGCCTTGGCCTCCAACATGGCTGCAGACTTTAGAATGCTGCGGACTTCAGCCTAATCATTAAGGCTGTACTGCTCAACTATCCATGCCTGCTGCCGGGGTTTGTGAGTATAAGAATGTATAGCTTTAGTACAAACTGTTCTTCCTCGTAGTCACAAAGAAACTAATTGCTGTCAAGATTCTCTGTCAATAACGCCTTTGAACAAGTCTGGCGTGTTAGTAAAATGGTGAAGTAGTGATTATTACCCTTTCGCTGCTTATAAGCAGTTTCTCTGAGTGATGTTATTGCCTATTTATAAAGCTTAAAGATGTTTCCAGCCAAGCCCGAGGGAAGTGAAATAGCTGTCACCATAGAATGGCCGTGTCATCAAAGCAGAAAAATGGCACTGAAATCCCATCATTTCCACCACATTACCCCTCAACTTCTCTACCATCCCAGAGAGAATAATGGGATTCTGCCAGGTCTAAGCCGTTAAAAACAGCTTTCTGTGATCTTTAGTCAATATAGATGTTAATATATTGTGTAAATATAACAAAAGTGGAAAAAACGTTTGCAGTAGAAATTCTGTCCAAACAGCAGTGGAATTAAATATATAAATCAAGTTGTGGTTTTCTAAATAACGATATTGCAAAAACTAGCGGAATTGGTAAATGTCAACCATTTTTGCAGTTTGGGCACTTTTTGTTTAGGCCTGCAGGTGTTTATTTAGAATAAATGTAAAGGGGGAGGAGCCATGGAGTTTATAGCTTTTCATATCCGGCCTAAGAAGTCACGAATCTTCATGAGCAAATAAAATCATAGGCTGGGGGCTTCTGATATGGACGCACAAAATCCAGCATTGGGTTCAGAAATATGGCCAAACCCCAGTACTTTTTGTAGGATTCTAATTCAGTCAAATCCACAAGAGTAGATTTATCAACATTCAAAGAATTTTCTATATTTTCGAATTAAAAAAACATAAATATTTCTACTGTGCTCTTAAAAAACTTGAAACCTTAAATGTTTACACACGTGAAAAAAATAACTGAAACACAGTGAAATCACACCCTGCCCTCCATTTTCAATGAATTTGCCAAACAAAAAGAGCCTCAATGTAAATATGTGAATTTGAAGTCATGTGACTTTAAAGCTTTGGACAAATTGGATTTTAATTCAGTTCAGTGTTTGTCTGAATGGAATGTTGTGTGTGACCCGGTTGGGCTGCTTCTGGTGCGACTGCGTATAATTGGGTAAGGTTAAAGCCACTGTGCACACAACAGTTTTGGGGTTTTGCCACTTGAGGTGAATTTCTTAACTCGCGTTACGGCCAGGGCTGGATTTCCAGTCTGGGCGCCCCAAGGCCCCCCGTGAGTGCGTATGCGCAAACAGCGGGTACGCGCGCACATGCGCGGAAGGCCACACTTGCATATGGAGAAGTGGGGAGAAGTCCCCCAAATTTGTGCCGCCCTTGGCCTGGGTCTTTGTGGCCTCTCCACAAATCCGGGCCTGTTTACGGCTGGAGCCCCCCCTTCCCGCCGCGGCTGCTGCCGCCCATGTAAAGCTGAATCGCTGAATAATGTTGCGCACATTCACCTTTTCGGAACTGCATTCCTGGCTTTTTTCTGTGCTTCTTTCAGACATCATTTTGTCTTAAAACCATATATTGAACACAAAATCGTTATACAATACTAATTCAGACGGGAGAGGAGATGCTGAGACGGCACATTCAGGGGGGAATTCTTATCTGGAGAAACCATTGTTTACTCAGAGTGTTGCCGACTGTCACATCCTTGGCTACCAAATACGCAAACAAATCTTATCTTTAAAAGCAATTTTAAAGGTTGAAGGAGAAATAAATTGAAGATTTGCTTTATGTCGTTTCCCGTGCATACAAATGACTTCCCGGTGCATTCAGGCTTTACTGCATTACGGACTAACACATTCCTAGAGCTGGGATTCTGGGAGACTTATCTGCACAGGAACTGGAGACTTTGTGGGTGTAACTTTAAAAGCCGGTGATGGACTCGACTCTGAGATTCACTTTCAGCATCTCCCAGATTAAAGTAATCTAAGTGACTTTGCTATTCATTTTATGAATAAAGTCAAAAATACGTTTTCGGAAGTAAACATTAAATATTAATGGCATTAAACGTTCCCTATAGGTCATGTGGGTCACTGACACGGCTGCTTGTGTAATTGTTACCTGAAGTTCCCAAACCTGACTGATTTCTCATGAGGTGTGTCTGTGCGCTGACACTGTGTAGCAATATATCAGTTTGCAGCTAATCACATGAATTACCGTAATAGCAAGTCCCTCCATATTGTCAATTTCATATCATTATAGGTATTGCTGGGGGAAGATTATACAATCAGAGTGTTCTCCAAGTGTTTACATGTTTGCTGAGCAATTTGTCCGGATCAATCTCCGGCTAAAGGCCGCTCTGCGTAATGACTTACGGGTGCTGGTAACAGGTGGAATGATCGCTTGCTATTTTCTTGCGATCCAATTTTTTTCAGCCTGAAAATGAAACCAATCTCCTATACTGCACTTTTGTCATCAATCAAGAATAATGCAGAGTCCAACTGTACCATTAGCAGTGCAGCCATGCAGTAGCGCTTGGTGAAACTGGGATTCCTTAAGGAAACCATTGAAGATAAAATCAACAAAAGAGAAAATATTTCTGTTATTTCTTACACGGATGGTAAGAGATATTTGAAAAAAAGCAATAAATGAAACATATCCCCATGTATAAATAGGGTCCCTTTCATTTTGTTTTTCTGCAGCAGCAGCACATACAGGCTATTGTGCACAAACAGCCTTATTTATATGGACATTTTCATATAGAAATGTAAAGGATATAAAAGTGGGAGCTGCTTTTCCTGCCAATGCAAATGAATTATGAAAAATGTGGTATTTTTTTATCAAAGAGAGTTTACTATTGGTGCTTCACAGCTCTCTGTTAGCTTGGATATAAATCATAGAATTCTCCTTGTGATGAATATACTTTAATGGGAAAGGGCTCCCATTGTTGAAAAGGGTACAATGTTTTTACCAAGAGGCTTTAGACTGTATGACTATAATGTATATGTTCAACTTAACAAAAATCCCCATGCACAAATGCACTATTAATCTTTAAATATTATGTCCCCCTTAAATATGGTCTTCAGATCAAAATATTTTTATGTTCACAAATACTGTAGTACCTACCCCCACCTTTATAATAGTAAAACCACTATCTATTGTAACCTACTACCCTTCTATCTACTTCCCTTGTCCTGACTTTGCACTGAATTGCACTGTATGCAGGTTATAATAAGATTGTGTAATGCTGGCAGCAGGGCATGGGGTAAATAGATAAATAAGGAGATGATGTTATTTAGTATCAGAGAGCTGCATACAGTGAGCCACGTTTTAACAGCAACTAACTATACTTCATGGGGGCCATTTACTAACCCTCTGATTATTCTTTTGATTCAGATTTTTAAGGCTAAAAGTCACCAAAAAAAGTTGTGATTTTTTTTGAGACTTCCAATGTGTCCAAACGGCTAAAAATCGAAATCTGACAATTCACCAGCTAAAACGTGCCGAGATCATGTAGAAGTCAATGGCAGAGGTCCCTTCCCTTTCTTTGAAGACCCTTTTTTCTCGAAACTTTGGAGGTTTCGGATTTTTGACACTGTTTTTTTTTGTGCAACAATTCGGAAAAAGTCACAGTGTGACTTTTCTGCGACTTTTCTCGCGTGGACTTATTCAGTTTAGACTTTTTAGTTAATGGAAGACGTTTGTGGAAAGAGTTTATCCAAATTTATATCAATAAACAAATGAGAAACGTTAGAACTTTAGTAAATGTGCCCCTAGGTGTTCCCTGTTTTAAGTTTCGAGGATTGCAGAGTTAGGGTCCCCTAAAACAGTGTTTTTGGCCCCACCTTTACCTATGAGAAGGTTGCAGACAGTGGCGTAATTATAAAGGCAGCAGACCCTGCAGTCATAGGGGGGCTTGGGCCGCAGAGTCTGTAGCTCAAAGAAATCCTCCCTCCTCAGCCGCTCTCTTACCTACCCGGCACAAGCAGCCAGGGAGCAGGGAACACAAGCAGGAGAGCCGGGCAAGTGTGCGCTGGGCCCCTTCGAAGAATTATTTTGCCAGGGTTGGCGCTGCACTGTTACGCCACTGGTTGTAGGTATAAGAGATCATGGTATGTTTCCAGAAATCTCTAGGAGGGTAAATATGTGCCACAAAATCCACTCTTGCTATCCTGAAGGGGGTTTTTAAAGGAAAACTATACCCCCAGAATAAATACTTAACCAACAGATAGTTTATATTATGTTAAGTGGCCTATTACAGGAAGTAACAGAATGCTAATTTATTTTTTCACATTTTGGAGACCTATCCCTTGAATGTAGAAACTGCTGAAACAGGAGGGAGACTTTTTATGATGTTTGACGCTATAGGAGGAACCTTCCCTTGTTGCTTCCATTAATAAAACTGCATTTTCTAAAGGGCAAGGTCACTATAGCACATTCTTATATTGATAATTTTTCTGGGGAGTCATAACTGAATCCATCATTAAACATCTCCTTATGTGAGGTGTCACGACTGTGCACCCTAACAGTAACACTGCATCTCTGGGGGTCGTTTATCAACATAAACAAAAATCTTCAGCACACCACTTACATACATGTTCTCAGAGGGTGCTTAACTTCCACAGCCGCTCCCAAGGCTTTTTTCCATGTATCTTTGCAAAGGGGAAGAAGCACACCAGTGTGTCGGCAATGCCTTTAAATAATTTATTTGCAGAAATGTACAAACAGCACAAGCTTTCGGGGGTGACCCCCCCCTTGCACCTGAAGAAGGGGTCACCCACAAAAGCTTGTGCTGTTTGTACGTTCTGCAAATAAATTATTTAAAGGCATTGCCGACACACTGGTGTGCTTCTTCCCCTTTGCAAAGATACATGGAAAAAAGGTAGTTTATTAATGCCCATTATTATACACTCACCTGAAGGTTTATTAGGAACACCTTTTCAATTTCTCATTAATGCAATTATCTAATCAACCAATCACATGGCAGTTGCTTCAATGCATTTAGGGATGTGGTCCTGGTCAATCTCCTGAACTCCAAACTGAATGTCAGAATGGGAAAGAAAGGTGATTTAAGCAATTTTGAGCGTGGCACGGTTGTTGGTGCCAGACGGGCCGGTCTGAGTATTTCACAATCTGCTCAGTTACTGGGAGTTTCACGCACAACCATTTCTAGGGTTTACAAAGAATGGTGTGAAAAACATCCAGTATGTGGCAGTCCTGTGGGCGAAAATGCATTGTTGATGCTAGAGGTCAGAGAAGGGTAGTACAGGTATAGGACCCGTTATCCAGAATGCTCGGGACCAAGGGTATTCCGGATAAGGGGTCTTTCCGTAATTTGGATCTCCATACCTTAAGTCTGCTAACAAATCAATAAAACAGTAATTAACCCCAATAGGATTGTTTTGCATCCAATAAGGATTATTTATATCTTAGTTGGGATCAATTACAAGGTGCTGTTTTATTACTACAGAGAAAAAGGAAATCTGAAATTCTGAATTATTTGATTAAAATGTAATCTATGGGAGACGGGCTTTCCGTAATTCGGAGCTTTCTGGATAACGGGTTTCCGGATAAGGGGTCCGATACCTGTAGTATGGTGTTCCTAATAATCCTTTAGGTGAGTGTATGATATACTGTATAATATATATTAGTTCGCCCACCACTATTTATTAAGTGAAAAAAAAGTGAAAAACTTGATTGTAAAACTTCGGCATTTAAAAGCTTGCGAGGTCATGTAGAAATCAATTGGACTTGTCCTAGGCAAAATATATACTATTTAGTAAATGTGAGTTTTTTGAGGTACATTTCATTTTTTTTCACGGTTTTTATTTAATGAATCATTTTTTACACAGATTTTGTGGTTTTTAGAAAAAAATACAAACGTTACACAAATTACATGAAGTTTGGTAAATAACCCTCTATGTGTATAGAGAATAGGAAATGCCATTACCTTACAAATGGCCTGTATGAGAGTTTCCCAGCATTCCAGCATACACATACAGTATGTGTTTAATTGCAGTATTTACAAGAAATGAATGCCTGTATATGTTACTATATTCTCAATATCTTTTCCCTTGAAAATAAACCTTAATATGAGCATTTTATTTATTTTGTACACAAACCCTCCTGCTTCTCTGCTGTTATTTAGGAGTTGTTATTGCCATGTTACTCTGGGACTTGGGAGGCTGAACCTCAAACAACTAAATACATCACTGATTTACTTTCTTTCTCAACTTAGGGGCCCAACTGTTATTTTTTGACGTGGGACCCCCTATATTCTGGCCCTGAGTATAACTATATACCGATACATATATTGTGCTCAGTCTATTACACTGGGATGCTGCATTCAGTCCATTTTGTACTTGAGTGAATTCCCAGTGACAAGGGCCTCGTCTATGATTAAATATAAATATGAGTGCTAATTTTACTCCTTATAGATCACACGCCTCATCTGAACACTGCTAAATCCTAATGATGTTGAATAATCTTTATTTACTAAAAAGGGTCATGCGTGAAATTAGCATTGGGAATATCATCGGAATCTGCCTGGATATGCTTTGTGAGTCACATAAAACTCAGAACAGTTTTATATCCAACCAAATCTGCCCAATGGTCTGTAAAACGGCATATTTACATAATTGTGTTTGTGTTTATTCCCGCACACTGGGATTCAAATGAAGGGCTGGAACTGAGAAGGCAAATTAATGATAGGATATTCCTTGTACGTGTCATTAGGACTTTTAGTATTTTCTTATCTGCCTGGCCTATTCAAGTATGCCTATTAGCATTTTTGTATTTGTGACATCCATATGTGGCTCCACATGGATTGACCTGTTCCCCTCTGGCTCCACATGGACTGACCTGTTCCCCCCTGGCTCCACATGGACTGACCTGTTCCCCTCTGGCTCCACATGGACTGACCTGTTCCCCTCTGGCTCCACATGGATTGACCTGTTCCCCTCTGGCTCCGCATGGACTGACCTGTTCCCCCCTGGCTCCACATGGACTGACCTGTTCCCCTCTGGCTCCACATGGACTGACCTGTTCCCCTCTGGCTCCACATGGACTGACCTGTTCCCCTCTGGCTCCACATGGACTGACCTGTTCCCCTCTGGCTCCACTTGGACTGACCTGTTCCCCTCTGGCTCCACTTGGACTGACCTGTTCCCCTCTGGCTCCACTTGGACTGACCTGTTCCCCTCTAGCTCCACTTGGATTAATGAAGCAAATATTTATCGCCTTTTGCACGCTGCCCAACCATCAGCCCCTGTGGCTGCAGGTGCTCCACATGCATTTTCCCTTTGAATACAGTGCTGCCTGCATTTGGCAGGGATGTATTCATGAGAGTTGGCTGGGGGAGATACATAGGCATTTGCCCATCCCCTAACTTGCACACTGGGGGAGCCGAATAGTGCAAAGAAGCCCTGCACCTAAGTGAGAACATGGCTGCCTTGCAACCTCCATAGCTGTGCTGTGTGCCTCAGGCTGGGGGTGTAGATCACATCTTGACAATGGACACAAACACTTTTTATATGAGCACTTAAATGATCCCTTTAGGTTTCTGTAATGCCTTATAGCTAGACTGCAGAATCTCTGTACCAGGCTGATCTTTGCGCCTCATCAGAACTGTCACTTAGATTTTAGTGCTGATTTACTAAGGCAGGTGCTAAACTGCACGAATGCAGTTGCCAATAGCAACCAGTCAGGTTTTTACTTTCATATTCCAGCTAATTGCTGATTTAGCACATACAGTAGGCTTATTATTTAGCCCTTTTGTTTTACTGCCAAAAAATAATTCTATTGTACGTTTGTGTAACACAGAAGAACAGCGCGCACACGTGGCAGTCAGATCGCTGGAACATCCCTTGGCTGCACTACAAATAATCAGCGCCAGCTCTGACCCAACTCTCTTGCCCAGTAATAGTTGCCAGTAACATTGTAACAAAGTGCAAACCGACACAGGATAGCATTCGAGCTACCGAAGCAATTCCTCACTGCCAGCTCTGCCAGTACCCGGTGCCCAGCAATAACTGCCATTTTTACTGTTCTATGGCCTGCACTTTTCTCATTCTTATTTTTATCCTTCATTACCCGCCTTTACCTTCTTCTTGACATTTTCTTTCATTTTTATGATTCTTTATGTTTTCCTCTTATTAACTTCTGACTTTACGCCTCATCCCAAATGTTTCTCTCCACTGCACTTTACTATTTTTATCCTCTCTATCTATGCTATCTCTATCTATGCTATCTCTATCTATGCTATCTCTATCTATGCTATCTCTATCTATGCTATCTCTATCTATGCTATCTCTATCTATGCTATCTCTATCCATGCTATCTCTATCTATGCTATCTCTATCTATGCTATCTCTATCTATTCTATCTCTATCCATGCTATCTCTATCTATGCTATCTCTATCCATGCTATCTCTATCTATGCTATCTCTATCTATTCTATCTTTATCCATGCTATCTCTATCTATGCTATCTCTATCTATGCTATCTCTATCTATGCTATCTCTATCTATGCTATCTCTATCTATGCTATCTCTATCTATTCTATCTTTATCCATGCTATCTCTATCTATGCTATCTCTATCTATGCTATCTCTATCTATGCTATCTCTATCTATGCTATCTCTATCCATGCTATCTCTATCTATGCTATCTCTATCTATTCTATCTCTATCCATGCTATCTCTATCTATGCTATCTCTATCCATGCTATCTCTATCTATGCTATCTCTATCTATTCTATCTTTATCCATGCTATCTCTATCTATGCTATCTCTATCTATGCTATCTCTATCTATGCTATCTCTATCTATGCTATCTCTATCTATGCTATCTCTATCTATTCTATCTTTATCCATGCTATCTCTATCTATGCTATCTCTATCTATGCTATCTCTATCTATGCTATCTCTATCCATGCTATCTCTATCTATGCTATCTCTATCTATGCTATCTCTATCTATGCTATCTCTATCTATGCTATCTCTATCTATTCTATCTCTATCCATGCTATCTGTATCTATGCTATCTCTATCTATGCTATCTCTCTCTATGCTATCTCTCTCTATGCTATCTCTCTCTATGCTATCTCTATCTATGCTATCTCTCTCTATGCTATCTGTATCCATGCTTTCTCTCTCTATGCTATCTCTCTCTATGCTATCTCTATCTATGCTATCTCTATCTATGCTATCTCTCTCTATGCTATCTCTATCTATGCTATCTCTCTCTATGCTATCTCTATCTATGCTATCTCTCTCTATGCTATCTGTATCCATGCTATCTCTCTCTATGCTATCTCTCTCTATGCTATCTCTCTCTATGCTATCTCTATCCATGCTATCTCTCTCTATGCTATCTCTCTCTATGCTATCTCTATCTATGCTATCTCTCTCTATGCTATCTCTCTCTATGCTATCTCTATCCATGCTATCTCTCTCTATGCTATCTCTCTCTATGCTATCTCTCTCTATGCTATCTCTCTCTATGCTATCTCTCTCTATGCTATCTCTATCTATGCTATCTCTATCCATGCTATCTCTCTCTATGCTATCTCTATCTATGCTATCTCTCTCTATGCTATCTCTCTCTATGCTATCTCTATCTATGCTATCTCTCTCTATGCTATCTCTCTCTATGCTATCTCTATCTATGCTATCTCTATCCATGCTATCTCTATCCATGCTATCTCTATCTATGCTATCTCTATCTATGCTATCTCTATCTATGCTATCTCTCTCTATGCTATCTCTCTCTATGCTATCTCTATCTATGCTATCTCTATCCATGCTATCTCTATCCATGCTATCTCTATCTATGCTATCTCTATCTATGCTATCTCTATCTATGCTATCGCTATCTATGCTATCTCTATCTATGCTATCGCTATCTATGCTATCTCTATCTATGCTATCTCTATCTATGCTATCTCTATCTATGCTATCTCTATCTATGCTATCGCTATCTATGCTATCTCTATCTATGCTATCGCTATCTATGCTATCTCTATCTATGCTATCTCTATCTATGCTATCTCTATCTATGCTATCTCTATCTATGCTATCTCTATCTATGCTATCGCTATCTATGCTATCTCTATCTATGCTATCTCTATCTATGCTATCTCTATCCATGCTATCTCTATCTATGCTATCTCTATCTCTCTTCCTTCTCTCCCTCAGTCTTTTCTTCAGCCCTTTTGCTCTGTGTCAGTTCCCATTTGGTCTCTGCTTTACCCCCTTTGGTTCTCCCTCATTTCTTTCACACATTTATACCTTTTTATTCTCTTCTCCCCTTCTCTGACATATTTTCTCATCTTTTTCTTGTGTTATTCACTCTTCACTACCTTCGCACATTACCTTCTGCTGTCTCTCCCACTCCCATTATGTTACATTTCTTTTTACTCCCTACCCTTTTCCGAAACGGCGAAAATGCCACGCTTAAAAAAAAAAATTGTTGCACGCATCAGCAAAGATAACCTCAAAAAACACGCGCGTAATTCTTCCCATTTCACTAAAAATCCACCGATGGTGAAATGTATAAATTTGCCATGAATCCATGCCTGCCTATCTATTCCACCCATCATTAACTCTCACTATGCCACATTTTTTTGTAATATTTGCTGCACTTTTGTGCACTTATTTCAATATCCCCTTTTCCCTTTTGTTCCCTCTCTCGTTTTCTTTACTTCTTTTGTCCCCTCAGAGTCTGTCATGTTCTTAATATACTGTATATGTGAGTTGTTATTGCCATGTTACTTATGGAGCTTGGGAGGCCAGACAGGGCATATACATAGATATCAGTTTGACTGGACAGCTCATTATTACCCAGTATCCTTAGTGCTACCCCTCTCCCTAGCATGGCCATATGAGCTGTACCTCAAACACAGCTGAAGGCCCACTTGTTAGAAGGTAATAGGGAATTCTATTGAAGAGTGAATAACAGGAATAAGGTCAAAGATATGTCAGAGAAGGGAAGAGGGGAAGAAAAAAGGTATAAATGTGTAGAGTGTAAAAGAAAGTGATGTGGAAGAACTAAAGGGGCAGAAGCAGAGACTAAAAGATGGTGTTTGTGGCAGTTGTTAGAGAGGGGGCAATACATATAAATGTGCTTGTTCCTAGAATAAATGAACAGAAAGTGGGATTAAAGCGGTCTCCATATTATCAGCCCTGACCCCTAGCTCCCCAGCCTTGTGCAGCCACCCACTAACAAGCACAGGGAACCACTATTTGTTTCAGCAACACAAACAGTTACACTAAAGTGGTTCAGCTTAAGGTTAATACCACCCAGTGTATCTGCTTAGCAGCACTGCCAAAATGCATGCACACAGCCAAATCCAATGGATATTGTATTACAGTAAGAGCGTGCTAGGTAATCTTTCTTCAGCATTTATGCCGTCTTACCTATTCAAGCATGAATCCTCCAATGTGTGAATGTTCCCATTTATGTCTCTTTTTATTAGAAATAAATCAATTTGATCCCCGTGTCTGTGTTATTCACTGGAGATGAAGCACAGCACAGTATTTGCATGACCTTCATGTGAAACATTCCAATTTCAGATTTTATTATTGCCATGCGGAAACACGACTAAGCCCTTTGGAAGCAGTAATATATAGGAATATATACTGAGCTTTTATTTAAACTGTGCAGTTTTATAATGTATATATATATATATAGCATTGCAAGGTTTAAATAAAAGCTCTATATGAATATATATATTTAGGAATTTGATCTGGAAACCCATTATCCAGAAAGCTCCAAATTACGGGAAGGCCATCTCCCATAAAGTCCAGTCTTGATAGGGTGAGGATATCTTCTAAAGTCTAGTCTTAAGCATTTGTCTCCACGGGCCCTATTAGCTTACTATATCATTACATTTGCAATGCTAGTGAATATTAATGGTCAATGTATTGGAGTAACTAAGCGATGAAAGCTCTTTGTAGGCTGCAGTGTTCAGTATATTTATATATATATAGAGCAGTGGTGCCATTTCTACACATTGCATTGTGTCCATAGACTTTACAAAATGCCCCATGCAGCAGAAAGGTGGCTGATCCTGTTCCGTATGGTCCCTGCTCTTTAATTATAGGCAATTAAGAATACAAATGTATTTAAACTATTCTTCAATTAACTTAGCTCAGATGTATGGCACTCAGACAATAGATATGGGACCCATTTTGAGTTTTTAAACACGGGTTTTTATACATCTCTCTGGGAGTCTATGGGAGATGACCTTTCCATAATTCGGAACCTTCTGGATAATGGGTTTCCGGATAATGGGTACATAAAAACTCATGGACTCATGGACCCATGTTCCATTCATTCGTATGGGATTTTCAGAAGCCTGTTTATGAAATGGTGAGCTCTAACTTTCACCCATTGATAAATACACTTCTAAAAATCCCATAGGAATGAATAGAACGTGGGTGAGTTTTTATGTATCAATCTCTAAACTCACATTTTGGTAAATCTGCCCCATAGTTTTCTAGATGAACCTGCTGCTCCTATTCTCTACTCTATTGATTTTCTAGTCGTCTTTATCCAGGGTCTGCAATGTACCTGTTACATTTCAATAAAAATATTTCATATTTCAATACAAATATTAAAAATAATCAGGAAACAATTAGCGAATGCCTCAATGGCGGGGCGGGCACCTCAGCACTCATGTATGGCAGCCTCTGTATATTCCAGTATAGGGAACGCAGCTACATTCAATAACGCAACCCGAATGAACTCTGTAAATACTGTACATTTACACTGATTAAAAAAAACAAAACCCAATTATAAATGTACAAGAATTGGTAGCCAATCAGCACTTCTCATCTCCTCAGTCAGCACGCTGCTTATACATATTTATTCTCTGCTTAAAGCTGCTGAAGCGATAAGCCCCATACTCTCATGTAAAGCCCTTCCACTCACTAAGGATTTGCTACGGCCTCCTGGCTGCTAACAACATTCTTGGAATCATTTTAGAATTCTTGTTTACTGTTGGGTTAAAGGACAAGTCAACCCAGAATATATTTCTTGCCTAATAAAAGACACCTTTGCAATATACATTTATTACAAATATGTAATGGTTTTTGAGTTATTTGTATATATAATTGCTATTAGAAGCAGTGTCTATCCAATTCCCTGCCCTGGGGGCTCTGACTGAAACAATGTAACACAAGGCAGCAGACTGACAGACCTGCATTGCTGGAGGAGACTAACCTTTGCAACATTGTATAAAAAGTAACAACCAGGAGTTCAGCAAATGCTGCTTTCAATAGCAATTACATTTACACATAAATTTTAAAGTACAGGGATAGGACCCATTATCTAGAATGCTAGGGACCAAGGGTATTCCGGATAAGGGATCTTTCTGTAATTTGGATCGCCATACTTTGTCTTCTAAAGAATCGGGATTATTAAAGAAAGGATTATTTATATCTTAGTTGGGATCAAGTACAAGGTTCTGTTTTATTATTACAGAGAAAAAGGAAATCAGTTTTAAAATGCTGAATTATTTGATTAAAATGGAGTCTATGGGAGATGGGCTTTCTGTAATTCGGAGCTTTCTGGATAATGGGTTTCCGGAGAAGGGATCCCATACCTGTACTGAACATTTTTAATAAATTCATATTGGAAAGTTGCTTAGAATTATGTTTTGGGTTTTTTTGTAATTCTTTATTGATTTTCAAATTTTGGGGTACAGAAGAAAATCGGGGGAGGGGAGAAAAAAAAGGAAAACACAGTAAGAACATCACATGAAATAACATTTGCAGTAAATAACATATAAATGGACCTTCAGGGCCTGAATAAGGAGGTTTTGGATTGGAGCAGAGGGAGGGTCTAGAATGTATTTAGTCTGTAATGCCTTACAGGGTGGGAGGAGTTTAAATAGTAGTTGACAGTATTAGGGCTGTGACACACGGGGAGATTAGTCCCCGGCAACAAATCTCCCTTGTCGTGGGCGACTAATCTCCCCGAAATGCCATTGCACCGGCTAGAATGAAAATCGCCAGTGGGATGGCATATGCAGCGCCGCGATTTGCAGAAGTCGCTAAAGTTGCCTTAAGAGGAAACTTCTGATTAAATTTCTTTTCAGCATTATGAGCAAACTCAATTTCCTTTGTTTTATTTTACAAAAACCTTCTAATATTCATTTAGCACAGAAGAGAAAGCACAAACATCATGGTCACACCATGTAACTATTCCTCACTGTGACGGCCAATCGGAGTGAAGCGGAAATGTCAGCATATCGTATGGCTTACTGCGTTCCTGATAAACCCTCATTACCATCAATATCTGTGTAACAGCAACCGATTGGCTGTATGTGGGGATGGGGCCTGAGGAGCAGCTGCTGGTACCAAGTAGGCCTTGTGCTCATGTTCCATACACAGGAAATGGCTACACGTCCTGAAACCGACACAGGGTTCCAGCGAACTATCAGTTCTTTGTTATTCTTGTAACCAAATGATTTCATAATATTCAATGAAATTTATATGTGTCATTTTTGAATGAACCAATTAGAGAATAAACGGAACGATGGTGTCTGTGCAGGAGCCATAAAGGGCACTTGGTTACAGGCGAAACCTGCCAATGAATTCGCCATTTATTAGCAAATTCATGAATTTATCAAATTATCTAATTCAGAAAAACTGGAAAATCTTGAATGTGCACTTATTTATTTCAAACTCAATCACGTAAAAACGCACTAAAACAACTCAAACACAGCGAAATCACATTCTACCCATCATCTTTAATGAGCCAAACAAATTTGAAAAGGGTCTTAAGTGAAAAAATAGCTTGAATGTTCATAATGCAGCTCCCATTGACTTCTACATGAACTCACCAGCTTTTAGATACTCAGTTTTTATTTTTAATTTTTTTGCACTTACATTTTTTAAAAATGTTATATGATTTGTAATAGATTTAAGTGTTTATATTATTTAATGGGATTCTGTCATTATTTTTATGGTGGAGTTTTCATAATACTAAAAACTGTGTACATGGCAAATAATTCAATGGTTTAAATTTTGTTCTTAAACCAATAAATGTATTTTTAGCTGTAATATTGTTGTGTAGGTGCCATCTCAGTGCATTGTGCCTGAGTCTGAGCTTTCAGAAAGAGCCAGTGCTACACATTAGAACTTCTTTCAGGCAACCTATTGTTCCTCCTACTCCCATGTAACTGGAGGAGTCCCAAGCCGGACTTGGGTATTTTACTGAATGCTATTCTCATATCTATCACTAGGTAAGGAGCATTTTTAGCAATGCATGTCAGGGTGCTGTTATTTTGTTACCAGCCCATGGGTTTGTTGCTGCTGGGAGGAAAAAGGAGAGAGGTGACATCTAGTGATGAGCATATTTTTTCACCAGGCAAGGATTTGCATTGAACTTCTGTATTTCACCACTGGCAGATTGTTTTGCCAAAACGCGCCACGAAAGAATTTGTCAGTTGTCAAAAAAATGTTGCTTCAAAATTGGCACAGTCGCTTCAAATTGGGCACGGTCACAGCAAAATGAGCGTACAACAAAAAAGTAGCTTTTTGCAAATGTTTGGTAGTTTCTTGAATTCTTCACCGAAGTGAAACAGGACAGATTTGCTCATCACTAGTGACATCACTTCAACTTGCAGCAAAGCAGTAAAGTGTGACTGACGTTTATTAGAGTGCAAGTCACATAGCTGGGGACACCTGGGAAACTAAGAATATGTCTAGTCCCACGTCAGATTGAAAAAACAAATATAAAAAAAATCTGTTTCCTTGTTTGAAAAACCGATTTCAATGCCGGATTCTGCTGGAGGAGCGCTATTAACTGATGCATTTTGCAAAGATGTTATCCTGTGACAATATCCCCTTAAGAAATGACAATATATTCTGATTGGCATTGTCACATCACTTCAATAACTGACACTGTGTGAGTAATACTTCATATGGTTTCTCCCACCAGGCACAAAATATACTTATAATAAATGCTTTCTATAAATATACTGTAATTCTATTGACTTGGTGCTGAAACTCACTAAATCATTCATTCTGTTTAGCCCTTGGACATAGCAATGAACCTTGAGATATGAACACTACAGGGAGAATTAAAAGACAAATATCTGAACGGAAACTGGAATTAAAATATCATTTGGGAAAATGAGGTGCGTATAATACAGTCGTTTAATATCGCTGACTGAATCCTTTTATATATTATATATTTTTTATATTATATTTGGGTTCTCACCATTTTATATTCAGTACGTCTATACTGTATTTATATATACATTTAATAAAAATAACCAACCTTTATTTCGAATATAAAAATGTCTCTGAAAAGCTTCCTCGTCAAACATTACAATTTAAAAAAAAAAAAAAATACTTATTTGCTATTTGCTGTCGAACCTGCGGAGGAAAAACTTGATTTCAAAAAATATTTCCTGTGACCGTTTCATTTGGTGGCGGTAAAACACATTCTTCAAACCACTGACATTAATTCCAGGTAATAAAACAAATGTTTTTCCCCACAGCCACAATATTTCCTAAAATGATCGTCGTTCATTGTTAAACAAGTTCAGTAAATGTTTCCGTATTCCATTATAAGATATGGCCGGGACTTCTCATGTCGCAATCATTAACAAATTATATATTATGACTTCTGTACATGTCATGAAAAAAACATCTATTTATAAAAGTATCCAAAAGGAACTAGAAAGAAAAAAAAACAAAAAGATCACAGAGACCATTCATTCTAGCGGTCATCTAGCACCAATGTCTAATACTTGGAATTGTGCACTGTGCTTTACAAAGACTTTAATGGAGCAGTCATTATCCGCTGTTCGCAAATCTAATAAATATTAAATAATCGAGACAAGCTTTAAAAATGTGTGTGTGAGAGTAATGGCGATATTGTCATCCTGCAAAAAATAGATATATTCGGAAGGGCTGACAACAAAATGCATTTGTGACTTGCAAACGTTTGGCTTTCTTCGGACAGCCATTTATAGGCATCCATTCATTATTATATCTTGTTCCTTCTTTAGCTCTGGATGTGCCCATTACTTTTATCCAAATGCCAGTTAGTGCTACCCCGTCACAGGGTTATATGTGTAAGTAGCACCGTTCGCTACAAGATCATTAAACCTCTACTACGCCACCGCGGATCCTGTCAGTAGCAATCTTTTTGACATTTTTTGTCGAAGGCTTGGATTCCAGAAAGGAGCAGAATTGGCGGATCTCTGAAAGCAGCGTGTCTGTCTGCAAACAGGTAGATTTAAGCATATGTATCTCCAGAGTTCAATGCAGTGATTTCTGACTCATCTCCGTATTTCCCATTTAATTGTTCACTATTGGAATCATGGTGATATAGATAAATGGGGACTTCGGTGATGGACGTTGCGGTATATGATGTAGAACGCATGGAGCAATGTTCTCGCCGTCTTTGGCCCCACTGGGTTTTGTATTGCATCCATTGTCTCTTCAAGGCTCCTTGTACCTGGAAACCAACACACACTGGTTACTTTCAAGAAGAACCAATATCTATGACTTGGTGGTTTTTCACCTTGGCTACAGGATGACAACTAATGGCATTTCTCACAAAGAAGGGGAAACTACTGAATGAACATGGGTATCGGCATCTTGAGGGGATGGTACCTGAATAAAATGCCTCTGGGCCCCAACCATCCAGTTCTAGGAGACAATTTATAGTTTATATTAATTATCTTGTAACTTTGGGGCAAATTTCTTAATAATTCAAGGTGAGAATTATGTTGCTATTCACAAAAAGTCCAAGTACAATTTTTTAGTGATCAAATCAAACTCATAAAAAATAGAAATCTTGCCACCAAAAAACCTGCTGCGATGCTATAGAATCCAACAGGAAGCTGGACCAGGATTTCAACACTTTTACCATCTAGGTTTTTTCTTCACGATTTGAGATTTGTTTTGATGCAATGAAGATTTTAAGTCATTTGGGAATCTTATTAAATATGAAAACCATGGAAAAAAAACATAATTGTGAACCCCCAACCCTGTAAATGAATAAATCTGCCCCTTATTGTTCAAAAACCTTAGAAACAGCAGTAGGAGACTCGAAAGAGAAAGAAACATCTAGGAATGGATTTGTGGTACAACAGATACAGCTCCTAAAAAATGAAGGAGAATCTCTGAATTCATTATCAAACATGGTTTTCACTAAAACATTAAGCCCCCATTAACTCGATTCCCTTAATATTAGCACAATGCTCATCAATTTCCTGCAGCTTAATGAATAGAGTATGACATATTGATCAAAGTAAATTAAAGGCTTTGATAAATGTCAGTTCTTTAACTGCTTTCCTGACTGTCAAGAAAATGGCCGTGACAGCCAGGGAAATGTTACTAACTTGGGGAAAATATTCAACTGCCGGGAATTCCTTCAACAATGACAGGATAACATATTGCAGCATTCCCTATTATACTGGTATAAGTGAGCAAATTCATTTTTAAATAATTACATACATGCAAAAGTCTTAATTTTAAGCAAACACAATGTACTAATGTGCATATTTTACATTTGAAACATAAGCTCATTTTGTTGGGTTATGTGCATGAACACTAGAGAATCATTTTACACAGACAAACCTGCAAACAGAGTGGAAGGGAACCATGACAGATTCACTTTGCTTGCTGGAACCAGTTACCCTCCCCCTTGAACTCATAGTATAATCCACCCTCTCCCTCACCTTGTTTCACTGTAAAGTGATGGATTCTTGTACTTGAATTCCCTCTGCTTTCCATAGTGGGCGGTGCACAGATTCTCTATTAAGCAGAGGGACTTCAAGTCCTAGAATCCATCACTTCACAATAGAAGAAGGTTAGGGAGGAATTTCATTACAGTGATTTCAATTCAACCTGGGATTAGGAACATATGTAAAAATCTATTTCGGAAGTTCAGATAGTGTTTATGCACCTTTTTTACACAAGGCCAAATGAATAAGCTCCAAAAAGGGGGTATATTTTCCCTTTAACAGCCTGTAGCGGAGAATCAATGATCTTTTGATACTGTCTTTCATTTGCAGCAGTTGCATTTAATATAGAGCGAACTGTCAGTGTTTCCCACCCACATACAGCTATAGAGCTTGCAAGAATGCACACAACCAGGACAGCATTCAATGAGAAATAAAAGAAAACAAAATGATTAAGGGAACATTGTGAGTTTACGCTACATATAACTGGCAAAATGAATTCTGTTTCCCCACGTATCTGTGGGTAAATTACATGCAGCTTAAATCTTGGCTTGTTCTTTTGTATGAGATTAAAAACCAGACTGTGTAATACTCGTCATGTTTCCTTCTGCATTAAATATATTCAAATATTTTGTTAAATTATCTTTAATGAAAACCTATACCCCCATAATGAATTCTTAACCAGCAGATAGTTTATATTGTATTAAGTGACCTATTAAAGAATCTCGCCAAACTGGAATATATATATCAGAAAATATTGTATGTATGTATAACTTTATTTATAAAGTGCCACAAGGGTATGCAGCGCTGTACAGTCTTACAGAATACAAAATTACACACAGGGAGGGCAAGTGAAAGAATAAATAAATACAATAAATATATATAAATGCACAGAGAATAAGTGCCATGAGGTATGAGACACAGTAGGATGGAGGTCCCTGCCCCGTAGAGCTTACATCTTTTCCCTTGAGCCACCATTTAGTGATGGCCTATGTGCTCCCTCAGAGATCAGCTGACAGGAAATAATGCAGCTCTAACTGTAACAGGAAGTAGTGTGGGAGCAAAAGACAGAGCTTTACCCATTCATTGGCTGGTGTGTCCTAGCATGTATGTGCGCCCTTGGTTTGTTTGTGAGCATCGTGAATCATATGATCCCTAGGGGTGGCCCTTAGTACTTAAAATGGCAATTTTCTACCTAGTTTATTTAGATGAAGCAGGGTTTTACACATAAGCTGTTTTATGTGATGTATTTTATAGAGACCTAAATTGTTCACGGGTATAGTTTGCCTCTAAAGGAGATAGGCTGCATTTAAATTTAAAAGTTTTGCCAGTAGCACTGTTCTAGCACTGGTAACGATTTCTTGCAGCCTAAGGAAAAATAATTTTAAAAGCTGGGGCGCAAGTGATCAGCTATTATGTTTTCATTAAAGCTATACCGGCAACATCTAAAGTCTTGATTACAGTGAGACAAAATGGCAGTGGCCAATAGAGAAGAAATAACCATTTGGAACTAATTGGAGATTTCTGTGAATGATGGTGGCTAGAAAAACCATGATTATATTGGCAGCAGTCATTGGAAGAGACAAGATTAATCATGCCACTTTAGTAACTCCACTAAAATGTATCTAGAAATCATTGCTAAAGTTGGTATTTTTGGCAAAGTTTACTATGAAAATAGAACACATAAAACAAATGATTCTGGTGTAGAGGACATGTGCTATGTGGCGGTACATGGAGAACACCCAGGAACTAAAAGGCAACTGCCTGAGTGACAAAACAACTGCAGAGCACTCTCAGACAATATGAACTGTTTCTTTTCTAACACCAAACTCCATCATTCTACTTTGTGAATCTTGTCAGTTTGAGAGAACTTGGAACAGTTGGTAAAATATGTAACTAAAGTCCTATCCCTTTTGGATTCTATAAATCCAATCAGCTTCACTTCCAGTAGTCTGTGTTTCTACTTATTTTCCAATGGAGGCTTAATAATCTAAATGGAACTGCATGAGAGGAGGAAATAAGATGACCTCCATTTTCTGTCGGCTGGATGAACTGCATAATCACAAATTATCCATAGTCCTGATGGCATCTGAAGATCCATAGCCTACTATTCAAATGCAAGCCTTTCCGTGACCTTGATAGCTTTAAGATGTATAAATATTTAGTCTTGATAGATGAAGTTTATGTAAATTGCAAAGAAAATTAGAATAAAGCAATAAATGTATGGTGAATAAATTCTCTTCCGAGAGGCTGAGGTTGTTTAAAGCCGAAAATATCGAAAGGCTGAAGCAAGGTGACCAAATCTCAAGCCATAGGCAAGTATGTGTTCTGCTCATTTACTCTTATTGCTCATTGCAGTTACAAAGGTATATGTGGTTGCTTTATGTTCTTAGCTTTCAGACATATTATAGCACTTGTACACTCAGGTTTCCTACTCCCCTGAAGTGTTTAGGTTGTGTGGCCAACTACTCATGCAAGTAGGGGCAATATACTGTATGTATCTATGGACTGACTTGGGGGGAGGGTGGTTGTCTGTGTCCCCCCACCCCCCCAACATGAATACGGTGATGCTGGACGCAGGCAGCATGACTCCCTCAGACATCTTACTGTTTTACTCCAGACATACCCTGCAGACTAAATTAAACTATATGCATGCTACTGTACATAAGTATTTACTACAGGCATGGGATCTGTTATCTAGTAAACCCATTATCCAGGAAGCTCTGAAATATAGGAAGGCCATCTCCCATAGGCTCCATCGTAATCAAATAATTTAGATTTTTAAAACTGATTCCCCTTTTCTATGTAAACAGTACCTTGTACTTGATCCCAACTACGATATAATTGATCTTTATTGGGGGTAAAACAATCCTATTGGGTTTATGTAATATTTATGATTTTTTAGTAGTAATGTTTAAATAATTTATAGAGAAAAAAATTATGGAAATACTCCTTATCAGGAAAACCCCAGGTCCTGAACATTCTGTATAACAGGTCCCATACCTGTACTTATCTTCCATTCAGCCCAAGCAAGGATGTAACCACTGAATTGATCCCTTATATACTAGCCCCCTACAGCTATCTACTCTTGTTAGTGTTTTGATCCCCAGGCGCTGATGGCTCAGTGACCAGATACTGCTAAGGTATCACTTACCATATTAGCAATCAGATTAAAATTGACATCTGAATGTGACAATTATATATATATTTTAAATTATACTTATCCCAATCATTTCATAAGGCAAAGAGCAAACATTAAGTGACGCACGTTCTGCAATTGCCTTGGAAATAAACATGACAATATTCAGCAGCAGGATTTGAAGCTGGCGAAAATTATCGATAATCACCGGCCGACTGTTAAAATTGTGTTTGTTTGTAAACAAGGTCAAAGTTGTTTCTTTATCTTTTAAAAATGTACACAATGTGCAATCAGGCCCCCTGAGAGTGTGTATTGTATATCAGAGTCAACAAACACTGACCAGGCTCATCAGGGTGGGAAATGTAACCTTTGATGCTGGCACTTTTGTTTTGTTTGTGTTTATCATTTTAGAAAACATCATCGATACAAACAAGAAATGAGAGATCTAAGTGAGGAACAATAAAGGCCCGGATAGATCCATCATGCAGTTTCAGTAGCTTCGCCTGAACAAATCACACTGGTGCAGCACAAAGACTAATGCTGCCCATCTCCGAACAATTAGATAGTGAGCACTCTTGCCATCCACGGGGATCAGCAAATACCATTGTTCTGTTCATATGGCCAATAATCAGCTGAAGGGTGAAGACACACAGAGCTACTAGTAGCAGCTACTTGTCATGGCTACTAAAATAGACATTGCTGATCATTTACTGATAATTGTCTCTACGTGTGTTTTAGCAGAGGCAATTCTCAATATTGTCTATGGCAGCGTTTTTCAACCACTGTTCCGCGGCACACTAGTGTGCCGCGAGATGTTGCCTGGTGTGCCGTAGGCAGGGCACCAATGTACTAGGGGGGCACTGCTCTTTGCACCAATGTACTAGGGGGGCACTGCTGCAGGGCACCAATGTACTAGGGGGGCACTGCTCTTGGCACCAATGTACTAGGGGGGCACTGCTGCTGGGCACCAATGTACTAGGGGGGCACTGCTGCTGGGCACCAATGTACTAGGGGGGCACTGCTGCTGGGCACAGAGTTAAATTTTTTAACATTTTCTAATGGTGGTGTGCCTCGTGATTTTTTTCATGAAACAAGTGTGCCTTTGCCCAAAAAAGGTTGAAAAACACTGGTCTATGGCAGGGTATTTTCTGGAGTTTAGTAGCCTTGACAAGTAGCTGCTACTAATTAGCTCTGTGTGTCTTCACCCTAAGGGCTCTGGCACACGGGGGAGATTAGTCGCCCGCGATAAAACTCGCGAACATGTAAGTCGCCGGCGGGATGGCAGACGCGGCGGCGCGATTTCGCGCAAATCGCCGAAAAAGACTCGCGAGTCTTTTTCGGCGATTCCCTGAAATTGCCCCGCCGCGTCTGCCATCCCGCCGGCGACTTACATGTTCGCCGGTGGGATGGCAGGGGTAGGCAACTCGGGGAGATTAGTCGCCCGCGAACAGGGAGTTTTATCGCGGGCGACTAATCTCCCCCGTGTGCCAGAGCCCTTAAGAAGGATACTGGAAGCCACAGGAGTATGAGACACCTATCCATTGCCTTCTTTCCACCAACAAAAGGGCACCATGCAAATAAAGGTAGAATAAATACATGATAACTATGGTTATTTCCAAAAATCCAAGAAAAAAACGACAAATACTTTCCACACTTTCAAGACAAATACACTGAGCTATAAATCTGTAACCTGAGATCCCAGAAAAAGTGTGGGGCTTAACCCTATTCTTCAATGGGTGAGCTGAGATCTCAGTAAATATTATACAAATAATCAGTGCATCTGTCTGTGAGTACCGTACATAATCGCTTTGCTAGTGCTGTGACTACAAGCACATATATACATAATTTAGTAAAGAGCTTGATATTCCTGCTTGCTCATGTTATTTTAGAATAAAATGTTCATCCAATTGTAATTTCTGTTGGTACTTGGTTATAAATAAAGTAAAAGCTTGTTTTGAAAGAATCTATAACATATTAATAAAGAGTGAGACTTTTTGCTTTTGGGCTGTGCAGACAAATTTTTGAGACCAAAACAGAAAGAAAATGAAGTTGCATAAAGGGGGAATATGTGCCCATACAGATTTTAATGAGAGCACATAAAAGATAATTTTTTTATGCACCTGGGTAAAAAGAGTCCATGGGTCTCCAGTTAGTAATATGTTCTACATCTTCCCATAGACAACAATCCTAAGTAATTATGTTTTCCCACCCCTTCGTGTACGGCAGCTCCAAAACTTAATAACAGCTAACTGGGCCATTGCAGGGTTCTATTAGCTACTGTTTGATCATAGTTAATTATCTTAATGAACTAAAACATTGATTATTCTTTACATAACTATTAAAACAGATCAAGAAAAATTGTAGGTTTAATTTATAAACAGCAGGACACAGTGGCAAGTGGAGACCAATTGGGCCCAATCCTGTAGCATTATGTTTAATAGCGATGAGCTAATCTGTCCCGTTTCAATTCGCAAAACTTTTCTGACACGACTGTGACTTCCCCAACTTTTGCCTTAATAAATAAGGCCTGGTATAATTTATTGGAGTTAAAAACATGATTTAGTCTCACTTTGAGAAAAAGTTGAAGCTAAGACTATTTGCCTTCAGTTTCTGAAGGACATACCTGCCTTGCAATTAAAATGTAATGACAATGTGTTATTGCAATAAAGCTGCTTGATAAACTGAGCAACAAACATTACCCTTAATTTGCAATGCAAGTGTGTCCTAAAGTCCTTCAAGTCCTGCCATAAACTAGCAGCTCCCACAGACCAGAGCTGGCTCTCATCCAGCAGGTACTCGGTGAAGACCAGACACTGAGTTACAGAGCAGAACTATTGAACTATAACTAAGGAGTGCGTAGGTGGGCAGGCTGACATTATCACTGATGTATCCGCAGCTCTGACAGGGTGAAGACATTTGTGCTCGTGGCCATGCCACTCACAATGACAGACAGTGACATTTAGTACACCCAGAACCTTAGGTCAGTTGTACCTTGGCACGGTGGGCTCAGGATATAAACAGGGTACAATGTAGTGAAAGACATAAAAAAGACTGCAATTGTATATAAAGTCTTGGGTGTTCCAAACACAATAATAAACACAGGATAATTGTTAGCCAAGGTGTCCTCCCATCGTATATATATATATATCAGTAAACAAATACTATTAAAAGGATTTAACCCTTGGGTAACATAATAATAAAAAAGTCATAAATTGTATAAAACAGGCAATGTTTATTCCCAACCATGCCAGCAAGAAATGTGAATTAAAAACACTGGGCAAGTGCTTCGTCACAAATTGGCAACTACAAGTCTGTCTGGCGTCATGGTGGACACAAATGGATGATTCCCTTGATGCAATTGCACTACCGCTACGGCCAAAACAGAGAAGTTTGTTGCAAATCAGGAGCAGTTGCACTGAATATATTCCAAGTTGTCTTGGCATCACTTCCGCTGTTTGGCGTGCGAGAGATGCCTACACCTGATTTTAGGCGCAATCGTACTCTGCCTTGTAATGCAGGGCACTGAGGGAACCCTGGAGCTACTGCCTGGTCAGGACGTGGTGGTGAAAATGGCATTTTGCCACAAATAACTTTAATGAAAGTGGTTTTAGGCACAACTCAATGTGGAGAAAAGCACAAACTGCGCTTGCGGTAGTAAATGAGCCCTTCTGTATTGTTGGTGTCTTAATGGTTTAATTTGTCACATGAACTTTATGTAGAAAGAACACAATGTTTAATGGTAGTAGGAGTCTTCAGATTTTGTCATAGTAGAAGCAAAACTTTTAGGGGGTTGAATGCAGATACAAATCAGAGTTTTGCAAGGTACGTTTCTTAAAAGGTATATCCCCTGCTATCAGCAATTGTTTATGGTGTGAGAGAGCTTTGTGTCCTATATCACATCCTACACTGGTACTCTCCCATTAGTATTGCTTACAGACACACATCCTATTGCACAGTAAGTAATTATTGCACTGATGGAAGGGACTTTGATTAGGACTACTTTTTTTACTTTTTAACAGCACACATTTTAATATGTCATTTTTAAGGTGACACAAAAGTCTTAACTTCTACCCCATAGGGATTCAGTAGTCGCAATCATCACCAGGCCCAGACCTAATGAGCCTATTCCTTATCCTGCTTCAGCCCATAGAGAGGAAGCTGTAAAACTCTGATCCATGACATTGAGCTGCACGCCATGCACACAACTGAGAAAGACTAAAGATAATACTGCTGCTTGAAAAAACCATTGGAACCTGAGAAGGACACAGCTAAGCCATTGTCCTTGTCCTGCCACATGTCCCTTCTATGTATAATTGGAAGCCTTTACCCATGTCTCCAGTGGAAAATCTTTTATTAAATTAGCAACTCCTTCTCTAGTCATTTCAACTCCACACACTTTGGATTACATGGTACAGGTATCGGACCCCTTATCCGGAAACCCATTATGCAGAAAGCTCCGAATTACAGAAAGCCCGTCTCCCATAGACTCCATTTTAATCAAATAATTCAGAATTTTAAAACTGATTTCCTTTTTCTCTGTAATAATAAAACAGTACCTTGTAATTGATCCCAACTAAGATATCATTAATCCTTATTGGATGCAAAACAATCCTATTGGGGTTAATTAATGTTTTATTGATTTTTTAGTAGACTTAAAGTATGGAGATCCAAATTACGGAAAGACCCCTTATCCGGAATACCCTTGGTCCCGAGCATTCTGGATAATGGGTCCTATACCTGTACCTTTTACCATCATCTTCTTGTATCTCAGTCTTTTTGATTTCCTCCATTTTTTTGCCATTACAAAATGCTGACTGGGTGGGTGGCTAATGCAATTTCCATGAAAGCTTGTGTCGACTTATGGAATATGTGTTTTACATGTGCTTTATTATATTGTAGGTTATTTGTTCTTAAAAAGGCATTCAGCAACTTACCTCCCCATTAAAGAAGCAGAAGATGGTTGCAACAAGTAATCCCTTGAAAAAACAGAACATTTTAGTTAAACAGATGCACAATATAAATCATTTCCTTTTTACATGAAGATGTACATTGTTTTCCTGTTGGCTTATCAAAAACAACCTGTTTTTATATCTGATTAACTTGCATACAGTATATATATATATACACCACATTCTAATCAAATAGCTTTCTAATCAAATAGCTGAACCTGTAAGAAGTTCCAAGATTATAAAGCTGATTACAAGGGAGAATATTAGCCCAGCATCTTGTCATGTACTTATGGAATTAGGATTAGAATTCAGATATTTCTCAATGTTCCTGGATAGTTTATAAAGAACATAAACATGTCAAGAATAAAGTGCATGTTATAGTATGATAATATAAATAGGCAGAACATCAGAATTTGCAATTCTAATCTTAAAAAGCACTATGGAACCATATTTCTGATTTAGATATCTATTTGCAAAGTGAAAGGACATGGTAAAAGCCATTACGTTAAATAATTAAATACGAATGCTGGGCCTGGGATCATCCTTTCATATGGTATGATTATGTTGACTACCCACACTTTGGTATCAGCATTTAGGGGACATCTGAAAGTCACCCACAAAGCAGAACAAACTATAGTATAACGGGGAACTGGAGTCTATCCGTCCTGTTATGTACATGCTCCCCTGTAGATGCTTCTGCCAATGAGTTGTATGCTCAGTACAAGGAAAGGGAAGGTGAAGGATCAACAATAAATGCACTGATTCTCTTTAAGGAAAACAGTACCCCCAGAATGAATACTTACCCAACGTATATTGAGTGGCCTATTATGAGACAGTGGGGTTCATTTATCAACACTGGGCAAATTTGCCTATGGGCAGTAACCCATACCAACCAATCAGTGATTGTCTTTTATTCATTAGACTAATTAGCTTCAGAAAGCATTAGGCTATAGATGTGGGCAAGGTAATTGGGTTTCTCAAAGGCCCAGAAGAAAGACAGAGTATTAGCACCATGGCACGATACAGGCAGCATTCTTGTAGGGCTCGTAAGTGATGAAGAAGGGTCTGGCAAAGTAGGAAGGAAACAGTATAGCCTGTGCCACCATTTCCCCTCTTTCTGCCTGTGTCTACACAGAGATCCATTTTTTATTACTTTTTAGACATTATAACACATAATTAAATCAATCTGAACTTTTATTATACCTTGAATGTAGTATTTTGTATTCTGAATTTGTAGAATACAGTATTCTCCCTTTAAAACCTCTCTTCTATTTGGCAGTTTTACAGCTCCCTTACTTGTTATTGCATTGGAGTGAATTGGGAAAGAGATAATATTAAATGCCGCTTTTAAGCTTTGCATGACCTTTGCTGGAGCTTGGGTTGTGCTTCCCTAAATACAATTTATATCAATGTGTTTTGTGAAGTATGATAATCTGAAACGTGGACTGCATAGGAATGTGAATGAAGACGGTAACCCAGTGGAAATGTAATAACTTATTAACTCTAAATCTATTCATACTTTATTGATTTTATCTCAGTGAAGTGAAATTAAGAATATTAAAGCTAAAAGAAAGCGGGCTTCCATGTCTGTGTGAGTGTTTGTAAGTGTGTCTCTGTGTGTGGGGCCACTAAGCAAATGTAACAACAGCAGAATGGGAAATACATAGTATAAATCTAGGGTGCCACATTAAAGCAACTGCACTGATGTAATGTATTATGCAATAAGTAGTGCAAGTAGTAGACCCCAGCCCCCCACTCCCCCCCAGGCCACTGAGCTGGCCATTTGTCTGATCTGGGTTAATAAGTTGTTTTTAGAAACCTGGATTTGATGTGCAGCTATCTTATTAGCAATATCATACAGAGCAAATCTGAGACAACCAAAGAGTCCCTAGTGTGTGTGCACCACAATGAATGAAAAGCCAATGATACCTGGTAATGCATTAATATATTCATGATATAGTCATAGATCTCTCCAGCAAGTCGAGTATCTGGTCTCCATGGGAAGATGACAAACTGGATTCCTAATAAGGGCACTAGGATTAAGGTGGCTCTCACTGCTTTCATGTACATGTTGGATTCTGCCCGGTGAGTATCTCTCAACTTTGTTACAAGTACTAGTACAATATTCAGAAGAAAGAACAAGTTGACCTGTAAAGACAAGGCAAGAGATCATTGTTAGTGTTTAACATAACATCTCCAGTCAAGTAAATCAGACACCCACTTAGATTTTAAGATCTATAGGACAGGGACTTGTGTTGTAGAATGTAAAATCTATGGGGCAAGGACTTCTCTTGTAGATTGTAAGATCTATGGGGCAAGGACTTCTCTTGTAGAATGTAAGATCTATGGGGCAAGGACTTCTCTTGTAGAATGTAAGATCTATGGGGAAAGGACTTCTCTTGTAGAAAGTAAGATCTATGGGGCAAGGACGTCTCTTGTAGAATGTAAGATCTATGGGGCAAGGACTTCTCTTGTAGACTGTAAGATCTATGGGGAAAGGACTTCTCTTGTAGAAAGTAAGATCTATGGGGCAAGGACGTCTCTTGTAGAATGTAAGATCTATGGGGCAAGGACTTCTCTTGTAGACTGTAAGATCTATGGGGAAAGGACTTCTCTTGTAGAAAGTAAGATCTATGGGGCAAGGACGTCTCTTGTAGACTGTAAGATCTATGGGGCAAGGACTTCTCTTGTAGAATGTAAGATCTATGGGGCAAGGACGTCTCTTGTAGATTGTAAGATCTATGGGGCAAGGACTTCTCTTGTAGAATGTAAGATCTATGGGGCAAGGACTTCTCTTGTAGATTGTAAGATCTATGGGGCAAGGACTTCTCTTGTAGATTGTAAGATCTACATACAGGTAACAATTTTTCTTTAATGACCTATTTCAGTGCGATCCAACAACAATTCCCCATTATCAAACTGTTTGCAGGACCAAGAAGGCAGCTACCATAGGTTCTCCTAGATTCAACTAAACAGTATCACTGGAAATGGTTCTTTTCGTTGATGGAGAAATTTTAATTCTAAATAATTATTTCATGATAAGCTTACTTGTACAATAGGAAAAGATCTTTTAAAAATCTAGCCATGTATGGCCAGCTTTAGATTCACAGGGCAGGAACTTTTCTTGTAAATTGAAAGATATATGGGGCAGGGACTTTCTTTCTCATTTCTTAAAGGAACAGTAACACCAAAAAATGTATATATTTTAAAGAAATTAAACTATAATGTACTGCTGCCCTGCACTGGTAAAAATTGTGTGTTTGCTTCAGAAACATTACTAGAGTTTATAAAAACCCTGGTGTGTAGCCATGGGGGGCAGCCATTCAAAAGAAGAAAAGGCACAGGTTATATAGCAGCTAACAGATAAACCCTGTAGAATACAATGGTGTCTTATCTGTTATTTGCTATGTAACCTGTGCCTTTTTTCCAGCTTGAATGGCTGCCCCCGTGGCTACACAGCAGCTTATTATATAAACTATAGTAGGGTTCCTGAAGCAAACACCCCAGTTTTACCAGTGCAGGGCAACAGTACGTTATATTTCAATTACTTTAAAACACTCATTTTTTGGTGTTCTTAATCTTAACATCTGAATTTAGATGAGTCCAGTCACCTTAGACTTACCACTATTAGATACTGTATTTCATGATGTGGATGACTAAACCTTCTGGGATAGCTGTATGTTAGGCTTTTACAATGAATGCATTTTGAGAGGATGCCATTTAGGTCACTGACTGCCAGCATGGGTGGAATAAAGTGGTTTGAACACCTTCTGAATAGCAGATAAATGCCAAGACTGACATTAGCCCTACATGCCTCAGTGTGTTATTTCTTCCATACACTGTACGTGCCAATCAAACATAAGATCCATACCAGGAATTTTTATATATAGTTTTATGTTTAAATATCACTTGATACCATATATACCATTCCTTCATGGCTGTGATTGGTTAACATCTAAACGAAGAAACAGAATGCCTGTGCTGTATTAGCTATAAACCCATATTTGAAGGTCACTTGATGAATTTACAGTACATTGTACAAAAAACAATATAGCTCATTCTCCAGCTGAAATACGCTAGCCTCCCTTCCGTAACTGATTTCCTACCATCATTTCATTTTCTTTCATTCACATTTTCCCAACTCCATTATATGAGATTTCTGTACAATTTAGCACACAACATATAATCACACGGTTTTCACATCTAAAAATATATTCTTCTATAACATTCTGCCAGAATCCTAATATCTAGCCATTCACTGGATTCGGATTTGCTTATCTTTGACCTATACTTCATGGCGCTTGAAAAATCGAACTTTTAATTTATTTCTCTCTATATATATTGACTAGAATAAACTGGAATAGGTTTTTCCGATCAGGGAACCTTATTTATCTCCTGTTGTGTGTTTATTCACATGATGATTATTCCCTTACTTTCCCCATCATTATCATTTTGATATCTGCATGATTTCTCAAGTCTTTATGCTAACGGGGATTGATTGGAGGGTGCCCTGCTGACCCTATGTTCTCTTGAGTCCCTTCAATGTTAAATTGATGTGATTGTCGAAAAGTTGTATATGCAATTGACAACTGCGGAATGTCTAGTGGCTGGGAAAATATATTTACATAAATACTAAAAACGTCATAGTGACTTTTGTGCTTTCATAGGGATGTGTAAGCAAGTAGCTATATACCATATCCCTTTGTCCCTCACATTCCAGCTGTCTTATATATACAGTTATCAAAGATTCTACCTGAGACCCCATCTAACAGCAGTCTGATCTTAATCTTTAACACTGAGCATTCTGTCACAGGGTTCATGGATCCCAGCTCAGACCTATTACAAGCAGCAGTCCTGTCTGTGTTTCCTCCGGAGAAATAATCTCAAAAACGATAAAAAATGAAGATGATGTTTTGAGTGCTCAAAGCTTCATTACTAAACAAGTCCAGTTGCTTAAGCCTTATACTACCAGTACTTGATACTGTAATCTCGAAGTAGAAGGCTGATATGTTGATGAAGAAAAGGCTTCATCATACTTTCTAAACTGTGGGATTGACTCCCCTTATTAAGCGTGCAGCATTTGAAGGGGACAAGCTTGAAGCCCTGTTAGGGTGAGATTTGGGGAAATGGCTATTTGGTCTCCTAGATTTCAATGGTAAAAAAATTATTTTCAGTCCTAGATTATTGCAAAGCCTGCTAGTTGGCTTGAACCCAGAACCTTATGTTCTAGGATTTCCTATCATTACCACTGCTCTGCTGAACCAGGCTGTATGCACTGGGATTTCACATAGAGAATCTACATGTACAGACTTCTTTCCTTGCCTGCCCTAGCTAGTACTATAAGCTATAATCCTATGCGCACCTTGCTCTAGACTACTGACTGCCATTAAGGACAAGGAAGGGATTAAATACAGTAAGTATTAGTTCTATTTACCTGACTCTTCAAATAGCAACTCTCTGATGGGTTGGACTGGGCCAGAAAAAAACCCAGTGAGCCTCAGCAGCCCAGACCCAATCCCCGCCGGAGCTCCCCATGTCCATTCATCACCCTCCCATGAAGCACAGAAGGTAAGTTTAATTGATGTGTGCTCAGGGGAGGGGTTCAGGCAGGTGGCAGGGGCCCCTTAGGGGGCGTGGGGGCCCCAGGGGAAGCAGACCCGGTGGGCGCTGCACTCCCCAGTCTGACACTGGACACAGAAAAATAGTAATCTCTCCACTGGATAATCTGTGTGTTATCCCTAAAACACTTTCCTCCAGGGCAAGCATATGCACCAAGCCAATTATCCAAGCTCGGCACTCGCTTACTGCTTGTTATTCTTTACTTTTCAGGTGATGATGCCCAGGTCACACATGTGCTGAAACTCACGCCTCTGTGTGAAGCCTCCTGCCTTAACCTGGCCATACACGCACCAATATAACAATCTTTTATCCTGCTCAGTTTTATTCAGTAGTACACAGGGTTTTGAAGGTGTTAAAGCACCAATATCCAACACGTGTGCCTGAACCTGGGAAACACAATGGATCTGGGTGCAGGAAATAAACTCCTCATACAGGAGAATATTACATACAGTTTTTAGGAATAACTGCACACCTCTCAGTAGATAATAATATGTCTTTTGTAAATATAAACAAAGGAAAGGTAATGGAAACATGAACTGTATTTTCTACTGTCTGACTAGAAAATGAGTGCACCATATTCCTGAAAGGCTGATGTTCCAGGCAGACATTAGTTGCCCGCGATACAGTCACCGGTGGAAAGGCCTACACATAGCTTAGGTTTTCCTAAGTGGCACAAAATTTCCCCCTGCGGATAACTTCTTGTGACTTTGAAATCTATTGAGGGCAACTAATCACTGCATGGAACAGCAGCCTAAAGCCTTTTATATGAGATATGAAATGAATTCGGATGTTATTATAAAGGTAATTACATAAACTCTTTGTATTTAAAGTCTAAACAAACATTTTACCGGGATTCTTTCTCTCAAGGTCATTGTTCAGGTTTAGCCATTTCTGTGTTCCTATTCATGAGTAAATGATGGCAAACACAGTAGCACTCGAGATAACGGAATACAGAAGACAAAGCACACAGGTAAGGGATATCTTATAAACAACTCTAGCAGAAACACTTCACGTGAGTAAACACTGGAAGAGATAGGAGGCAGCACTCAAGAATAAATCAGTTGAATTCCACTGAATCATTCAAATATTATCATCACTGACAATGTCAAAGTGTCATCTGCATATCTAAGCAGTGATTTTTATGGGAAACATTTTCTTACTGGCTTTAAACTTATTTTGTGCCTGAAATTCAAACAAATTGTCCATTAACTGTGCTTGAACATCATCTCAGACCTGGGACATGAGTGACATTAGATCCCTGTCCATAAGCTGCACATCCTCGAGGTTGTCGAGGTTGGGGTTGTTTTCTCTGGAAAAGAGGCGCTTGCGAGGGGACATGATTACTCTGTACAAGTACATTAGAGGGGATTATAGGCAGATGGGGGTGTTTTTTTCTCTCATAAAAACAATCAACGCACCAGAGGCCCCCCTTTAGATTAGAGGAACAGAGCTTCCATTTGAAGCAGCATAGGTGGTTTTTCACGGTGAGGGCAGTGAGGTTGGGGAATGTGCTTCCTAGAGATGTGGTAATGGAAGATTCTGTTAATGCCTTTAAGAGGGGCTTGGATGAGTTCTTGAACAAGCATATCTACAGTTAGTATTAATGTTTGTATATAAATAGTTTATGTATGTGTTAGTATAGATTGGAAAGTATCGGTTGTGTGTGCTGGGTTTACCTTGAAGGGTTGAACTTGATGGACTGTGGTCTTTTTTCAACCCTATGTAACTATGTAACTATCCTCTTTGCCCTAAATGTGTAGTATCTGCATTGCTCCATGCCAGGGACTTGCCCACATTCTGTGCAGTAGCTGAATTAGGCTTTAGCAATGACATGTAGGTCACAAGGGAAGCCTGTGTGTCATCAAGTACACCCCCCCCCCCCCCCCCATTTGCCGCAGCTCGGGAAAGTAAGTGCAAAAGGTGCATGCGTAGTAGCTACACCAACACCAACAATAAGATTTTGTCTCATTACAGGAAAATCAATAAAAAACAACTTGCTAAGTAAGATACTATAGGAAATGACACTGCCACAGGTCCCATACCCTCTATACTTCCTTTGTGTTATTTGTATGTTTGCTACACCCTTCTATTAATCAGTTCTGCAGAATATTTTGGTGATTTATAAACATGTGCTAACAATAATATTAATACATAAAATAGGGTTTACATTGCCATATTTTTTCTATAAATATTCAGTGAAGCATATTGAACTAGATATTTCTACCCAAGAATTAAGCTGAATGTTCTGTTTATTTATGTAATGGGAGCTTTCCCACTAGTAATGTTCGGCAGAGCTGGCACCTTGCAAAGTAACCTACAGCTCCCGTAGCTCATTGGCAAAAATTGTGACCTATTTGGACAGGGTGTGTGGTCCGTTAAAAAAAAAACTATAAAAAAATTTGAAATTGAAAGACCAACTAAAAGTTGTTATGAATTGGTGAACTATCCGTTTAAAACCATATAGGAGAGCATGGGGTCCAGATCCTTCTTCCCCCACCACCCTCCGGAGTCCTGGTAACTGTTCAAATTGTAGGACTTAGTCCTACAATAGCATTTGTCATGATAGGCACCCTAAATCCAGAATTAACCCCAAGATCCTGGTCTCAGCACACCCTTCCAGGGCCAGCCTTAGGCCAATTGGACTTTTTGGGCACCCATGGGGGCCCCGCGGGAATAAGCACATAAAGCTGTCCAGCCTAGCCTGTTCCCAGCAACCATTGCCCGATAATGTTGCTTTATGCTCTGGGACAGTAAACACAAAGTGGGCAATGCATTCATACTGCTACCCCAGGGTACACACTGTCTTTCACTACTGTATAGTGAGCTTGAAGGGACATTAATCACTGTCTCACACTGTATAAAGTGCTTGGTGTGTCAGTGTCTAGTGCTTGGGGGCCACATTGTGCCAGAGAAACAGGTAAAAATGCAGGGTTACAACATCAGCCATAGAGAGAGAGAAAGAGCCCGGGACCTTTTTCCCACCCAGCCCTGGAACCCTGTGCCAGCTGGCAGATTTATTATGAAATGTAAAAAACGGTGACAAAATTTGACACACATCAAAACACATAAAAAATGGCGTAAAATTGGCGTCATTTTTTACGCATTATTTCTTCCACCAGAACTTGCGTAAAATAAGGCGTAGAATCTGGCATTCTCTATTTATTTTACACAGCTTTTAACACCAGCAGATAGCACAGGTTCACTAGAAGGGGGGCAAAATCATGCAACTCCCGGGAAAAGTGGGGGAGTTGACAGCTTTGTGTGGGTCAACAATCGGTGTAATTTTCCTTTTGGCACCTGGTTACAGTATAAAAATTATTATTATTTTATTTTGTATACAGATTTGATCTACTAGAACAGAGCAATAGAGAGAGGTGCCAGGTCTCATACTAGGAGACAGGAGTTTGCCAAATCCTTTCTAAAGCTTTATGGACCACCAAGGTACAATCTCATCCCGGGTAGCTAATGTCCTCCTTTGCCTATGTAATAAAAGACATTTAAAGGTTTCTCCGGCCTTGCTAAATACCTAGCAAGTCTTTCTGTGCCACCAGAGAGATGACAGTACTATGGGAGATGTACCATAGTACATATATAATAAGATTTACTATGAACTGTAATTCTAGATTGGCTGTGAGCTTGTTTCTTTTCTGCATTTGTATTTTAAATCTGTGCAAATCAAATCAGCTGGAGGGCCCCCAAATGACTTGGATTAAACCTCACAGATAAACATCAGAACAAAACTGTTAACAAGCTGCCTGAATGGCAACTTCATGCCAGAATAAGATGCACTTAGTGGATATTTAGTTGCCTCTCTACAGTATGGATGTTTGCCATCTGTTCTTATTTTGGATTGTGCACTTAAACATTGTTAAGTAGCTCTCGGGGAGTTATTGGGGAAAACGAGACAAATACCAGCACAGGATTAGGGGGATGCAAATATTTTGACTGTAAGGGGCAATGAATCCTTCTTCCTGACTTACAAACAGAATAAGTTTAGGAAGTGCATTTAAACAAAAATGGATTTCTAACGAACGTCTCTCTGGGAACCATCACAATAATGTGCAGCTAGTGGTGCAAACTAAGAACTGCATTTTGGAAGCCTTGACTTTAGCGATACCAATATGTTTTCTCTATATGTAATAAAAGGAACTAAGTTTGCCCAGGTGCAGTAACCAGTAGCAACCAACAGGTGATAAATGCTACGTGCTGGTTGCTATGGGTTACTGTACCTGGGAAAACTTGATGCCTTTTATCATATAACCCAGCATATATATTAGCTTCTAGGTTATGTACTGTAACTCCATAGACATATTCTTAATGTCTAGTGAAGGAGGAAGGAGACAAAGCTAACAATCCAGCCCTATAGTTCCTTCTGAGGATAGAAGATCATCCTCTCAACACTTGGACAAGCTTTTATACCTTCTAAGGAAAATGAATTTATAGGTTTTGGGGGCATTTCCCATATACAGTGGAGGAAATAATTATTTGACCCCTTACTGATTTTGTAAGTTTGTCCAATGACAAAGAAATGAAAAGTCTCAGAACAGTATCATTTCAATGGTAGGTTTATTTTAACAGTGGCAGATAGCACATCAAAAGGAAAATCGAAAAAATAACTTTAAATAAAAGATAGCAACTGATTTGCATTTCATTGAGTGAAATAAGTTTTTGAACCCTCTAACAAAAAAAGACTTAATACTTAGTGGAAAAACCCTTGTTTGCAAGCACAGAGGTCAAACGTTTCTTATAATTGATGACCAAGTTTGCGCACATTTTAGGAGGAATGTTGGTCCACTCCTCTTTGCAGATCATCTCTAAATCCCTAAGGTTTCGAGGCTGTCTCTGTGCAACTCTGAGCTTGAGCTCCCTCCATAGGTTTTCTATTGGATTAAGGTCCGGAGACTGACTAGGCCACTCCATGACCTTAATGTGCTTCTTCTTGAGCCACTCCTTTGTTGCCTTTGCTGTATGTTTTGGGTCATTGTCGTGCTGGAACACCCATCCACGACCCATTTTCAGTTTCCCGGCAGAGGGAAGGAGGTTGTCGTTCAGGATTTCACGATACATGGCTCCGTCCATTTTCCCGTTAATGCGAATAAGTTGTCCTGTGCCCTTAGCAGAAAAACACCCCCAAAGCAAAATGTTTCCACCCCCATGCTTGACGGTGGGGACGGTGTTTTGGGGGTCATAGGCAGCATTTTTCTTCCTCCAAACACAGCGAGTTGAGTTAATGCCAAAGAGCTCTATTTTGGTCCCATCAGACCACAGCACCTTCTCCCAGTCACTCACAGAATCATTCAGGTGTTCATTGGCAAACTTCAGACGGGCCTGCACATGTGCCTTCTTGAGCAGGGGGACCTTGCGAGCCCTGCAGGATTTTAATCCATTGCGGTGTAATGTGTTTCCAATGGTTTTCTTGGTGACTGTGGTCCCTGCTAATTTGAGGTCATTAACTAACTCCTCCCGTGTAGTTCTAGGATGCTTTTTCACCTTTCTCAGAATCATTGACACCCCACGAGGTGAGATCTTGCGTGGAGCCCCAGAGCGAGGTCGACTGATGGTCATTTTGTGCTCCTTCCATTTTCGAACAATCGCACCAACAGTTGTCACCTTCTCTCCCAGCTTCTTGCTAATGGTTTTGTAGCCCATTCCAGCCTTGAGCAGGTCTACAATTTTGTCTCTGACATCCTTGGACAGCTCTTTGGTCTTTCCCATGTTGGAGAGTTTGGAGTCTGCTTGATTGATTGATTCTGTGGACAGGTGTCTTTTATACAGGTGACTAGTTAAGACAGGTGTCCTTAATGAGGTTGACTAATTGAGTAGAAGTGTCTAACCACTCTGTGGGAGCCAGAACTCTTAATGGTTGGTAGGGGTTCAAAAACTTATTTCACTCAATGAAATGCAAATCAGTTGCTATCTTTTATTTAAAGTTATTTTTTCGATTTTCCTTTTGATGTGCTATCTGCCACTGTTAAAATAAACCTACCATTGAAATGATACTGTTCTGAGACTTTTCATTTCTTTGTCATTGGACAAACTTACAAAATCAGTGAGGGGTCAAATAATTATTTCCTCCACTGTACGTCAGTACAGGTATGGGACCTGTTATCCAAAATGCGTGGGACCTGGGGTTTTCCTTATAAGGGGTCTTTCTGTTATTTGGATCTCCATACCTTAAGTCTACTAAAATATCATTTAAACATTAATTAAACCCAATAGGATTGTTTTGCATCCAATAAGGATTAATTATATCTTAGTTGGGATCAAGTACAAGGTACTGTTTTATTATTACAGAGAAAAATTAAGTCAGATTTTAAAATTTGAATTATCTGATAAAAATGGACTTTATTGCCATAATTTGGAGCTTTCTGGATAACAGGTTTATGGATAACAGATCCCATACCTGTATCACTTTATATGCCAGCTGACATGCAATCACAGAGAAAGTGTGAGCCAGCAACATGACAAAAACATAATACTCACCAGCAGTGCAGCCATGATGGGCCCATGAACAATATAAAGCAAGTGGGTTTCCACGCTCATCCAACAGCTGAAAGGAAGCACATTATAATTATAAAGCACTGTAAAGGCAGAAATGTATGTGAGGCATTTATATAGATATACAGTGCATTACTCACTTGTCATTAAAATACTTTGTTCTTGCAAACGCATGAATAGATGCAGGCACTAAGGGGAAACCTGAAAGAGGTAACAATAAACTGATGACAAGTCAGGCAAACTGATTTTACTGAATGGCTGTGAATGGCTGTGATTCATTGCATTATACACTATACAGCTATATTATATATATATAATTACACAGCTTTGCATGCAGAGATACAAGCACCTTGAGCTTACTATTAGGCCTAAGGCAAGGTAAAAGTATACATGAATATCCCATGTGTCCCATATATCATGCATTTCTGTCACATGACTCACTAAAACTTGCGTATTATGTACCCCCATTGCAAAATATAAAGATATTAGAAGTCACTTCTATGTTCCATGGCTTGTATAAAAGTACCCAGCCTTCTGCCTTTTGCTTTTACAGCAACTGTAGAGAGAAAGTACTGACTAGGCATTTGGGGTAAATTCTATAATCCTTATGGGTGATTTATATATAGCAGCATGAGTTTATTATAGTAGATATTGTGGAACTTTATCTCCAATAAAGCTATTAGCATTTGCTGGGTAATTATTATTAGATTAGTTTATGGAATATAAATGTATAACGTTTGGTTGGTTCTTACAAAATATAATTTATATATTATTCTTCATTATTATGAATAAAATAATAGTGCATAGGCACAAGAACTGAATAATGGATTGTATCAAACTATTTTAATCAGGTGCCAGGGCCGATTCTGTCCATGAGTTAAAGTGATAGTGACACATCTATGTTAGCGGAGCTTCTTCTCCTGTAATTTCTGGTACAGATGATGAGATATTAGTGGCCATTTATTATCGCAGATAAAATGCTTTCATTTATTAAGCACTTCAAATCAATGCAGACAGTGTTTCCTTTCCCCTGATATGTTCCCCCGCTACATTACGCCACAGCTTTGCCCTATGTAATCTTTAAGCCATTTATTCATTGCCTAGAGGAAAAATCGTTTCATAGGGAATTAAATCAGTGCAGCAGTTTGAAAAATGGCACCGACACATAAAGTCTGTTCTTTCTGAACAATATTTTGCCTTTTAACAAGAACATTTAAGTTTTATTCAGTAGATTATATCTTCTAGTTTTCATAACTGATCTACTGACTGCTTTGTAGCAAGAGGTGATTAGATGATACGCTACCCTGGCCCCTGCTCATTATAATACTATACTATATACAGGTATGGGACCTGTTACCCAGAATGCTAGGGACCTCGGCTCAGGGTTTTCCAGATAAGGGCTTTTTCCATCATTTCGATCATCATACCTTAAGTCTGCTATAAAATCAAATACACTTAATAGGATTGTTTTACCTCCATTTTTAAAAATCTGAATTATTTGTTTAAAATGGAGTCTATGCGAGATGGCGTTCCCGTAATTCGGAGGTTTCCGGATAAGGGATCCCATACTGTATATATTAATTATAACAAAGCTGTGTGAGTTTCATCATTGGGGAAACACTGCATACTACAGGTAAGCAGAACTATACTGGCACGCTTACACGAGTGAGATTCTTTGGCCACCTACATAGATCCATGATTCTAATTGACTGGAGTGTAAGAATTTTTTCGCCAACAGCATAAGTTTTGTAGAAAAAGCATTGTATTTTTTAGCCATTTTTCTCCCGTACCATTTACAATGGGTCTCAGCATGGAGTAAATAAATACCTATATCATATAAATGTATTATTTAGAGAAGCTAATTAAGCCTCATAAAGCCATAAAACGTTCTTTGTGGGCAGGGCAATTAAGAATTGTTAGCTATTATATTCTTAGCTATTAAAGGTATGAGATCTATTATCTGGAATGCCTGGGAACTGAGTTTTCTAGAGAAGGGATCCCCATTCCTTAAGTCTGCTAAACAATAATTTAAAAATGAAATTAACTGGTTTACCACTAATATGAATTCATGCAGGAGTTACCAATAAGTACAAGCTACTGTTTTAGATTAGAGAGAAAAAGGAAATCATTTTTAAACATTTGAACTATTTGCTTAAAACAGACTATATGGGAGGTGGCCTTCTGGACATTTGGAGCTTTCTGGATAATGGGTTTCAGGTAGGGAATCCTTTATGGGTACCACCTGTGCCTTGGAGGTTACAGGCAGATCAGTTCTTGAGAATGTGGCTTCGCTGGCATTTACTTATAAGGTCCAGGGGAAGACTACTAGTCCCATTTTGGGAAAATTTTGTAGGTAACAGAAATAGAAAAGTCTACTCTGTGATTCTTGCCTAGCAGAAATACAGTAACCATAATATACTGTAAACACAGCAACTGTAGTGCCAGTTTACCTGGTACCCTGCGGTGCAACAACCCAAACTGCAAATTTGCTGCTACTTCAGATCCCCTCTATGAAAGTCAAGACCCCCAATCCCGTACACATGACTACTCCTATTCTACTGGGCCTTAATTCTACTGTCTTACACCAGATGATTTTGGGCCTCAGGGCATTAATTTTAAGCAGGACATGTGTGACAGTAGTAAATTGTGAAGGAATACCCTGTTATATGGAGGTTAAAGAAGCTAAATAGGGGAGCCACAGCCCTTGTAGCACTGTACATTAGCTGCACACTATATATACTGTATATAAATATATATAGCCCACCTTTAGTTATGATATGTTTTATAAACAAGTATAGCCATGATTAATTATAGCAATCTCCTTACTCCTGCTAATAAAAATTGGACTAATGGTGGGTGCCATATTATACAGAGCTGTACTGTCCCTTTAGGCTACTAAAAAATCCCCTGCCCTAGCATATATTGCAATATTGCCTGGCCCAAATAACACCCTCATACTGCCTGCAAACTACATATACTGAAGGTATTCTATACATCTTATGAGCTACGTAGCTTGAGAATTGTAGGGTGGTTTGTGGCATATAAGTGATGTTAAAAAAGGATATTAAATACATGACTATAAAAGCTGGCACTGTCTCAGTATTCTCGCAGGTCACTGGCCCTAAATAACAAATCCTTGTATCCACTAAGTGCAAATGAAACATGTTCTATGACTTCACTGTGCCTTATTCTTTCTGACTTTTACGTCTGTTAATTGAAGTGATACAGCAGTGAGTTAATCCTCCTAAAATGTAAAAGCTTCTGAAGGAGCAGAGATTATGAAACAGAAGAACAAGGTGACACCATTAATGTGCATTGTTCAGCATTACTGACCCAATATGTTACCCCATAATGCTCCCGTCCCTTCCAAAGTCTCAGCCATGCAAAACTCACCGCTTTATAAAACCTATGCAATAAAAGTTCTTTCCAGCAAGTCAGGGTATTGAATGTCATCTTGTTAGGATCTAAGGAAGGGCCCAACCAAATGTTTGACAGCAAAAAGTGGCCTTAACCAAGAAAGTATGATGACAATTGTCCTAAAGGTTGACTCCCAATCTCCCTTTAATGCTGCCTCTGAGCACCTTCTAAATCAAGTTTCATATTCCAATTTGGCTTTTTTGCAAAGTCCAACCAAAGTGGTAGTGGTGCAAATAAAAGACATTTTTTTTAAATAAATCCCTGTATCACAAATTAAATTTATCCCTACTCACTGCAGATTTACCCCCTTGAAGAAAGGGGTCACAAACCCCCTCCTGCTCTACACAGATGTTCAGCAGTGGGGAAGAAATACTGAATCAGCATCTTCTTAACAGATTTTCTCACCATTTATTCTATTGACAGCTAATAGGATTAACACTATATACTGCAGATGAATGTGGACAGTGGGTACATGCTCAGTAGCACTTATTGCTGCTGCTTAGGTATTGTTGTGTTCCCCATCTGGAATGCAGGTTCTGACAGCCCTCACCTCCAGAGGGGAAACAATGTTATGGTGATAGGAAGCCCCTACAGCCCAGACCCTCAGAACCTCTCATATGAGTTTTACTTTATACCACTTGTCATTCACAAACCATATACAGTACAGAGGAATACTGCAAGGTAATAACCACAATAATTCATTCTGGAGCAAAATCTATTTCTTGTGCCGCTACACATGGAACATAATTTTGTATCTAGGTATTAATATTCTAAGATTATGACAGTCACCATTCTGAGCATCTTACTCACTTAGACTGTAAGCTCTACGGGGCAGGGACCTTCTTCTTACTGTGTCTCATACCACACGGCACTTATTCCCTGTGTATTTACAGGTATAGGACCCATTATCCAGAATGCTCGGGACCAAGGGTATTCCAGATAAGGGGTCTTTCCGTAATTTGGATCTCCATACCTTAAGTCTACAAAAAAATAATTAAAACATTAATTAAACCAAATAGGATTGTTTTGCATCCAATAAGGATTAATTATATCTTAGTTGGGGTCAATTACAAGGTTCTGTTTTATTATTTATTACAGAGAAAAAGGAAATCAGTGTTAAAATTCTGAATTAGTTGATTAAAATTGAGTCTATGGGAGATGGGCTTTGCGTAATTCGGAGCTTTCTGGATAACAGGTTTCTGGATAAGGGATCCCATACCTGTATACTTATTTATTGTATTCATTATAACACTTGTCCTCTCTGGGTGTAATTGTGTATACTGTAAGATTGTACAGCTCTGCGTACCCTTGTGGCTCTATAAATAAAGTTATACATACATACCCCAGCCGAGCAGATAATACCAATGTAAATGCTGCTCTTCTGCAAAGACTGCAACCACTATCAGTGTATGGAGGTATATTCCTTCACAAAGCATCCAGAAATAGTTACATCCCAGCATGTATTGGCTAAAAAACTGGAGCACTTTGCAGCTTACCTGGAAAACATAAATGGACAGACCATATATGAGTGACAGCTCAGATGTATAAATATATTTATAACAGGAATGAATGTTTTAATAAAAAATGTTGGTTTCATGTTTAATTTGCAAAGGACTTTTCTTATACAGCTTTTAGTGTGTGGGTTACAGGTCCCCTTTATGCTTCAGGAGCCTTAGCAGCTGAAGTAGATAATTCCAGTTGTTTTGGTCTATCTGTTCCTTCCAAATGCATATGCACTGAATGCCAACATGGCAACTGATGCCCCTGGCTCGTTAAGAAAGTAATGAGACACTCATTTCCTCAGATGATACTGAAAATGATGGGGAGGTTGGTGTGGGCTGCAGTTACTTGGGCAGGAATCTCCTATTTTAGGGAAAGGTCCTAATCACAAAGATAAGCACAGCAGGTCCTCTATGTACCAAAGGTATGTGCATAATATATATTAAATATGCATTCATAATTGTTCATCATATGATATAATCCCAACTACCTTTGTCAGGCAAGTACACCTTTTATTGTGTAGTGGGCCAGTTATTTACTATATATAACTAAATATGTAACTACAGGAATGGGCACAAAACATATACAGCAATACCCACAATGTCTTTGGTATGTTGTGTAGACGTCCATCAGCCTTGCCATAGGCCTTAGGGTCTATGTTATAAGACAAATAGGCTTAAAGTCATTATCGTATGACAATGGTGCATATATGATATTGATATGATGCTTCTTGCCTCCCAGGCAGCTCATTGCCAGAGGTGCATGGAAGAGTTTTAAAAGATTTTATAAATCACGTGTCTTTGGTAAAACTGTTTAAATAAAGCTGTAGGGGGGTATATGCAAAATGCAAACATAAGCATGATCAGTCATATATATATATTTTATATCATAATTCACTTGGAATTTCATTGGGTATAACATATAACACATGCTACTGTGCTCAGAGGCAACCCACAAAGAGGGTGGGGCAGTGCTTGTGCTACGGGTGGGCATGATGACATCAGGGGTGGGCACAGTGATGTCAGGTGGGGTTATTGTGTCCCAAAGAAGCAATTTCTCTATGTTCTAAAGGTTTTCAACATTCAAAAAACTGGGATTATAACCCAGCAATTGTGGCAACCCTAAGTGCGGCAACTAACTCTATCTATATTCTGCCTAGTGAGTAACAATCCTTCAAAAACTGGTTTCTGCATAATAAATCCTTTTTTTATTGTACAAAAAACAGTTATCCAGAAAGCTCTGAAATAAAGCTAAGTTATAGTAACAATATGGTTACAGCGGATACAGAAAAGACAGATGTGCTTAACCAGTTCTTTTCTTCTGTGTATACAGTAGAGAAGCCAGTGGGCCAAGTCCAACTCCAACTTCAAAGTGGTTGGCACAGGATATGGTGCTTAAAGGGTTACATACAATAAATGTAAACAAGGCACCTGGGCCAGATGGAATACACCCTCGGGTACTGAGAGAGCTAGGGGCAGAATTACAGTGGCCCTTGTTTCTGATATTCTCAGACTCTCTTTCATCAGGTATGGTACCTAGGGATTGGAAGAAGGCGAATGTCATTCCCATATTTAAAAAGGGAGTAAGATCTCAGCCTGGCAATTATAGGCCTGTAAGTTTGACATCTGTGGTGGGCAAGTTATTTGAAGGCTTGTTAAGGGATCACATTCAAAATTATGTAGTGGAAAATGGCATTATGAGCAGTAATCAGCATGGCTTTATGAAGGACAGGTCATGTCAGACCAATTTAATTGCTTTTTATGATGAGGTAAGTAAGAATCTGGACAGTGGAGATGCAGTAGATATAATCTATTTGGATTTTGCCAAAGCATTTGATACCGTTCCCCACAAACTACTGCTTTCTAAGCTAAGGTCTATTGGTCTTAGTGAAGTCGTTTGCACATGGATAGAAAACTGGCTACAGGATCGGGTACAGAGGGTGGTTGTTAATGGCACATTCTCTACTTGGAATAAGGTCCTCAGTGGGGTCCCTCAGGGTTCTGTACTGGGTCCACTTTTGTTTAATTTGTTCATAAATGACTTAGGGGAGGGTATTATGAGTAATGTATCAGTGTTTGCAGATGACACAAAACTCTGCAGACCAGTCAATTCTATCCAGGATGTGACATCCCTGCAGCAGGATCTTGACCAACTGGCAATCTGGGCAGCTAAGTGGAAGATGAGATTTAATGTGGATAAATGTAAGGTCATGCACCTGGGATGTAAAAATATGCAAGCCCCGTATACCCTTAATGGGACTGCACTAGGCAAATCCATAATGGAGAAGGACCTTGGAGTCCTTGTAGATAATAAACTTGGCTGTAGCAAGCAATGCCAGGCCGCAGCTGCAAGGGCAAACAAGGTTTTGAGCTGTATTAAAAGGGGTATAGATTCACGGGAGGAGGGGGTTATTCTTCCCCTTTACAGAGCGCTGGTAAGGCCCCATCTAGAATATGCTGTTCAGTTTTGGTCTCCAGTGCTCAAACGGGACATTATTGAGTTAGAGAGGGTCCAGAGAAGGGCAACTAAGCTGGTAAAGGGTATGGAAAGTCTCAGTTATGAAGAAAGACTGGCCAAGTTGGATCTGTTTACACTGGAGAAGAGGCGCTTAAGAGGTGACATGATAACTATGTATAAATATATAAAGGGATCATATAATAACCTTTCTAATGTTTTATTTACCAGTAGGTCCTTCCAACGAACACGAGGGCACCCACTTCGTTTAGAAGAAGGGAGGTTCCATTTAAACATTCGGAAAGGATTTTTTACAGTGAGAGCTGTGAAGTTGTGGAATTCCCTCCCCGAATCAGTCGTACTGGCTGATACATTATATAACTTTAAGAAGGGGCTGGATGGATTCTTAGCAAGTGAGGGAATACAGGGTTATGGGAGATAGCTCTTAGTACTAGTTGATGCAGGGACTGGTCCGATTGCCATCTTGGAGTCAGGAAGGAATTTTTTCCCCTCTGCGGCAAATTAGAGAGGCTTCAGATGGATTTATTTGCCTTCCTCTGGATCAACTAGTAGTTAAGCAGGTTATATATAGGCATTATGGTTGAACTTGATGGACGTATGTCTTTTTTCAACCCAACTTACTATGTTACTATGTTACTATGTAAAGCTACGCTAATTAAGAAAAACAATTCAATTCAAAAATTCAAAAAAAGGGTAAAGTCTGATCCTTATGCTATTTGGGTCCAACAAAAGAGTTAAATAAATTGTGACGCACTTCTTGAGGGCCACATACACTCTGCCTATCACTGATTTAAATAGGAGATTAGCTGTTCATTTTCCAGCATGCTACTGACAGTTTGTTGACAATTGGCAGAAGACTGGGGGTTTTGCAGATTAGTTGACTTGTATGTTGATTTGCCAAGCTGTTAAACCAAAGCTAAACTGATAAAAAACAGAAAATTCCACATTGATGATGAACTCATATATATGAAAATATCTCTGCTTCCAAACGTCTTTTGATTGAGCGCAATAAACGCCCAGGAGCAAACACCTAACCTTTTCTAAGTGTAACTTTCCTGTCCCATCCTCCGAGTATAAAGGCATTGCACCATCGTCCAGCTTAATAAAGATATTAATCACACTTCTGTCACATCTTTGAGTCTTTGTGCATAAAAAAATCCCTTTGCTCCTCATTTATAAATCACCTCTAGAGTATTAAAACTTGCGTCACCAGGCCTTAAAAATGTTCACTTTTCAAAACTTTAATTGATATGAGAAGAGAAGAATGAGCTATTACCACAGCTGAACAAAGTCTCTGATAGGCCAATGTGTATCTGCTTCCACTCAGATAAGAGGGATGAGCAAATGATCCATAGAAACCATCAAACAGCACAAATCATTGTTATTTTGCAAAGCACGGATTGATCCACAATTGTCTGGCAGCATATTCCCATAAATTTACACCTTAAGTCAACCTGATGTGAATTCTAGATAAATGTGAAATGAGAAACCAAACAAGAATGCTCATCTTCTGTCCTGAGGCCCAGTGGTTTTAAATTCATTGGCTGGTATTGGATTTTGCATGCTCATTAGCACTGCTCTTAATTGATGCTGATAATCAAACCTTGTATCTAACTGCATGTGAAGTCACAACGGGTAAAGAAAGCACCCTGAATACTACACATACAGTACTGCATATATGTATAGTTTGGGGGGGCCTCTCTATATAAGGTATCCAAAGAGTGCAGGGATTTAAAAGTGCTAATAGTTTAGCCAGAGAGCCAGTAATAGAGAGTTTAATGCTAAATAATGATAGTTTAAATCAGTCCATGATTTTCATACAGGTTAAGCCAAAGTATTCAATGGAAAACCCCAATTTAGCCAGGGGTAAGTAATACCAAATGTCTCCTACTAGTAATTGTGCTTATTGGCGCAGCCCTGCTGTATTCTATAGTACACTACACCACACTGCAGTTCACTTTCAACCTTTAAATCTTTGGTCATTTTAGTTTGTATATTTGCCCCCTATAAGCATAGTTTCTGAATAACTTTAATTTCAAATAGGCATTTCCAAATCTGTGTCCACTCCTCAGTAAGCAGGATTTATTTTTACAGCCTAAAAAAGAGTTAAAAGCTCTTTCCTGTATCGCTTGCCTCATTGATCAGTGATTAACTGGCTGCATATTCAGAGCTAGCATGGGGAAAGGCACTGCGGCAGGGTCAAGCTACTAGTACATAGCAAAGTACTAAGAAATAGCAGTTAATCAAGACAGAGACAAGGCACAGAGAGGGTACAGGGCCATCTACAATCAACACAAAACAAGCTGAAAAACAATTAAATTAACCTGCTGGTTAATGTAGTAACTGGTTAATGTAGTAACTTTTTCATGTTTCTTCCTCTCTTCTTTCTCTTGGCTACAGTATTTCATCCTTCTTAAAACATTACAATTCACAATGTTATGGAAATTCTACCCCCTTTATTCCCTCACCTTCTCTCTCCAGCCCTGAAGTATTAAGGCAACATCTTCCTTGCAGAATCCTTATCAATTCACTCTCTAAAAACTGCAGAACTTAGTTTTAATACCTTACTCTGTCCTTCCTTACCCGTTCATTCTACTTCATTGACTCTTCACTGACACTACAAGAAATTACATTGCTCCCCATCATCCTCCTAGGCTTCAACTTTCCACTAGGAAATTTCCCTTATTCATATCTACACTCACTGTCCCCTTATGTCCAAACTTCTAACCTCTCCTCAATCTCTATTCAGTCAATGATCTTCCCTATACATATAATCCCATCCGTATCCCATCTATTCATACTTTCTCTTTTTGACTGGAATATTCCCCAATTAAAACAAGCACTAATCAGCCCCAAACTGAAGAAACCATCTCTTGATCTCCCAAACAATGGTAATCCCTGTCCCATGTATGGTATATAACCAACTGACCTGCTATCTCTCTGATCATGGCTTGCTCCAAATAACTCTCCATACACTGTCAATCCCCTTCTCCTCCCCTAGTCTCTCTATTGCTTTGGCTCCCTAATGCTACACTAACCAACTACACTAACACTAACTACCCCTGCAAAGACTGTCACCACTCCGGCCCATAGTAAATGAAGCTGCCAGGTTTATATACCTTACCAAGCACTTTTGTTCTCTAGCCATGTTACTCTGCCAATCCCTACATTGTCTTTCAATTTATTACTAACCACAATGCTCAAAGCGGTTCACAAGTTCACCTTATATCCCTGAAGATATCCCATTTACCCAACGACTCATTATGGCCTTCTAAGGATTTACTACTCAGCTCATTACTTCTTTACATACAAACATTCAAGACAATACCACAATCCACCAGACTCACACACTTTCAACTTTCAAACAAACAATCTTTTAAATGACTTTCTTTAAAGTGGAAGATGCCATCCTGTTACACTTTAAGGGAAAGCTACAGTATACACCTGAACAACGTACACAACTGCACAAAACAGCTCATGTGTAAAACCCCACTTCATATAAATTGGTAAGATCCTTTAATAGGACACTTAACAGAAGGTCTGTTGCTTAAGTATTCATTATTGGGGTATAGTTTTCCCTGCTCCACCCTGTACCTTATGTCTCAAACTACCTTTTCATGTTAGACTGTAAGCTGCAATGAGCAGGACCCTTTTTACCTCTTGGTATATAATCTGTATTTAATCTGGGCATTTTATTACATTTGGGCTTTATAAACACATGCTAAAATAACACTAATGCTTTCTATTTCATCAAAAAAGAGCCAGTAAGAGCTGGAAATGCTTTCCCTTTGAGATAATGCCACTGTCACAGAGAGACGAGCTGTCGGAGAAAGACACAAACGACTATAAATGGGAAACAGGGAGACACAGTAAAATAGATTAGGGGAACAGTAGTGGGAGAAAGAAAAGACATGCTGTTATTTATAAATATAGCTTTTACTTCATGCTTTATCTTTAAAAGGACCTTTTCATATGCCAGTTTAAGAATAATACTGTAGGAAAAAGGTGTTTTTTTCCTATGTCTATTTTTAGAGAATGCATGGTTTTCTGCTTTTGACAGCTTTTAATGTACATTTTGTGTAATAACAATATCAACTGAGAAGATTTCCTTGAAGCGCAAAAATTGCAATAGGAAATGCACCTTGTTGAGAGAAAAAGCATTTCAAGGAAAAAGTTTCTCTTAAAGTGACAGTGTTTATAGCATATGTATGTATGCATTGGTAACACAAAGTGCCTCTCCTTTGCTGCTCCTGGGGTACAACACAGAATAGACTGGTCTCCTTACAATTAGTTTGGACCCAAGCAGCAGGAGTACATACAGGATAGTATTAACTCATTACACCCAACGCTGGGCACCAGTTGTTCTTAATAACCAACGCCATTTATTGAACAGAAACTCATGTCCAGCATCACAAATCAATCTTAACAATTGTTAAATGTTAAAATGACTTGAAACTAACAACATTCATGGATCTATTGAGACTTAATTCCGATTGGTGATAGCCACTTGGGGCGTTGACACCACTATCATTTCATCACTCGTAGGGTCCCCCATCATTCCTTTAACACTTCGAGGGTCTACACCACCATACTTCCTAGGGAAGATTCCACAAGGTTAAATATTACTCCATCCTATCCTTCTAGACTGCTGAAAGAGTTGCCTGACTTTAGTACCAATGGATCTAACTCACCTTTAAGATCTTTCATCAAACCAAAATCAGGTATGGTTTTGCTTAGTGCCCCACTGGTAAACCCTACTGTAACCACGAATGTAGGTTCCTAGCCCCCTAAAACAACAAGATAAACTACATAAATGACTTCTGGGAACAATCATATTGTAGGATAGTCCTTATACCAGTTTTTAGAATATGTCTTTGTGCAGCCTATTGCTGCGAGTATCCCAAAGATGCAAGTGGGGACTTAACAGATCAACCATCTCCACCCTGTAAATGCTGTGCTGACTCTGTTCTGCATAACTAGTACCTCATTGCTTGTACTTAGTTCACCTAGACCCCAACATGGCCCTAACCATACCCACTTTGCAGGAAGCATCGCCGCTTCTATGATAACAGTGATATTCAGTACCTTTCTGAGAAATAAAGTACATTTAGCAGTGTTAATAGTGATTAGGGTTGCAAAAGCCTTTGTCACTGTGTATGATTTATGATTATTTAAAAGCTCTCCCTGCCCCCTGCCCCCCCCCCCCCCCCCCCCCCCGCCCACAAATAATATAGTTTGGCTTTGTTTATATTAGGCTTCTGCCTTATTTATAGCCTGACACTGAGAGATGTAGCTGCGCTGGTCAGCAGGGACATTATTCACAGCTCTGCACTATACATTTGGAGATGATTTAGATCCATATAATTTCAATGACTTTGCATATTTCTAATGATTAGGAATGTGCATTAGACATTAAGCAGGCGTGCGGTCGTTCTGCCCCGTTATGAATCTGCCTAATCATTCTTGCCTCCCTACTGATCAGAGTTCTTGCCTGATGGTTTAAACTGTGTTGACAATAATATGAGCTGTTGAAATACTCAGGTCTGACAGAAGAGTGGGCAGTATGGGATACAGAATAAGGAGAGTGGGGAACAGAATAAATCAGAGATGACAAGCTTGCTCAATACTTATCCCAGACATCTCAAAAATATGCCTTCTAATGGGAGTATGATTGCTTTATGGCAAGCACCTAGATACCACAGAAGGCTCTACGTCACCATATCTGTCCACTCCAATGAATAACATTTTCTAAATAATAAAAACTAACTGGCAAACCATATAAAACATTCACATACTGGCAAATTCCATTAAATAATTTCCACAAAGGGTGCAAAGTGCAGGTCTTTCTTGTGCCTGTAAACATGGTGGTGCAAGGCAGTGGGCAGTTAGCACCTTCCTAAGGGTACAGCACAAGTGTTTAGTGCTTAGCTTGGACTGGTAAATGATAGTTACTTGATGATACCCTCTGTATGAACAGAATCTACTATGTGTATATCTAATGCTGATAATGGTACATAACTAAATGCTGTTGGCTGCTCTATCGTTAGGTAACCCTTTCCTATCCCAGCCCTACCTACGTTTATCAGCCATTTTCCAGTCCATCCTTGCATAGCAATGTTTGATGTTCCCCCATTTTTATTTGGCTACTTTTGTAGGAAGTCATTTTATTTACAAAGACCATGTACCATAAACCTGCTAAAAAAATAGGTTACTCTTTATAGAAAAATAAAGGCTCAAGAAACCCAGTCTCCTCCACTCACAGTCAGGCTGCTTTCATGTTATACAAATACCAATAGTTTGCACTATAACAACTGTATAAATTAAGCAATGAGCAGAATAAATTGAGCCAAATACTTACAGGATCACTCCTCACAAGATCTGTATCTGGTACTACAGCCGTAAGATGGACAATTGTAAACACTGAGTTCAAAACATAAGAGGTAAACAAGTTTTTATGTAGGGTTATCCTCTGGCAGCTCAGGCTCCTAAAATGCAAAATATAAACATAATATATGAATAATGCAGATATATATATCACACATTCAGTTGTTCTGCTGGAAATAAGAATAATCCACCTATAGTTAGAGTAATTCATCAAATATAGAAATAGTATAAAAACTGGTATTCTGTAGCTAGCAATATGCATTAGTGAGCATGGAGCTGACATATATAATAAATATAACCATGCATTCAGGAACACTTACTTGAAATAGAAGAATATTCCAAGGGAAATCATCAATGAAACAATAGACAAGGCATGTCCTACTATAGCCATGTAGTAAAGTATGTAAGCCATCTAGAAGAGATAGAGATAATGAATAGCAGGACATATTTTGAGGGATGACCCCCTTCAGCTCATTATCCCTTTTGGGTTATATAACATTTATATGCTAATTTGAATTTATGATTACAAAAATGTCATTGGTTTGCTGTCTGTATCTGTAAATTCTTTAAACTTTCCATGCAGCAAAAAGTCAGTCAGTCAGTATACCAAAAACTAACTCTGCACAACCTGCATGCTCAGTCATCCTTAGGGCTATTGACAAAGAAAGCTGTAAAGCTGAAAGCCTAGTATTAGCAGTCTAAAACTGTTAATATCTCAGAAACCAACGAACACAAAAAATGTATGTACTGTAAATTGCAGTGCTCAGAGGAGAACTCTGAGTAGGTCTACATCATTTATATTTTGGGGGTATTTAGATCCAATTTAAATCAACAGAAAGTGTTGATGGCAGACGCACTTGCCAACGTTAATGTAATTAGCTACAGGCTGAAAAATCAGATATGCACAAACTGGTCCCCATTGCCTCAGCACCTAAGTGAAAAAAGGGCATTGGCAGTAGGCATTTTTTCTCTGGACATACCTACTGCTATCAAGTGGTACTGCAGGACGTTTGGCTGAAACTGACCCTTGCGGAGGCCATACATGCACAGAGGCCAAGCAGTAAGGGTGGCTGTAAACTGGCCCATTGTTGCCTTACCCCCTGATCTACTTCTGGGAAAAAAATAGCTGGATAATGTAAATGTTGGTTATCTACACAGATAGACCAATAGCACTAATAATAGCAGAAGATGCTCTTCTCACTTTTATATCTGCTAGCCCCTTATCCACCTGACAAAAAGGTGCGTAGGATTTTCAATTTGAAAAGACTGGCTGAAATTTGACTGGGCGGTATGGAAAAACTGAGCCCTGACATGCCATACAAATTTAGATGTTCAAAGTTAGTATTACAAGAAACGTACAATTTCTGGTAAAATGAAATGATCAGAGAACATTAATGGATATCAAAGCAAACATCCACATGTACATTGTATAACAAAGGAAAAAAAGAAAATCGGCCTTCTCCATGAACTCAGTATAAGGAAGGTTTTATTTGGCTGCCTTCACACGGGCCTGTTGATCTTTCCATGGCTAAAGTAAGAATACAGTTGAATCAGCATGCTGGTTTTCAAATAATCTAACAGACCACACATGTTAACAGGTTTTGCATAAAAAAGAATAACTAAGGATTGAATATATGTAATAAACTATGTTTTTTTCAAGGTACGCCAGAAAAGGTCCCCAGAGCCAGAGAGCTGCTGCTTCATTCACTAATTCCAGATCAGTAGAAATAACTAATCCATAACATGTTTGAGGGTGGCCCCTGGACTGGGTTGTAGTTTTATGACAACTAGAGGCAGGGTATCCCTAAGTTCCAATAGTTTTTCCTCTCTGACTGGAGATCCAGTTTCCTGCAATATCTGGAAAGTTATTGTATATTTGTTGCTACTTTCTATAAAGGACATGTAGAGCTCCTCAATGTACTGTGACCATCCCATTCTTGGATGAAAGGTTTCTTCAGTATTATAAAGCTTCTGTGCACGTCCTTCTTGTGACAGTATTGAGGGTCAATAAGAACAGATTGACAGATACTGGGGCTTATTTACTTGGCTCTATCTTTACCGACATGTCAGCTCATAAATTGGCACAAAGAAGGCTAGGGTTACATGATCTACGTATAGCTGGCTACTAATACTGCACTAATACTGTACATAGAACTTTGTCTTTACTGACATGCCATCAGGACTGTTTTAATAAATGGGCAAAAAAGGCAATTGTTCAGGGTCCACTGGGACTGGGGGCCCACCATCAGACCTTTAATCTGCTATAACTTCTGACTGAAGCACAAAGTTCCTAAAGGAATATACATTTTAATAAAATGCTGTCATTTGTGCAAAACTATAAGTTCCATGCAGGATGCTGCCGCTTTGCAGAGCGATTTGACAAAATTAGATAACTGGGCAGCAAACTGGAAAATGAGGTTCAATGTTGATAAGTGCAAAGTTATGCACTTTGGTAGAAATAATATAAACGCAAACTATCTACTGAATGGTAGTGTGTTGGGGGTTTCCTTAATGGAGAAGGATCAAGGGGTTTTTTGTAGATAACAAGTTGTCTAATTCCAGGCAGTGTCATTCTGTGGCTACTAAAGCAAATAAAGTGCTGTCTTGTATAAAAAAAGGGCATTGACTCAAGGGATGAGAACATAATTTTGCCCCTTTATAGGTCCCTGGTAAGGCCTCACCTTGAGTATGCAGTGCAGTTTTGGGCTCCAGTCCTTAAGAAGGATATTAATGAGCTGGAGAGAGTGCAGAGACGTGCAACTAAACTGGTTAAGGGGATGGAAGATTTAAACTATGAGGTGAGACTGTCGAGGTTGGGGTTGTTTTCTCTGGAAAAGAGGCGCTTGCGAGGGGACATGATTACTCTGTACAAGTACATTAGAGGGGATTATAGGCAGATGGGGGATGTTCTTTTTTCCCATAAAAACAATCAACGCACCAGAGGTCACCCCTTTAGATTAGAGGAAAGGAGCTTCCATTTGAAGCAGCGTAGGTGGTTTTTCACGGTGAGGGCAGTGAGGTTATGGAATGCCCTTCCTAGTGATGTGGTAATGGCAGATTCTGTTAATGCCTTTAAGAGGGGCCTGGATGAGTTCTTGATCAATCAGAATATCCAAGGCTATTGTGATACTAATATCTACAGTTAGTACTAGTGGTTGTATTTATAGTTTATGTATGTGAGTGTATAGATTGGTAGGTGTGGGTTAGGTGTGCTGGGTTTACTTGGATGGGTTGAACTTGATGGACACTGGTCTTTTTTCAACCCTATGTAACTATGTAACTATGTGATCACAGTTTATCTTTTCCCACAGGCTGGCAAGTCTGGACCTCATGTCTATTTCAGTAATCCTATTAGAATTTATTGGAGCAGTTGTGGGGAGGGAGGCACCAATGAGATCTTTGCCCTGGGCCCACTGCTACTTTAATGTAGCCCTGCATGTCATTAATGGGCACAAAATATTATATGTAAAATGCCTACTATTAGACTAGGGTTACATGATCTGTGTATAACTGGCTACTAATACTATACTAATACTGTAGATGGCACCTCTTGTAGACCCGGTGTTTTTATGTCTGAAAGGTCAGTTATACCAAAAGAAAAGATTTTGCATGCAATCATATATATCTAGTATGTTTGCAAAGAAAGATCTAATATGGGCTGCAAATATATATTGCTGTGTAACCATGGGGACTACATGCAAGTTCTGAAAGGCATATACTGTATACATTAATATAGCAGATAAACAGGCTCTGACTGGGGCCCCAGTTTCCTGCAATGCCTGGGGCCCCTTGATATTAATCTCCGGCTTGGTCAGTCACCTCCCTCTCTTTGTACTAAAATTACATCTCTCTAATGGCCTTAAACTCTGATTACAGGAGAAAAAAAAAATCAAACTACGTTAGTGTTCCAGCAACCACACCTTTGCATTATGCATGAATGTAGGGGATGAAGCCATGTTAATCTCACCTTCAGCTTCTCAGAGGTAAATGAATTGCAGAGAGTGTAGTTGGACCACGTGCGGTTGCTTTCAGGGTGCTGGAACCAATTGCCATTCTCATCACAGTATTTGGACGCTCTTTCTGCAATTTAAATAACACTTTACATTAACAAGTGCGTTTTGGCAATCAATACTCTCAGCCACTAACCAGTCAATGAATTAGTTGTGTAGATGGGCTACATAGTACTGCTTGTGCTTGGAGTTAAACATAGAGAGGTTGATACACTAAGATGTGTAGTAAATTGCACCATTGCAGTTGTCCATAGCAACCAAGAACATCTTTGCTTTCATGGTCTCCTGGCCATACATGCCCAGGGTTGGTCCAATTAAATCTATACTGCTCGACTATCAGGGCATGTAGGCACAAGGCGGGGAGGGGGCATTAGATGTATATTCCTGCCATCCTGGTGGATCGAGGTCAGTTGACCAAAAGTGAAGCAAAAGAAACAACTCTGTTATTCTGTCCTTCTTCAATTCCTGCTGTTCCAATCAGTTGGGCAGCTGGAAGGCAACTGGGTCTGGCTGGCTGGTGTATGATACAAACAGAAGACATATCCATTTGCACATACAGTTACAGTTCACCAGCTTAGATTCACATTGTAGATGTTGCTGAATGATTGCTATAGGCAAATAAATAACTTATATATCTTAGCAGCTTTGTAATTTAAATAAGCCCTACAATTTTTGTGAAAAAAATGCAAAACTTGGCATAAATGAAACCACAGATCTTTAAAGATGTGACATGTAAAATGACTGAAAGTTTCCCTTTGGTGTAAATTCCACAGCCTATATTTGCCTATTATAAAAGTATGTATGCCACTATGACATTGGAATTTACATCAAAACTTCAATATTATTATTCAATAGAAGAAGTCCAACGAAGTGAAGAGGAACAAAACCATGTAAGTGTTATAAACGTATACAGAATGTGCAATTGTCAGTAACACTGGGTAAGACACATGCTTACCCTGTGCCGGGGTCCCCAACCTTTCTTATTTGTGAGCCATAAATGTAAAAAGACTTGGGGAGCAACAAAAGCATCATAAAAGTTCCTGAGGGTGCTAAAGAGGCCTGTGATTTCCTTTTTGTAAAACTCTATGCAGACTATCAGCTTACAGGAGGCTTTGTTCGATTGTATATCTTGTTTTTATTCAACCAAACCTTGCCAACAAGTCAGGAATTCAAAAATAACTACCTGGTTTGGGGGCACTGGGAGCAGCATTCAAGGGGTTGGTAAGCAACATGTTGCTCCTAAGCCACTGGTTGGGGATCACTGCCCTATGCTGTGTTATCAACTAAGCCCATATCTATGCAAGTTGACTCAGTTCTTTATACAAATTTTCTTTCAATGGAATCATGGTTCCTTGCCCAACTCATGGAAAACAGCCCCAAAACCGTATTCTTCCTCAACTAAACTTCAAAGTTGGAATTACACATCATTGAGGCAGGTAGTGTTCTCCTGGCATCTGGCGAATCCAGACTTTTCCATCAGACTCCAGTTCCAATGGCAGCGACCTTTACACCACTCCAGCCAATGCTTGGCATTGCACATGGGGATGTTAATTTTGTTTGCCTTTGATTACCCATAAAAACCCTTAACTCCCAGCAAATAGTTCATGTGCCAAAACAGGGTCAGACTTAGCTGGCAGGACAACAGGAAAAAACCCGATGAGCTTCGCTGACCCAAACCTGAACCTTACCTGCTGCTGCTCCACTATTGCCCTCCCTCTCTGGATTGCATCAAAGGTACGCATGTGGGAGGGGCTAACATTGGGTAAGCGGGCAGTCAGAGGCCCCCTGAAGGCATGTGGGGGCCCCTGGGGTAGCAGCCCTGGTGGGCCTCACACAGCCCAGTCCAACGTTGCTTCCAAAGAGATAATGAAACTCAACAGTGTTCCAACTGAGGACATATTATTTTAGACAGTTAGTTGAATGTCTGAATGGTTTTGGCTAAAAATGGATACTTTTTGCCATATACAAACTGTTGCTTTTGACACAGAAATCTTTAGTATAAAAAAGCAAATATGCCCCATAGTTTCCAAATTTAGAAACCTTGGACTTGGTATAACCTGTATGCAAGATTAGATATTATTAGCAGCTTTCTAAAAGAAAAATGACAAAAATCTAGAGATACTTTTATTCAAGAAACCCTAGAATTTCATGTCCCAAGTACAAAAATAATTGATAACAAACGAATCCTTTCATTATTCTGTACTTTATCAGGAAATCTTTGAAGAGATGCATTTCCGACAGCCATCCCCAATGACAGCTTGGTAGCTTGGCAAGGCGGTAATGCTATTTGGATGGGTCTTCAAACAGGTTTGCAGAGCCAGAACAGTTCCAATTAATATAAATATTTACGCACGTGCTGAAATGATGGAGTGACCTAGGATAAATATCTGACCGCTAAATCTTAAAGCATTTTTGAAAGCACTTCTCAACATAGTATTACAGCATGTCAACACAGAAATAGCTGTCATATTTTAATGAGGCATATTAAACAGAAAGGTTTCAACCCAGCCAATTGTATTTTTATAAGCTCAACTTGTGACGGAGGGTAGTGATTCATACTTTCTGAATGTATCTATTAGGCTTCCGCTCAAATGGAAAAGAAAAGCAGCTCAGATCCCCCCCTGCCATATAGAGTTCTGGAATAATTTACTGGCCTTTCATTAGGCTGCAAGGCTGGCACCTGTGCTTAGAGCTTGGCTGTTACTTGTGGACATAGCAGATGACTCCTGGTACAATCCCAGGTAATTAGTCTTGATCATAATGATTAATGCTGCTGCCATGAGGCATTGTGGCAAAAACCTGCTCCGTTCCACTCTCTGTTGTGCTCTCTCTGCGCTAGTGGTCATGGCGCCATTACTGGACCTGTTCTGAGCGCAGGAATGGTAGGTGTAGGCGGTGGCATCATGTCAATAACATCAACCTTCATAGCATTGCACATAACATTTTTCCAATAGGCACCAATGTCTGTTCAGTGGTTTCCTTTTATTGGTTGTTGAGCTACTGTACATGGTAATTGAAGTTAAGGTTTTATTAAAGTTTACCACAGTAAAGGGGCGGTTCATCTTTAAGTTAACCTTTAACATATTACAGTGTCCTATTGCTAGCAACTTTTCAACTGATCTTCATTATTTATTTTTATAGTTTTTAAATTATTCACTTTCCTTTTCTACATCTATCCAGCTTTCAAATGGGGGTCACTGATCCCAGCAGTTAAACAATTAATTCTCTGTGAGATTGAAATTATTATTACTACTTTTTATTACTTATCTTTCTATTCAGGAACATCCTATTCATATTCTAGTTTCTCATTCAAACCATTGCCTGGTAGCGTAGGTGAAAAAGACCTTAGCAAACAGATAACCAATCAAACAGCAAAAAGCTAGATAACTGAAAAACCACAAATACTAAAAAACAAAAACCAATTGCAAATTGTCTCAGAATATCAATATCTACATCATACTAAAGGTTAATTTGAAGATGAACAACCCCTTAAAAGCAGTAATGATATATATCATTTATATAATAATGACATAAATATATATATATATTAACAGAATATCTATGGCTGGATAAGATAAATGTGACCCTTATAGTAGTCATATAGTAATTAGTAACAGTGGCCAGCGTATATAGTAGACATATACTGTAACTTACTTAATGAAAAATACTATATGGACAGAGGGATGAAGGAACCTGGTTACCAATAGGAGTTATGGTTTGCTGCTAGTATTGCCATTGTAGCTTAGTAGTGTGATAAATATTATCTGTATTGCAGTTATACAAAGGCCAAATTGTACCAGTTTTACAAGGTAGCTTGGTGAATGAGGTCCATTGTTGCCTGTAACTCACTGCACAATTGCCTCAATATGAAACAACCCTGGGATACGCTGTATGTGCTTATTGATGGAATGCACAGCGCCGCTGCTGCTGGAAAATGGAGCCTGCACTGATGTGTCGCCAAAGCCATCCACAGTGGTTTATACAATCATCGGCATCTTTGTAACTTATCCTATTTTTTGCAGTACATATATATTATGATGTAAATACGCAGTTTGCCAATTTATCTAGAAATTACATTTTCAACTGCCTAAAAGGCTTGTTATCCATGAATGCACATTTTGTGTATTGCATTAAGGGGACACAGGCTGGTCTCATTTATATTTAAATAAGCTGTGCTTAGAATAAAGAAAGATTGGCTCAGACTAGGTTTATTATGTGTCACATCCCTCACTTTCACATAAATAGAATTAAATGTTCCTACAGGAGCTAATGAGGTGGGGATCCTGAACTTGAAATTTCCCAGAATGTAGTGAGTGTACAAAATACATGCCTGGGCCATATCAACCATCATTCCTATATTTATGTGACTGCTAATTAATAACCCTCATTAGATATTTTGAAATTCCAGCTGTCATTGTGGACTATTAGGCTTCTCACATTGAGCATTATGCCAACATGAAGAGCCTATGAGCTAAAAACCTTCAGTGCTAACAATATTTACTAGTTACAGTTGCTTACTCTATCTGTTCTAGCTCTGGTTGAGAACAATGTACAGTATTTAGACCCATTGGCAGGGGTGCACACAGTCAGCAGAGGTTCCACTCACTAAGACCATGTTGGAGGGGGCTTCAATTAAGACCTTCCATTCTCTAATTAAGATCTTGTGGGAGGGGAAGGGGGTGCCTCAAATAATTTATTTTAAAAAACATTGGGCAGCATGATGGCTCAGTGGGTAGCACTAGGGTCCTGAGTTCAATCTTAGCCAGGGTGCTATCTGCATGGTGTTTGTATGTTCTCTTCATTTCTGCATTGGTTTCCTCCCGCACTCCAAAAACATACAGGCAGGCTGAATGGCTTCTGACTAAACTGACTATAGTGTCTGGGGACCTTAGATTGTAAGCTCCTCTGGGAGAGTGATGTATAATCACTGCAGAAATATGTAGGTTTTATGTAAATAACAGGAAATACATTTAAAAAAATAAATTGTATGGCCACTAAGGGCCCTCTGAAATCACACTGGCTGCATATGTTCTATATATTCCTCTGCTCCTTGGCATTGATGAGTGTAACTCCCTCTTGCATCCAGTAAATATAGTGTGTGTTGGAGCTGAAGAAGTCAATGTGGAAGCGCAGGGCTCCAGGCATAATAGTTAGGTACAAGAGCTGGAGCAGCGGCATACTCTGGCATCCTTATTTAGTCTATTTCAGCTATAGGTGCAGCCATGCCAGAACAAGAGAGCAGCAGAGAAGAACAGATGTTAAGGTTGTAGAACTGGATCAATAACGTCTCTACCTTAGGATTGCCTTATATGCAGTTAGGACAGCTATTTACTTTGTAGCTGTCATTTTACAATGACCATAAATATTGCTTACCGAAACAGGAGCGAATGAAAAAGGTACATTAATGTACTGTCCTACATAGAAGGCTGTATTATTATCATTTCTTGTACCTAGGGCAAGACTTGTGCATATAGAATAAATGAACTGACAGTGGCTACCATGCTGATGTACTAAGACTCACTAAGACAGTATTCATGCTTAATTCTACATTTTACTTTAACTTTCATTAACATGTGCAATGTTTTATAATAAGATCAATCAAAAGATTACTTTGTGGCCCATTTGTGTAACTGGAGGCCAATAGTGATGAGTACAAACCTAGCAGATGTCTTATTTGTTGTCTCTATCGGCAGCAAAAATTAGGCCCCACCCCCAAAAAATATTATAGTTTCATGAAGAGTAAGCCAATGTTACTAAGGAAACTAACAGAATTAGCTATTTTAGGGCACAATTTCATGTTATATATTAAACATTTCTTTTTAGCCATAATCCCCAACAGGAACTCAGTATAAATTGCTGAGACATAACAGGGCTGCACAGTATTAACAGAGGGATAGTAAAACCAAGTCAGCCTTTAAAAAGGCAGTGGTGGAGAGTAAATAATGGAAGCCAATTGGTTGGTGCTCCCTGTACAGATATCCCCCATCACTTATATGTGACAGAAGTTTATTATGTCATATTTAGATATACCCTTAGATCCATAAGACTCCTTCTCCACCGTGGGTAGCACATCAACCCACAGCATATAATTACACTCCTTAGTATGGCACACACAGGCAGCATAAGGCAGGCAGAGTATGGCACACACAGGCAGCATAGGGCAGGCAGAGTATGGCACACACAGGCAGCGTAGGGCAGGCAGAGTATGGCACACACAGGCAGCATAGGGCAGGCAGAGTATGGCACACACAGGCAGCATAGGGCAGACAGAGTATGGCACACACAGGCAGGTTAGAGCAGGGCAGACAAAATATGGAAGGAGACAGGGAAACCTACCATGAACAGGAGAACAATGTGGGATCCCAGTCTGAGGTCTCACATGTGTGAACAATGCAGGGTCTTAAAGGTGTGAACAATACAGGGGCTTGAAACTGAATCTGAGGTGTGAACAATGCAGGGGGGCAGTTAATCTCAGTACTGACACCATTTAAATCTTACACAAAGGTAAGCAGTCACAGCAGCCAGACAGGTGGGGGGGGCACAGGCTGGATGCAGCTGGTGGGTTGCTAGTTGGACAGCACTGCTCTATGCTGTCCACTAAAACTTGCCATTTGGGCCCATAAGTAAAACCATGGAAACAATAATCTTCAATCAATGCACATAAGGTAGATGGGTCACAAACCTAGCTTGCTTGTGTCACCTCATATTAATGTTTATCAGGGAGTTATTCATACTGTGCATCAGTAGGGGATGGTTTATAAACAGAGCGTTGGATTGGGTAACCAGTGTGGCACATTGCTGGAAAACTGCTCCTAGACACTTGGCTCTTTGTGAAACAAGGATAGATTGTACCGATATCTCTAATTCCCCTGGGTCAAAGTGCCCCAACAAACTCTTCTCATGTTGTCTGTTACTTTATTTTACATTTCAACTCAGTCTCAGCATTAAAGGCTGGAAATCTCTCTATGGAGACTTGGCAAAGAAAACAAATAAAATAGTAAATTTAGGGCTATTTATGTAATACAGATTGGGAACATTTTAGAATTCTTGCATTCTTCCATTCAGACCTGAACAACTTGGCATTGTAAATAGTGAACTGGAACACAGAACCTGCCACAATATTTCATATTTTCCCTGATCCAAGATTATTTTTATTTTTCTCTTAAACTTTCCGTGAACTTTCAGATTTTGCCGTCTTTCACTGTTTTCAAGTTTAATTGCAGTACTTTTAACTTCTGCTTGAAGAAAGCACTTCTGTGTCCCTATGTAATGAGAGGTTGTAATGTATTTATTGTGAGTAACTCATTAAAGGTATCGCTGCTGTCGTCATTGCCTTAACGATATGCACTTATGGCTCTATTTGCAAGAACATCACGTATGCTTATAATAACTGCCATCTGTAAGACAGACTGGCAATATATCTTCCACTAAATTGTTTTAAATCTGATTATTTTGATATTTTTGCAAAAAGTCATTTGGCAATCATAGGCTTCCCTGTACATGGGACAGACTCCCAAGAATGGACTTGCTCCCTTGTATCTGACCACAGAATGCAGAGCTGTGGGGTAAGGTTGGCAAGCCAAGACCATATTAGATTTGGGTATGCATGATCTAATCACTAATTGGGTACCTTCTTCAGTTGCACAGGGATATAAATATAAATTATATATATTTTCGACAATTAAATAAGCAGTAAACTCAAATATCATTATTGCCCCTGTGCATACAAAGAACCTGTCAAACCCACTTCTCAATATAATCCACTGGACATGTCTCTAATACCTGGTAGTTACAAAAGTAGAGTAATCTTTTTATCCCTCCTGTGTGCACACTGGTCACGTGTACTGGCTCAGTATACATGTATGTGGAATGAGGCTGAGTAGAGTGAAAAGCAGAGAATGGTGGGCATTGGTGGGGTTCTTCGCTTGCCTAGGTTCCTGTATATGTGGTGACAAAAAGCAGAGGATGTAGAGAATGGAACATCTCTGAAATAAATCTGTAGGTACTGTACGTGCTAAATGGGTTGTATAGCTGTTTTCATAAAATATCTCATCTTAGCAACGGAGCTCTACTTTTCTACCCATAAAAGTATTTCCATTTTAAACCACAGCAACTTATCTGCAGCTCAAAACTGCTTTTGGAAATGCTCTGTTGCAACCAAGGAAAAAAATCCAATTTCCACATCTGATGAAAATGTGGTGCTGCAGCTAATAGCTTCTACACCTATACTTCTTAAACACAAGCAACATACATAGAACTGATCTTGAAAATGTATTCTGTCTATTCTCCTTTTTATTTACAAATGGAAAAAAAAGAAAACTCTCTTTTATGAGTATGATGAGCATTTTTGTAGCATAATGGCTGGCTTTAACCAAATGAATCTCCCTCAGCTTTTCACTTTCAGTCTGGGTACTGGTCCCACTGCCCACAAGCCATATGTGTGCCATTAGGTAACTGGAGTGTGTACACAAGCTAAAACGTGTATCAATTGGGCTTGGGTGAGCACACTGGATCCATCAAAGTATTTTAGTGGTGTCAAAAACAGCCTAGACATCCTTGTTTTACAGGTGTATCAGAAAAATAAAACTGTGCCAGTTTTTATATAAAAGAATGTCCACGTGCTGTTGCCAAAATCCATTGCTAATTGTGTGAGAGCAAACAAATTGTCTGCAATCGGCAAGTTCATCCATTTGAAACTGCACATTATAAATGTGCTTAAATTGAGCCTCCTAGGTCTCTGCACTCCCATGTATTAATAAATTCATCTTTCCTCCCACAGTATCAGTCTTTGGAGGGTGTAAAATAGTTACAGAGATTGTAAAGCTGTTAGGGCAGTGTAGGGCTGATTTACAGTACAATGAGACAACATCTAACATATGGCTACTTAAAGAAACACCACCCAAACAAAACCTAAGCTTTTTGCAATGTAAACATAATTTCAATAAAAAGATATACAGCCTTTTCATTATTTGTAATATAATAATATGGTATATTGGTATATTAGGGGTTTCTCTGTTGCGTGGGGCTCTTTAACAAATTTTGGTTTGGAAACTGGAGTTCCCCTTTAAAGAAAATGAAAATAGATCACAGTATGTCTACTGTAAACAGGATATTTTGAGGGATTCTGTGATAATCTCTGAACACACGAGGTTGACTTTCATTTCCTTTACAAGTTACAGGATACAGGTTGCTAGTACCAAAACTGATATAATAGGGTATTCTCAATTGTATTTGTCTCAGAATCTCCACCAGCCTTATGGTTGTTTTATCAAATGCATTTTTCAGCCAGATTTTCTGAGACCCAGTGCAGCATCCTGCCTGCCCTCACAGTGAAACCAACCTTGGCTATGCATACTAATAACACAATATAAGGTGAATGAAAGCCTAAATATATATGCAGGGCTGTGCCCTTGCCACCTAACCTCAGACTTCCTCATTCTCGGGTGCCATATTTATGTGCAAGTATACAGAGACAGGCTTGTGGATTTTTCGTTTCTGCATGCTTTTTTATTTTCCATTTAGGAATCTGGGGGCCACCCCCTAAAGCTGCTGCCCTAGGCCCAAGGCCGGAACTAGGGGTGGGCCCAATGATAGGGGTGCCAGCGCGTGCATACCCAAGGGACCCTGGCCCTAGAGTGCCTAGATAGTATAATAGTATTATGGGATTGGAATGATATATAGTTTCTGATATATAGTTTCTATTAATAGATTTAAACCATTTCTCCTGCTGCAAACAGTGGTTGCCATCTTGTGTGGAAAAAAATCTCAACCTCCCTGTCCCTGTTATCTTTCTCCCCTAGTCATTTGAACCCTAGCAACCAGAAATCCCAAACCTAAGAGTTGCTTTACAAAAAGTGAAATAATTAAAAAAACACAAGTAATACAAAATGAAGACCAATTTCTGAGCTCGTTACTCTTTGCATCATACTAAAATTGAACTTAAAGATTAACAACCCTTTTAACTTCTTCCTTCCTCCAGAGTACAGGCCATGCCCATCGTCTCACTCTTGGGGCAGTGTACTTGATGCACTTATGCCATCAAACTTACAGTATACAACACAGGTAGAGAGGTAGAGAGGGAAGGAAGCAAGGGCAGTTTTCCAGCCCCATCCAGGAAAGTAGCAGAAGGTGTTTCTTCCATCCGGCAATGTTGCCTCAGCAGTAGGGCCACGGAGTAGAGATAGGAGACAGGTTAAAATAAACCCTGATCCCTACTCACACAGAGGACTCTCAAGCTAGGGGTTTGTCAACCTGAGGACTGAGGTATCTATCCTGACTGCTTCCAAAGGGGTGCCAAGCTGACCAGCTGCATTTAACCTGCCCAGACTTCCAAAAAGGTGGGATAAATCGGTGTGCATCCTCTCTTGTTGTCCTCAAAGTACTTCTATCATTTAACATCTGTATCTGCATTTGTGAGTATAACGCTGCATCATCATTTGTCTCTGACAATAAACTGTACTATAGTTCAACTGCAAGAACCTGGCGTCCATCTTTACTAAATCTGCACTACACAGCTACAGCAAGTTGTAGTTTCACTACACCCTCAGCTCCGTTCAGGTCTCTTCCACAGAGCGAAGGCCCATCCTGTCTAAGAGAGTCGCATGTACCCCATGCTCTAAACCACACTAGCCTTGGTTTTAACTATCTCATAGCCAAATAGAGGTTACAATGGTATTAAACTTTACTCTATATTTTAGGATATTTACATAGGCAACAAGCTAATTTTCCTGGATACAGCACAAACTGCAATATTACTTTCAGACACACAGATAATAACATTTGGAAACGCAATGAGCTGTGTGAGTCACTTGCTGTACCATCTTTGTACTCCATCTGGAAACATGCTCCTAGCTATGCAGTTTGATATCTGCAACAAACAGAAAAATAAGATTTGGGAAAACTGAAAGGTCTGGACGACATCAAGGGAAAAATCATTGAAAAGGGTTTACCGAGGGGCTGGAAAGAGCTCACTGCGGATTTCATGAGCAGTTTATGAATTAAAATGGTGGCTGCGGCTGCCAGGTCTATATTAATGTGTTTTCCATTCAACTGAGCAGAAACAGATAATAATTAATGAAGTGAAAATAAGATCTCTGCGTGTATGTTATTCACAAGAAACTAAGCTGTATGCTTCTCTACCTAGCAAACTCCACCTTCAGTTTAGTTTACACCAAAAAGCTTCTGTATACTTCTAAATGTAGGGACCTTTAGGGTTAACAATCCCTATTTCCCTTCCTTATTTCCATTGCTACTTTGCTGATGCCCCTCTATCTATTTTGCTATTTAACATATTACGTGTTATTGGCCCATATACCTTATGACCACTTCCTGTTGTTTCCTGTCTGCAAATAGGAGAGAATTCCCAAGGCATGGTCACAACTTGCATGATGTTTGCATGGCATTTGGTACCTGGTTAATTATTTTGCATATGCATAGTAGCAGGCATAATAATGCTAAGACTCTAGGAGAGAATGCTGCATTATGGGAAAAAAACATGGAGATTCATGAAAAATACTTTATTCCATGCAAAAATGCCATGTTTGCATTTGGCTTCTTGCACAAATTATCTTATTAAATGTGGACAAATATGTCTATCAATATAGAAAAGCTATCAAAGCTACTGACCTTATTCACACATAATCTGGCAAGGTGGCACACTGCATATCATTGCAATTAAATAAGTTAATTGGCTCCTGAGGAAACTGGCCTTATTGTATTTGTGCCTGTGTTGGTTAAATTAGATTGTAAGCTTCATCACATATTGATTGGTTGCTATGGGTTACTAGACCAGCAACAAACGTGTCACCTTTTATTAGATTATAAGGCAGATTTATCAAAATGTGAGTTCTATTCATTCCCATAGGAATTTGAAAAGCATATTTATCAAATCATGAACTTTCACCCAATGTTAAATACACTTCTAAAAATCCCATAAGAATGAATAGAAAGTGGGTGAATTCTTGTGTGATGATCTTAAATCTCACATTTTGATAAATCTGACCCTATGTTTATAGCTAAGTCATTTAAAAAATAAAAAATAAAAATCTAAGCTTAATTACTGTGATTCCCTTTAGCAGCATGTTTCAGTTATATTGTAGATTTTAATCCATGACATTTAAAATGTAATCAAAAATACCTGCTAAAAGATTGAATGCTTTTCTGGACATTTAATGTGCAGATTGCTCAATGAATATAGAATTATGTACACTATCCAATTCTCTAGTTAATACCCTCTACTGCATATGGATTGTGTACCAGCTCCTTAATCAGTTTTGCTTTACTGTTCCTGCACTTTTAATATGGAAAAGAATGTCCCTTTTCTGCAAGCATTAAATGCCAAATTAATCTGCCCCACGTCCCTATCAAACCTATTCAACACCTTGGTTTCTGCACTGCTCATAATAACACTGAGACAGCACCATTAGATGGATTTGATATAGAGGGATAAATAAACACACACATTTACTAAAAAGAAAAGAAACTTTGGAGGAATAAATAAATATACCTGTTGGATCAAAATCAGGAAAGTAGTCAGGGCAATTCTGGGTAACATTTATGCCGGCAGGGGTATCGTCCCAACATAACCATCCATCCCAAGTGCGATTACAATATAAGCCTAAAAAGTAAAACATTGGCATTGATTAACAAGACTTTGTGTATGTTCACCATTGTCACAGCCAAAGATGTGTGAGATAAGGAGCATCTGCAATTGGTCACAGGGATAACAGACACTGCTGAATGATCATTTCATTGTAAAGTGTATAGTAGTTCCTGAGCATTTGCACCCTAGTCACTTGTATATTGATATATTACTAGTTGCCACCCCTAAATAAATGTGATCTAGCGATTTTTCTCCAATTTATTGTAGTTGTATAAAGGGATAATAACAATTGCCATTTCCATGAAATAGCATTTAGCATAAAATAGGCCACGCTCCGCACTGTCGGCCACAGTTACATCCAGTGCAGCAAAAAAGACACAACTGTGCTTGTGGTTTGACAGAAATTGGTTGCAAGTTGCATCTAGTATTTTCAGAATGGAAGGTTGCATCACTTCAGAATCAAAATGGGCTTTTGCATTCAGTTTCCGGGGCACATGACTGGGGATAGTAGATAGTGTACAGTCAGGTGGATGTACAGTCATGTGGATCTACAAGATCATGTAGAAGTCAATGGCAGATGTTCGTTCTCTTTCTTTTTGTCCAAAACTTCAGATTTTTTATGCTGTTTATTTTGCGACAATTCAAAAAAGTCGAGGTTTCGGTGCGACAACTCGAAAAAGTCACAGCTTCATGACTTTTCTGTGACTTTTCCCTGCATGTACTTTTTCAGTTCCAACTTTTTAGTAAATGTCAGACATTCATGAAAATGAGTTTATTCCAATTTTTAAAAAGAAAAAAATGAGAAAAGTCATAGTTTTAGTCAATCTGTTCTTAAATTGTGGAGAAATATAGCATTTTGAGAAACATAAGAGTAACCAGATGTTACTGAGAGGATTGAGAATATACATTTTCCAAAGCTTCGAAGTAATGCTGAGGAATTGAATATATTGGAATGCAGCCCTTACTGCTTGTTCCCTAACCCTGATACAGCTAATAATTAATGGAGAGAAAAGGGTTATAGGTGAAATAAAGAGAGATATATGTGAGCTTGGAAGTTTGATTTAGTCAGATTCATAATCTATTTATGCCCATGATTTTGGGGTTGACTTGTGGAACAAGATGAAATTGAATTTAAGACTATAAAATTAACCAGGTAAGTGCTGATTATGAAAAGGGGGGAGGCTATATGGATGCCCCATTGTAAATCTATATTAAAATGGAGTAAAGCTGGAATTGATAAAAGAGTGAAGAAGATTTGTTAGTGGGGGATTATGGGAGCCTGGGGGATGAACTGGATATTGGCTGCTTCACCTCTTTATCTTCTTCCTGTCCCCAGTAACACAGCAGAATGGAAATTTCCACAGTAATAATGCATTTAAAACTAGAGACAAAAGGAGGGCCAGCAATGGGGACAACGTTTGCCCACCTTATCTGATCCCATTTTCACAGTTTCATTAATAATTCTATTTGTACAAAGGGTCACTGAGTCACAGATTTAGCAAATGGTTATTTAATGATAATGAATATAATTTACGGATTACTGTTTGTTTTCTATTTGACTAAAAGGGTGTAGTAATCATGTAGTTAGCAGTATAAAGGACTGTGCAGGTATAATACTTCTCAGAACAGATTCCTTGCATACTCCACATTTTTCATGACAATTCAAAAGGCCAAGTCCTTTGCAAAGAATAAGTCTTTTGCAGAGAGTATGTAGTGATGACAGAGATTTTGTCACACAGGCAAGTGCTTTGAGAGATCATTTTTGTTAAGTGCTTATTCATTCAGGTCCCTCATTCTGTCCTTTTTGAATGCATTTCAAAAGTAAAAGGGAATATTGACTTGTTACAAATCAATACAGAAAGCAAAAAAAAAAAACAAATGCACAGAGTGGACTGAGTAATACGAGTTGCATTTATAGCTACATATAGTAGACAATTTTATCAAATCACAGATATTATTAATAAGCAAGCTTTTACATTATTAGGGTATTCTCTAATCTTAACTTTCGTTCAATCAGCCGCCTTTCAGTTTATAGCCAAAATGGCACCTACAATGGGACATATTTCATCCCCCAATATATATTTATGATTCAGCATAAGACTTGGCTTTCAATGAAGCATACTACTGTATCAACTGCAACACTAAGGGGTCTATTCAACAAAGTACGAGTTCGAATCCCGAATTGTGAAAAATTTAGATTAAATACGATCATTTCTGATGATCGCAAATATCACAAAAATTCCTATGAAAAAATCGCATTAGTCAGGATAATATCGTATTGGTGATCTGAAAGTCACAAAATTTTCATATCCGAATAATCGCAAACAGCAGGAAAACCTTTTTGACTTTGATCCATCTGTGAATGTTTTTGGAAGCCTCCCATAGGAATCAATGGCACTCTGCAGCTCCAACATGGCCCAAGGAAAGTCTCCCATAGGGCTCAATGGCACTCTGCAGCTCCAACCTGGCCCAAGGAAAGTCTCCCATAGGGCTCAATGGCACTCTGCAGCTCCAACCCGGCCCAAGGAAAGTCTCCCATAGGGCTCAATGGCACTCTGCAGCTCCAACCTGGCCCAAGGAAAGTCTCCCATAGGGCTCAATGGCACTCTGCAGCTCCAACCCGGCCCAAGGAAAGTCTCCCATAGGGCTCAATGGCACTCTGCAGCTCCAACCCGGCCCAAGGAAAGTCTCCCATAGGGCTCAATGGCACTCTGCAGCTCCAACCTGGCCCAAGGAAAGTCTCCCATAGGGCTCAATGGCACTCTGCAGCTCCAACCTGGCCCAAGGAAAATCTCCCATAGGGCTCAATGGCACTCTGCAGCTCCAACCTGGCCCAAGGAAAGTCTCCCATAGGGCTCAATGGCACTCTGCAGCTCCAACCCGGCCCAAGGAAAGCCTCCCATAGGGCTCAAGTGCACTCTGCAGCTCCAACATGGCCCAAGGAAAGTCACGATACCGAAGCTTGAATGAATCCGAAACTTTCGTACTCGGTGCAGCAATACGATTTTGTCGCATAATTTTTGACGCACTGTACGGAAAAGTCGCGCAAAATAATGAAAAAATTGGCGAAAATACGCAAGGTACGAAGAAATACGAATTTGTTGTATTCGGAGCAATCGTACTTTGATAAATAGACCCCTTAATATGCAGTTTCATTAAATATTAATTAAATATGCAGACCAAATTCCATATAGTTCAACCACTCCATACACTGAACTAAGGAATCAGAGAAAATGTGTCTGATTTTAGAAATACAAATGTAAAAACACCAGTGGGTTGGTATTTTGCAAGTTGCAATAGTGGGGATGTTACATCATTTTAGGGTCGTGCAGATCCGTCAGACCATTTTCCCAAATTGGAGGTGCGCTGAATTTTTAACTTACATACACAAGTGTAACAAGAGTTCAATTCTGCTTTCAATGTTTCTGTTCTGCATATTAATGAAGAATTATTGTAGGATTATGAATTGCTTTAATTACCCTATATATATTGTGAAATTTGTTCGTGATGAGGGCTATGCTTGGTTTACATAAATTACAACACATAAAAATAAACTTAGAGGTGTATTTCTTAACATTGGAAACAAACCTCACCAGTGATGTTGCCCATAGCAATGAATCAGATCTTTGCTTTTGTTTTCTAACCTGTAGGTGATTGCTGATTGGTTGCTATGAACAACATCACCGGTGAGTTTTGTTTCCAATGTTTATAAATACACCCGTTATTGTATCAATGATGATGATAATTGAATTCAGATAGCTTTAACTGAAAATCAATAGTAGTTTCCAGCTAGCTTGTCACTGTATAATGATAAGCATTTGTACTCTGAGAATATGCCTTTGGCATTAAAGGAACAGTAACACCAAAAAATAAAAGAGCTTTAAAGTAATAAAAATATAATGCACTGTTGCCCTGCACTGGTAAAACTGGTGTGTTTGCTACAGTAACACTACTATAATTTATATAATAAGCTGCTGTGTAGCTATGGGGGCTGCCATTCAAGCTGGAAAAAAGGAGAAAAGGCACAGGTTACATAGCAGATAACAGATAAGTTCTGTAGAATACAATAGTGTTTTATCCGTTATCTGTTATGTGCCTGTGCCTTTTCTCCTTTGAATGGCTGCCTCCATGGCTACATAGCAGCTTATTTATATAAATTATAGTAGACTTTCTGAAGTAAACACACAACTTTTACCAGCTCAGGGCAGCAGCACATTATATTTTAGTTACTTTTATACACTTTCATTTTTTGGTGTTACTGTTCCTTTAACACTGCAGTTCCCAAATGTCCATGTACTTCTCATGTACCCAGCTTTTTTTATTTAAATTTCAGGCATTCCAGAAATAGAAAGAAAACACTTTAAAGGAGAAGGACAGGCTAAGTCACTTGGGGGTGCCAAAATGTTAGGCACCCCCCAGTGACTATAATCGCTTACCTTTTACCCCAGGCTGGTGCCCCTGTACGGAGAGAACAGCACCAGCCCGGGGTAGCAGCGAGCGCTTCCTACTTCCTATTCGCTTGTGCGCATGCGCAGTAGAGTGAAAAGCCAAACTAAAACAAGAAAGTCGGCTTGTAACTCTACTGCGCATGCGCCGGCCCACGGATTTTGCCGGCAAAAGAAAAAGGAAGGCGGAAGCGCTTCCTTCAGGTACCCCAGGCTGGTGCTTTTTTTCTCCTAACAGGGGCACCAGCCCAGGGTACAAGGTAAGTGATCTAAGTCACTTGCCTTGAGAGGAAACTTCCGTGATTTCGGGGAAATCGCTGTGCAGCGTATGCCATCCCACCGGCGATTTACATACTCGCCAGTGGGATGGTATTTCGGGGAGATTAGTCGCCCGCGACAAGGGAGATTTGTCTCCCCGTCTGCCACACCCTTTAGAAATGTTTTTAATAAGGTTACAAAAGTAACTTGCACTTGTCATAATGGATGTTATCTAACAAGTCTCTTCAAGGATAAGGGTGAAGACACACTGAGCTACTAGTAGCAGCCAAAAAACAGACAATGCTGATCATTAGCTGATAATTGTCTCTACATGTGTTTTAGCAGATTGTCAGTATTGTCTAAGGGCTCTGGCACACGGGGAGATTAGTCGCCCGCGGCAAAACGCTCTGTTCACGGGCCATCCCGCCGGCGACTTACATGTTCGCCGGTGGGATGGCAGGGGAAGGCAACTCGGGGAGATTAGTCGCCCGCGAACAGGGAGACTAATCTCCCCGTGTGCCAGAGCCCTAAGGCAGGTTATTTTATGGTATTTAGTAGCCATGACAAATAGCTGCTACTATGTAGCTCCATGTGTCTTCACCCTAAAATGGACAAGCGGCCAAAGTACTAGAAGTTAAATGCTAATTTGGACATTTGCAAATATCATTTTGGTTACTGTAGTAGTTTGCAGTTGGCAAGGTGATATACAACAAATGACCACCTGTAATGTTATTGTTGATGTCTTGGGCAGGCTCATTGTGACTGGCTGTCTGCAAAACCTGTTGACTCGTGTCTGGGCTCGCTTGGACCTATAGGCCTCAGTAAGTCATAATATGGGGCATAACACAGAGGAAAAAAAGACATATATGAATAGACAGTACAGTGTGTGCTTAAGGAAAACACAACAGTACTGTGTGTGCTGAAGGGAAACACAAATCTAGCCATACAAATCATTAATCATACAAACGTGAGTAAGTCAATGGCCCATAAATGAGTGGAAATAGAAAACAATCCACAATCCAAATTTAACCAGTGCTGAATTGCAATTATTTGTGCCATTTGCCATCCTGTAATGTTCAGTCAGCAATACATTCATGTTTTGTCTATTAACATTTTCCATCACAAAAAACTGTTAGTAACCTGTTAGAGTTTCTACAAAAATGGCCCAAAATGACCATTTCCCTCCCAGTTTTCTTGTAAGGGTTTTTATGAGCCAAGTCATTCACCTGCACTGTGTGGCCCTGTATCATCAGGTACTGGAAATCCTAGGGCCACTGCTGGTGTGTGTTAGAGAGTATGATCTACTGTACCTGATGATCTTTATGTGAGGACGTTTGGCATAACAACCCATGAACTACTATGTGACATTAAAAAACAGCCTTGAATGTATTTCTATATGTATCTTGATAAAGGTCTTGGCTTAGACCAAAACTTAATAAATAATAAATTTTTCTGTTAAAAGTGCTGTTTTTCTTCTCCTGTTTGTGTTGAATTAAACTTTGTTGGCACCCAGGTAGTTTTTCTGTTTGAGCAGTGGCGTATCGTAGTATAAGTATGTGTATACATACATATATATATTTTGCCACCACCCCCATAACAATTTAACCCAGTGATCATCAGACCTCCCATACATTTAGGGAGGAGGCTAGTTTGTAGCTTTGTTACTGTGCTCCCAGCATATGCAATAAACCTACATAACTTAAAGATACAGGAAGGCACTGCATACTTATCTCAAAAGGGATATATCTTGCTCATTTTTTGTAAATATTTTTTGTCATATTACTGTATATATTCAATCAACTGTATTTTAATAACTATAAATTCTCAATCTAGCATCCATGGGTATTCATTTTATGTATTTTGTTACATATAGGATTAATCCACTGGTACTGCCAAAGGAAAAGTTGGCCCAATGCATTTATATTGTGCTCATTGCCGCTCAACAGGAGTCCGCTGATATTGCAAAAGGAATATAATGGGGTCGAATATTTGTAACAAACATGCATAAAAAAAAACATCCACAGGTTAACAGAAATGTATTTTTATTAAAGCATTTAGATATAAACATTGATGCAGTATATATACTGTATATACACCCAGTCAGCACATAATAGATCCTCCTTTCATTCTCCTGAGACAAATTATGTATAGGGCAGTAAAAACATTATCCATACCCCATGCTCTATGTTTAATGGACAGAAGTAACATTATACTTTAAAGGGGTACTGCAGCTAAAATAAATCTGTCTCACCAATTAGGCCCGGACTGGCAATCTGTAGATTTGAAATGCTAGGGCCTATTTTGAATCCCAGTCCAAGCCTGTCACCAACAGTGTTTATTAATTTATACTTAATTTATAAATAAAATAAGACAATTAGAAGGCATAGGTCTGAACCAAGAACTTTCTATTTTTTATTCACACAATTTCACATTTCTTAACCAGTGTTCAATTTCTTCGCTAAACTATCTCTCACTCCTCAGCTTTTTTCCCTATCTCTCCACAACTAACCCCTCCCACTTTCTTTTCCCTCTTCCTCTCTACAACCTTTAACAATCTTTATCAACACATAACATTTGCACTATTAATAACATTAGTAATAATCCCTCCCATCAGATCCCTTACCTACTTATATGTGATTTCCTCAACCCAACATTTGGGGGCCCATTTACTTACTCACGAACCGGCCGAATGCGTCCGATTGCGTTTTTTTCGTAATGATCAGTATTTGGCGATTTTTTTCGGAAAATTATCGCGACTTTGTCATTGCCATCCAAATATTGCGTAAAATCTGGCGATTTTTTCGTAGTGTTGAAACTTGCGTGAAAAGTCGCGCGTTTTTCGTAGCCATTCCGAAAGTTGCGCAAAATGTTGAGATTTTTTCGTAGCGTTCGGATTCATTCAAGCTTCAGTATGGTGACTTTTCTTGGGCCAGGTTGGAGCTGCAGGGTGCCATAGAGCCCTATGGGAGACTTTCCCTGGGCCAGGTTGGAGCTGCAGAGTGCCATTGATTCCTATGGGAGACTTTCCTTGGGCCGGGTTAGAGCTGCAGAGTGCCATTGAGCCCTATGGGAGACTTTCCTTGGGCCAGGTTGGAGCTGCAGAGTGCCATTGAGCCCTATGGGAGACTTTCCTTGGGCCGGGTTGGAGCTGCAGAGTGCCATTGAGCCCTATGGGAGACTTTCCTTGGGCCAGGTTGGAGCTGCAGAGTGCCATTGAGCCCTATGGGAGACTTTCCTTGGGCCGGGTTGGAGCTGCAGAGTGCCATTGAGCCCTATGGGAGACTTTCCTTGGGCCGGGTTGGAGCTGCAGAGTGCCATTGAGCCCTATGGGAGACTTTCCTTGGGCCGGGTTGGAGCTGCAGAGTGCCATAGAGCCCTATGGGAGACTTTCCTTGGGCCAGGTTGGAGCTGCAGAGTGCCATTGAGCCCTATGGGAGACTTTCCTTGGGCCAGGTTGGAGCTGCAGAGTGCCATTGAGCCCTATGGGAGACTTTCCTTGGGCCGGGTTGGAGCTGCAGAGTGCCATTGAGCCCTATGGGAGACTTTCCTTGGGCCAGGTTGGAGCTGCAGAGTGCCATTGAGCCCTATGGGAGACTTTCCTTGGGCCAGGTTGGAGCTGCAGAGTGCCATTGAGCCCTATGGGAGACTTTCCTTGGGCCGGGTTGGAGCTGCAGAGTGCCATTGAGCCCTATGGGAGACTTTCCTTGGGCCAGGTTGGAGCTGCAGAGTGCCATTGAGCCCTATGGGAGACTTTCCTTGGGCCAGGTTGGAGCTGCAGAGTGCCATTGAGCCCTATGGGAGGCTTTTCTTGGGCCAGGTTGGAGCTGCAGGGTGCCATTGAGTCCTATGGAAGGCTTCCAAAATCATGCTAAGTCTGAAAGTTTCGCCCGCCGCTTACGAGCGCTCAATACGAAAAAGTCGCGACAAGATAAGAGCGAATCGTAATGGCTACGAAAAACTCGCGTTTTTTCGCGAAAATCGTATTGGTAACGAAAAAGTTGTGACAATTTCCGAAAAGTCGTAAAGGCGCCGAAAAAATTGCAAAAAATACGAGAAAGACGCAAAATGTTCGTTTTCCAATCGGAATTTTTCCAATTCGGATTCGAATTCGTGTCTTAGTAAATCAGCCCCTTAGTGTCTTATGTGATTTCCACTGCCTTTATTTGCTGATTCCAGCGCGATTCAGCCTTTAGCAGAGCGTTACTAACAAGCGGTATGGTAGTTGCAGTAGAAAAAAAATGTACCTCTATGAACTCCAGAAGTGTAATAATAATGGTCTCAAAGAGATTTCTATGCAATTGTGTGTTTTGTGGAAAGAGCACATTTACAGAGAATAAAACAGGTTACCTGATTTTGAATACGGAGAATCTTTCTTCATTTTCTCATAACATTTGAACTGTGAGTTAATTATTCTTTGCCTTGATATATATTCTTCATTTACTATAGGCATTAGTGTAGGGTCAACCGTGGAGGCGAAACCTGGGACCATTCTCTGCATGTAAAGGAAAAAGCATTAATACAACAAGAAAAACATAAAAGAGCAACGCTAATTCTCTCTCTATAAAAGCCTTATCCAATGTTAACATGCTAGCAATGACATGTTTGCAGTATTTATGAATGTACTTGTTGTACCCAGCGCCTCCAGGAACCCTTAGAGTAATGACACATAAGGAAATCTGTCACAGTTCTGGGAATTGCCTCTTAACAAAGTGAAAGTGAAGCAGATTCGAGCAGCCGCTGGCTACAGTTTGGGGCAGATATATCAAAATGTGAGTTTGGAGCTTAATACATAAAATTCACCTACGTTCTATTCATTCCTATGGGATTTTTAGAAGCGTATTTATCAAATGGTGAGTTCTAACTTACACCCATCAATAAATATGCTTCTAAAAACCCCATAGAAAGGAATAGAACATAGGTGAGTTTTTATTTATTAAGCTCTAAACTCACATTTTGATAAATCTGCCCCTTTATTTGTCATACAAAATGCTTCAGAAGCATATAACTTAAACGTACACTAACCTGCAATCTCCCATACGTAATAAAAGGCACTGAGTTTGCCCAGGAGCAGCAACCCATAGCAGCAACCAATAAGCTGTTTGCAAACAGGTGACCAGTAAATTGTAGCTGTTGATTGGTTGCTACTGGTTACTGCTCCTGGGCAAACTTAGTGCCTTTTATTAAATAACCCCCAATGTGTGTTATTGTGCCCCATAACTAATTATGTGTTTTTAAATACTGTATACAAGCACAATGGAAGTGCAGCTGATCTGGTCAAATAAACTACAAGCACACAAAAGAAAAGTGATTGGTCAATGCACATTCCATGGTCCCCTGTTTCACTAGTCATTTTTATCTATGCAATTGCACATACAAGTATGGGATCCCTTATCCAGAAACCCATTATCCAGAAAGCTCCTTGCAATTGATCCCAACTATATATAATTTAATTAGTTTTAATGATTTTTTAGTAGACAAAGAATAAGTAAACCTTTTTTTTTTCTATGAGTAAAATTACTCTAAACAGACCCCAGAATTACTTACCTTTGTCCCAGCATTCTCTCTGACCTGTTTCCTCAGTCAGAAGGTATTCTTTTTCGTTGCTTCCTTGTGCAGAGTGAAGCCCCGCCCCCACTTCCTGTTCAGGCTGTTTAGAGTCATTTTACTCATAGAAAAAAAAAGGTTTACTTATGCTTTGTCTACTAAAAAATCATTAAAAATAAGGTATGGAGATCCAAATTAAGGTATGGAGATCCAAATTACGGAAAGATCCCTTATCCGGAATACCCTTGATCCCGAGCATTCTGGAAAACAGGTCCTATACCTGTACTAACTAGGTTTTTTAGTTAAAAGGAGTTATGATCATATTTGGAAAAGAAAAGAATAGAAAGGAAGAAAAGAATAGAAAGAAAAGAAAGTTGGAGAAAGTTGAAGATGAAAGGAGCAGCAAACAATAGAAGCAAAGGTGTGAGCATCAGATAATTAAAAACCTTTATTTATTATTAACAGTTTGATCTCAGGAGTCATTTATATCTGCAACTGCAGTGCAATTTCAAGCACAATCGCCATGTTTTTTTCCCCACAATGCAGGGGTTTTTTCTTAGAATTCCAAGCAATTGCATCTACCAAAATAAGTATAACTGCGTGTGCGTTATGTTGCAAACATCTGGGGTCATTTCGGAGTTCTGGTGGGCAAGTCATAATTCTTTAGGGGCAAGTGTGCAGCTCCTATTGACCCTGGCCACAGAGGAAACCCTGGAGCTACCAACTGCACACAAATCAGACAAAATTGCGTAGAGGTTTGTCTGACATAGTTTATGGTGTTCAGTGTAAGTGACGTCTGTGCCCAATTCTTCAGGAATAAGTGAGCTGCACCTATTGATGTTGGGCACTGAGGGAACCCTGGAGCTGCTGCTTGATCCAGAGGTGGTGATAGTTCCAGGGTTATCCTGCATCAGTAGGTGCAGCAGCGTTTGATGATAAATTAGGTGCAGCAGTGCTGTGGTAGATGACCCCTCTGATGTAATAAAAAGACTGATCTACATTGACATATATTCTTTTACACCTGCCATTTTCATTTTGTCAATCATTATTTTGGTAATAATATAGCAAAGGATCCCAGTAACATACAGTATGTTCTCATCCCACACATGATTCTGCCTTCTAGAGCTTCCAGGGTTATAAATAAATCATAGCAAGTCATAAGTTAACAATTCAATTAAAACTGGGTCAGCATGACTCTTTCAGAAGTCACTGTGCAGAATGTAATAAAATATTCCTTTCGAAGAACTTTTGTGACATGAGGAAGATTTAGAAAACACACCGCCCCCCCCCCCCCCCCCCCCAAAGTGAACTGTGTTATAAAATGCTCACAGATTTGGGTTCATTAGCTGTCATGGCATAGATGACTTGAGTCTGTAATTAAACATGCTTGAAAATGTTATGAATAATGACAAAATCAGTTGATCTTTGTCTTGGTCGCTATGGAGAATCTCAGGGAACAGCAAGAACAGTGTAGCGAGCACAACATTATAATAACAGCTAATTGCACAAGGGGCTTTAACCTGCCTGCTTTGTGCATTTACATTTTTAACTGTTGAGAATATTAAAAAAGCAAACGTTAGTGTTGTGTTACCTAGACTATGGCCAAGGTGAGGGGATTGTTATGAATATCCTATACAGCAGGGAAAATAAGCACACCTAACAGCTTAGCCCACAGTCCCAGATTCTTATTGAAAAGTCCCTAATTTCCATAAGTTCCCTATGATCTCCTGCACCAAACACCAAAAAACATACAAAGCTTCTCAAATTTAATTAGATAAGTAGGGTTTACTCTGGGCTTTCGGCCAGAATACTCAACAGTCAACGTCTGCACTTAGATACAATTGTAAAACAGGTCTCTTGGGATAACTGAGACTTTAGGGCAATTTTACCTTCATTAGCAAAACTACGATAAGACCCCCAAACCCCCAGAAAAGTGTTCAAACATTACATAACCTGCCAAATTTTGTAAAATGGGAATGGAATTTAGGGGGCATGGTTGCAAAATGGGCGTGGTCAGAAATTTTTTGCCCAGCTATGCTCAGCATTTCTTTTTGCCCCTCTTTCTATTTTTCAAATATTGGGAAATATGAACAAGTATTGAACATGTCATAATTTTTCTCAGTAAATATACCTGTATTTGTAATGGGGCTATTGACATTAAATTTCATATTTAGTAGAAAAGTAGTAGTGATTTTGGCACATTCTTCCACACAAACTGTCTTCAAATCTTGAAAGTTCCGAGGGCTTCTTCTATGAACTCTGATCTTCAGTTCTTTCCATAGATTTTCAATTGGATTCAAGTAGGGTAATTGACTGGGCCATTCTAGCAGCTTTATTGTCTTTCTCTGAAACCAATTAAGAGTTTCTTTGGCTGTGTGTTTGGGATTATTGTCTTGCTGAAATGTCCACCTCCGTTTCAGTTTCACCATCCTGGTAGATGGCAGAAGATTCTTATCAATAATGGCCCAGTACATTTCTCTGTTCATCCTTCCTTCAATTATATGAAGTTTGCCAGTACCATATGCTGAAAAACAGCCCCACACCATAATGTTCCCACCTCAAAACTTCACTGTTGCTATGGTGTTTTTGGGGTGATGTGCAGTGCCCTTTGCTTTCTAAATACTGACAGATTTCAGCAGGTTTCTTGGCTTCCCATGCGTTTTTGTGCCTCCTTTTCCTCGTGTGCTCAATACTTATTCCCTGTATCATTCCAATTTATTACACATAACTTAATTTAAAGACTTATTTGTTTTGATTTCTTTGTGGATTATTTGGGTTGTTACCGACATCTGGAGTAAATTTCATGTCAATAGCCCCATTGTGTGGGGTGCTCAACACTCAACACTTATTTTCCCTGCTGTATAGCTCTTACATATTTACCCACCACTTTACAGTGATTCCTACCATTCACTTTAGGCCCTGCCTTAGTGAATCTCACAGTCTAAGGTCCAATATTTTATTATTATTGTTCATTTTTATTACTTATCTTTCTGTGTAGGCTCTACTATTCATATCCCCATCTCGTGTTTAAACTGCTGCCTGGTTACTAGGGTAAAAAAGAGCTGCTGAACAAAAAGCTAAATAACTAGAAGACTAATTGTCTCAGGATATCAATTTCTACAACATATTAAAAGTAAATTTAAAGGTGAACTACCCCTTGTTTTAAATGTTTTAAAGTTTGTGCAGCCTTAAACTATGGGGCTAGATGTTGCAGAAATCTCCCTTATACAGAAATCTCCAGGTCTCAATATTAGATCCATTACTAGATTGTATATACCATATAAGCTAATATTGGTAATCACATGTACTGCATAATGCATGTAGCGCATTTAGGAAACCGATTTTGAGTACCACTTTATTTTCTAAAACAAACATAATCAGTATGCTTCAAAACTTCCTTAAGGTGGCCATATACACACCGATAGTATCAAGGTTTTGTACGATATTCGGTGCGTGTATGGCAACTTGGTGAGGCGCCCAATATCGCAGAAGGCTGCAGATATCGGACGACTCACCGATTGGGCAGGTTAAAAGATTTTGATAGGGCGCCATTAAAGGCGCCTGAGCAAAATCTATGTTCAGGGCTGAATCGGCAGAAGAAGGTAGAAATCCTATTGTTTCTACCTCCATATCTGACGATTTAGCCCTGAACGTCAGTGGAGGGTTGGAACGCTCGAAAGATGGTCGCATCGAAAATTGCCACGTGTGTGGCCAGCTTTACATTTACATACAATGGAAATGCCCCGTGCTGCCAAAGGCACCTTCAGTAGAATGACACTATGAGTTATAGCTTTCCATGCAAGATCACTTGGAGAACATGAGAAGAAGGAAAAGAGAAATAGAAATATATATTTTTTCCAAGAGAATGACCAAATCATTAACCAGGTAGCTCTTTCCTTTTCCAAGACAGACGTGTCATGCAGCAGTTTAGCAGCCGTACATATGATGTCACTCCTAAAAAATCCAGTAAATGACGTCATACATACGACCACTAAGCCACCACCATTATGGTCTCAGCGAAGGGAAATCTGTTGACAAAAAGGTTAGGTGCATATAGATTTCATTCATATAAGTACCAAGAAACATTCTCACTTTTGCAAAAATGCATTATAGTATTACAAGCTTGCCTGTAGCTTGAACATGAAGTAACCAAATCAAAGTTATATTGTATTGTTTCATTATTCTGAGAGCAAACTAATATAACATGAATATTTTAATAAAGTGGAACTTCATTTCCAGTAGAGAGAAGCAAAGCCGCAGTTACAGTATGTGTAATCATAGATGGTCACTGCCAAGCTGATACTGGCAACTACATGTCCAGCCACTGGTTAAAGAGTATGGCATCATTAATTGGTTACTCTCACTATGTTAAATGGTGTCTAAGGGGGTCACCATAAAATACAAATATCTTCCCGTCACATAGCTGCCAAATGTATTGTTTATGGCAATGTACTATACACCAGCTTTATTGACCAGGCAGATCTGAATCCTGGCCTCCCATAAGTTCAACACAAAAAGGGAAAGAAGAACACAGATTCCTCTTGGTGGGCCAAGCAAAGTCCTACATGATTTAATAGGAAAACACAAGCTTTTGGCAACACTTTTTAACTTGGGTTATGCTGTACAGGTATGGGACCTGTTATTCTCAATTTTCAGGACCTGGAGTTCTCCAGATAAGGGATCTTTCTGTTATTTGTTTCTACATACTTTAAGTTTACAAAATATAATTTAATCATGAAATAAAACCAATAGGATTATTTTACTTCCAATATGGATGAATTATATCTGAGCTGGGATCAAATACAAGGTACTATTTTATTATTACAGAGAAAAAGGGAATAATAAAAAAAATATTATTTGATTAAAATTGAGTCTATAGGAGATGGCTTTCTGTAATTAGAGCTGGATAACAGATCCCATGCTAATGTTTCCATGCAGCACTGCATAATCCATAAGTTTCTCATTAGTTATACTCACTATATAGAACTAGACTTGCATAAATTAGATTGCTTCTCTATTATGAAAAATAAAGAATGCCTATTAAAGAGCCACTTTTATAAAAACTTTACACATGGGCAGTAACCCATGGCAACCAATCAGTTACATTCATTGTTATTGCCCATGGGCAAATTTGCCCACTGTTGATAAATGAGCCCCAACTGAGCAAGAGAAAGGCATGAGGATAAAGTATGGGCAAGGGAGTTGGGGAAAATTAGTAGGGCTAAGGAAAAAAGAAAACACTGACTTGGAAGGGAGAGGCAAATATACTGATAAGGAGTAGGGAGGTGAAGACATTATTAAGAAAGATTGGAAAATTGAGTAAATACAGGAAATGGGAAAGATCAAAAGAGAGGGAGAGGTAAGAAAGGACAATGACACAGAGTTAGGAAAAACAAAAAAAAATGAAAGAAATATGAGAGTGGAATGTAGAATAGAGGGGGAACAAGTGGCAATGAGGTAGGCAGCTGGGTCAAGAGACCTTGTAGACATTAAAATATTCTCTTTATCACACACTTTTTTAGATATTGTTTGAACTGTATGATATTCTATGACTGTGTGGAACTGCCTCTAGATCATTAGTGAAAACAAGACCAGGCTGGTAGATACGCTCATTAGGCACATGTGATCATCAGCCGCACTGGAATGAGCTTCCCTTCCCTAAACTTCCACAGAGTGACCTGACAGTTCATGGGCAGATCATTTGAATGAATGCATTTGAGACATACATGTTGGCATATTAAACTGATATATGTATGACTGTCACAACTGCCAGTGTGCCAAGCTTCAGGAGTAGGTGGAGGGAAGAACAAGAGTGACAGAGAGAGGTTGGCAAATGATTAGAAAATGTTGATGCCAGATACACCTAGCAGCCCTTTCTATTGGTCAGAGCTAGATCAGCAAATCAAACTTCATGCTATTGTACTGGTAGAATAATTCCACAAAAAGGGAATCAGCTCCTCATTTTCTGTATATGGGGTGAAAGTAATGGGTTAACTGGAGATACAGGAAGGGTTCTCCCAATATCAGCTGACTTGAACTGTGACTCCAGTTAATAAAGATGGTCATGTTCCCTGCAAATATAGTGAAGCTCTAACACTCTCTGCAATAAATGAATAGTACAATTTCAAGACTTTGTTTGCTTATTATTGAGGCTGAGATAAGGATCAGCGTTTGTCAGTTTAATTAAGAAATTCAATAAGGTTCACATTTTCTCATCACATAATATGTTGCCTTTTACTTCCTCCTTTCTTCCCTCCCCTTTATATATTCCACTGAACACATTTACTAGCAGTAGAACCAGGGAAGTAACCCTGGTTCAGCCAACTGAAATTTGCGTTGGAAAATTTTCTGCAGGTGGAATAACACTTTTTACTACAAGGTACTGCATTGGTACAGCCGATTTGCATTTACTAGAATTTTCTTTCTCCAAAACCTATGGCTTAAATAAATATACAGTATTATGGATTCCATGTGAGGACAGACACACCGCTAAGCAAATCTGGCTTGTGCATAAGGATATAACATAATGCATTGCAAAAGCTAATACACAGAGCGTATTTGTTATACCCCTCCAGCACTGTCACTCAGCAGATGTGACCAGGACTGCTGTGATATTTCTGTCACTGCTCTGTAAGGTACACTGAATTCTAGGCTCTACATTCTTCTAAGATTTATGTTTTGCCATACAGTGATGGAGAAAAGGGGAATTTTTTTTCACTTTTAAATGGTTAATTCACTGCTCCTGTCTGGTTTCCTTGGTAATTAAGCCCTAACAACCAGATAGCAGTTAAAATTTCAGCCTGGGAGTTGAAGAACAAAATATTGTAATAATTGAAAAAGTAAAAAACCCAAACTCAAATGATCACAGTATCATAGTATATAGCAGTTTACATAATACTAAAACTATAATGCATACATTACATTGATTTAGATCTTATCTCAAACATGGGTCTAGCTCAAGAACAGTCTATAGGGATGAGGAATAATTAATATTGTTTTACAATAATACCTAGTAGTTATGTATATACAGTAGTGATTCATTTTATTAATCAAAGCTATTATTTTTTTTATCAGATGTATATTTAATTAAATTTACATTTCCTTGCTGATATCATCTTTAGATGCAATTTTGTAAGATACTGTATGTACCTCATGATTGCACAGTATTTGACTTACTTTTCAATATGCATTCAATAAACATTTCCAAGGTACGTTTATAATAATATGGGTAAATAATATGAGTATATATATATGTGATGTGGATATTTTATTGTCACCACACAACATTCCATATGTTTAGGGGGATAATTCGGTAATATTCTCCTTTCTCCAATATTAGAAGAAAACATACAATAAAAATAGAAACCTAACAGTATCTTTCTATCAGTATGTTAATGATGCTTTTATCAGAACAGCAGTGACACACAAGTTCCGCTCAGTTGTTCTAGATATTGTTCTGTTATAGAAACATCTTTCCCAATGCCTCTGCCACTCACCAGTCAACAAATTTACTTACAATGACAACAATTACCAAGAAGCAGCAGTGTTCTACGTGTTTTCTCACTGTTTTGTCTCGTACATCAGATGAAACCATCTTCATTCCCCTGGGAAATTACATAAAATCATCAAATTAGAAGATATATTGGAATAAGAAACACAAAAAAAAATGTATTTCTAAAAGGATAATTCTATAAAAACCTATTGGTAGCAAGTGTTCATATTCTTCCATGGGTTCCTGGTTTCATTGATTTGCATGCATTCCCTTTTGATCTTGAGCATGTGTCAGAGGAATATGTTGACTATTTTTACAAAACGAGGGGGAGGGAATAAATAGCAACAAATATAATGACAGAAATATACAGCAAACACATGGCACTGACACACAGACTATACAGGAACACTAGAGACTGCTGGCAGAGTTGTATGGAGACATCTTAAATGGCACAGTGCCTCCAGCTGCCCTGGCACAGTTGAGTGAGTGAGGGCCGAGGCTATTTTAGCACATTAATGCGGTGCCTCTCACCTCCGGGTGATAGCAGCAGTCAAGCAGAAGATCAAATACATCTGGAAATTATTTTAATGTAAAATTTTGCTATAGGCAATAGATAAAACATTCTATCCTTTTTCTCGAATCATAAAATAGCATAGTATATTTGATGTTAATGGGAATCTAACCCCCAATCATTCCATATCTCTATTAAACATCTTATTAAACGCTCATGTATAAAACTATGTAATAATGAATAAAGCCCTTTTACAGAAATATATTTGTCTAATGTGTGCCACAGAGAATCCCTTAATAAACAGAAGCCAAGAGTATATGTACATGCTAGCTTACACCAACCAATTAATTGATAAAACTGCAATGCTACTTCTTAAGCTGGCAGTATTGTTTTTTGTAGGGCGGACATTCCTAACACTAATTGGTTGGTTTATAGTTGTGGCAGTTTTGAACATTTTAGTTGAGTTGGCTTATAGGAGAGGTAATATTAGTACATGTATGTTGAACAGAGGGATCCTTTTGGTTTTTATCTGCTAGTTACATGTAGTGGACCAACTATAACTCATGCAGTATGTTCAAGGGCTGGATTATATTGAAATGATGATGTCGTTCAATGAAGTCTATGGAGCACTTGAGAAGACTGGGGGCCAAAGAAATCATTTGAAGGGCCACATTCATGCCTTCAGTTGGACAGCTCTGTGCTTGGTTATGCTCTTTCAGATATTGCTATTCTGCTTACCCAACATCTTGTATGTGTATGGCCAGCTTTAGAGTTAGACACAACATTTTTGGTGTTTAGTCTGGGAATATACACACAGTAAATATACTGTGTGTATACTCCCAGACGAAACACCAAAAATTAGAGCATAGCCAAGCACAGAGCTGTCCACATAGTGGTTCAAGGTCAGGCCCGGATTTGTGGCGAGGTCACAAAGGCCTAGGCCTAGGGCAGCAAAATAAACTGCACATAAACATTGCTCGCACACGGAGCACTGGGAACAAGACGTGCAGAAAACTTCAGCTCACCCTCTCCCCAGTGCTCCATATGTGCCCCACACTCATGTCAGCTATTGGTAGAACTTCCTTTGCTGGCAACAACAGCTGTGAGCCATTTATTTTTTTTCAAAGGTGTTTATTTATGCATTTAAAACATATAACAACATGAAACATTGACATTGGTTCTACAAGCGTGTTTGTTCAGGATATATACGGTACATTGGTTTGGGTAGTCGGTGGTCCTACTCGGGGTAATTTTCAAGTTCTGTTAAAGGCGGGGAGGATTTGGGATTACCGGTGAAGGTTCAAGTTCCCGGGGGGGGTCCTGTGGAATTATTCCATGGCTTCAACCCACGTTCCCCATACTTTGTCGTATTTTTGGGGGCATCCCCTTGCTATATAGGTGAGTTGTATCAGTGGCAGAAGAGCTTTAAGTAGATTGAGCCAACTGGCGATTGTCGGGGGAGATTGTGCCATCCATTGAAGAAGGATACTTTTTCTGGCATAGAACAGTAATGTTCTATAGAGGATGCGAGATGCTGATTGGGGAATTATATTATCCACAATGCCGAGTAGGCAAACCTTGGGATTGAGTATTTTAGGTAGGGATGTTGTGTTTTGGATGTGGTCTAGGACCTGATTCCAAAAGTGATGTATTTGTGGGCATGACCACATTAAATGGAGGTAGTTGGCCTCAGGGGCACCACATTTAGGGCAATGGGATGAGTTGCGGATTCCCATACGATATAGACGTAGAGGGGTCAAATGGAGCCTGTGTATGATTTTGGCTGTGAGCCATTTATGGTAAGACTCTGCCAGTTATGTACTTTTAGATTCTGCAGTGGTTGCCCATTCTTTTTGTCATGTAAAAACAGCAATGTGCAAGTCTTGCGACATATCCTCTAATGAATGGATGTCTGGGCTTCTACTGGAACCAGGATCTTGGTAATGAACCAAACTGCAGTGTAGCTCTGGCTGTGTGCTTACATCTTATGTTCATTATTCTGCAGGAAGGGAAACTTTTAATACAGGCCTTTTGCAGATGGAAACAGACTCTCCTGTAGAATTATCCTGTATTTGGCCCTTTCCATTTTGCCATCAGTTCTGAAAAGTTTCTCAGTCCCTGTGAATGAAAACCTTCCCACAGTAAGATGCTACTACCACCATGGGGATGGAGATGGTGTTCAATTCTGGTCTCCCCATACCAGAGAACCTTTCAGATGTTTATTGTCTATCCACATACAAACTGCTTTGTAGAGCACACAGGTTGTTATTGTCTAGTTGTCGTCCCATAGACAGTTTCTCCTACCTTAGCTATTTATCTCTCCAACGCCTTCATAATAACCATTGGCCTCTTTCTGGCTTTCTGACTAATGCCCTTTTACCCTGAGTGTTGGTGGACAGCCCTATCTAGACAGAATTTCACTGTTAATTTGTTATTTTGTTAATTTGTTATTTTTTATAATTTCAAAGGCCAAATCTGGTTGGAGTTTTTGAAGAACTTTCTCCCTGACTTGTTATGATAGGTCACTGGTCTTCATGTTACTGTTTGTTTAGATATGTTCTCTGGGGCCTTTCAAAAACAAGTGTACAGTATTTATTTTTAGATTATTTAATGATTTAATTGCCCATGGGGAATCCATTCAATTAATTCCATGGTTGCTAAAGAAAACTGTTTACACCAGCGCTTATTTAGGGGTTTTACAGAAATAAACTACTTATGCGAGGCATTTAATAACTTTACTTTCTTTGATGGAAACATCCCTTCATGCACCACAGAATGAAAAGAAACAAGAGAAATAAATACTGTAGCAGTTTCTACATTGTCGTAGGGTAGAAATTAATAGATGCAGGACAATACAATTCTGTTTTGATTGCAGGCAATTCAAAATTAGAATCAAGAGGCATTGAGACCATATTTCAGGCTATTTAAGTGTTTGTGAAAGTATCTAACCATCAGGCTGCAATATTAAAGCCATTTAATATTAGATTTATATTTTCAGAATTGTTACACAGCAACTGGATAACTATTCACTCGGCTGTAGCAATAAACATGTACAAATAATGACAAGAAGATGTGTAGGGTGAGCGTCAGGATTTCCAAATATTGTATTGCAGTGAAACAATGTTTGTTATTCTTGAGTTAAATAGATTGACCGTGTTAATTATGTCTTCTTTTCTGGCCAAAAGAATATAACAGTTTTAGAGCTGGATGATGTAAAATGTTATTTGTGCCAGGATGGCAGGGAAGGATATTTTTATAATGTTTATATTTGTCCAGAAGCATAAAGCAGCAATACTGATTCTCAAGTCACGCTTTTCAGTTTCATTTCATTTCTATTTAATATGTATGTTTTCAGCTAAATCTAAGAAAAAAGAATATACAGATGTATAAATACCATACCCCCCCCCCCCAAAAATACTCTTCCTCTATTTGGTTTAACGTAGTAAGGTGGCAGTAACATAGGGACACGCTTTGCTAAGCTTTTAAACCAGCATGGTCAATACTTACTAATAGATTCTGTCTTCAATCTGTCCCAATTTGACTTTCAGCCATAGGGCCAGATTCAATTCAGTGCAAAAAAGGTTTATTATGTGAAAACTCATGGACTAGATCCAATTTGAGATGCAATTTAATTCAGAAAAACTTATTTTACGGTTTATCACATGATAACTCTACTGAAGTCTATGGGAAAAAACTGGAACTGAATAAAAAGGAGTTTTTCTCCTCAAATTGAATCTCGTCCATGCAATAACTTTTTCTCACTGAACTGAATCTGGCCCATTATTGGCTAGTTTATGTACTGTAGGACTGATGAAAGATGCTAAGCACAAATGTGCTGCAACATGTTGACCATCCAAATGTATTTTACTATGTTATTTTTGTCTAGTCAACCTTCGCTATACTTTGGCCTTTGGCACCCAACTTTCATTTGCATCTGCTTTGATAAATAAGATGCAAGGCTGTTGCTTTGTTCATTCGACTTGCAAACTAACGCTGATTGCCGATACAGTAATGCTTGAAAAGGATGAAATTCACACCGCCACTGATAGAAAATACTTTGCAGGAATAAAATAATAGCACAGCAGGTGTATGCAGTTCTCGACTGTTCAAACTACATGTTTGAACATTGTTGTTGGGATTTGCTTCAGATTAGACTCAAGACCATTAATAAGGTTGTGCACTGATGTTTGGTGATCAGGCCTATCTTGCACAGAGATGTGCAGTTGGGTCATTAAGTTGACAGGTAAGTAAGCAGTTGTCTTGGCATCCATTAAACAAGTCTATTAGACCGCAAAATGCGAAGCATAAGTGATCACTTCAAAGAACCCATTTTAACCTCTCCAATGGCATGGATTTTACCACTCCCACCAACTCAAGGCATTGTACATGGTGATGTTTGGTGCTTGAGAGTGGCTGCTCACTCTTAAAAAACCTCATGCTTCCAGATCTTATGCTGATGTTGTGAGTATTAAAACTGAGGAGATTTTAGATGGTTTGCCAGATTTCTTTTGACATATAAAGTGGTTGATTTATTGATGTTTAAATTTGATTTTTTTTCCATGATTTGAAATTTCAAAACTGGAATGTAAAACTTTGCCATATGAAAGCTTGTGAGTTTATATATCAATAAGTCAATGGGAGTTGTCCTAGGCAAAGTCAAGACATATTTTTAAAATCAAGATATTCGAGTTTTATTAGAGTTTGTAAATTCAAAATTTTGAGGTATTCATGATGTTTTATTCAAACAAGTTTTCCTTGTTAATAAATAAGCAAGCATTCGAAATGTGAGTTTATTAGAATTAAAAAAACAATCTTGAATTCACAAAGTTAAAAACAAATAAATAAGCCCAAAAGTGGCCCTGTAATTTTTGCCATATAGTTTAGCATAATTAAATACAACACCAAAACTTGCTCTAAGCCACTCAGCACATCAAGTCTAATTTAAAATTTGAAACAGCCAGTCTCAATTAACATTCGCTCACCCCTTCACAAAGTTGGTCCGGGTGCCGTGCCCCGGACACTTCACCCAGGGAAAATTATTTTCACGATTATTTCTTCATTAAATTATCATGTAAATCACAGTTTTTCATGGACAGTCACCCCACTGATCCAGTGGTCCGGGTGCAGCGCCCCAGAGCCGTATCAAAGGGAGACCCAGCAGTCACAAGCACAGTTTCTCAATGGGAACGCACTCCAGACACGGATGAAGGTGGTTTAAGAAATAGCTTTATTCACACTTGTCCTATAGTTTTATCACAGTGTGGGACTTGCTTAGTGGTTCCAGAATACAACCATACAAAACAAGTGTCATTTATAAAACCACACACCCAAACTGTAGTGGATACTTCATAATGTTTCAACAATTAGGCTTTATTCTTTTTTTCTTACAGTTTTTGTGATTATTAGTGTGCTTTCCCAACCTAACATTTCTCCAGCTGCAAACAACTCAGCCATGCTGTGCATTAGTGGTGCACATAGCGGATTCAACCACTTTAAGCAGGTAACATGTCCCAACTCCCAGCAAGAGTATGTTTACAGCTAAAAAATACATGCTAGGTTGAAGAGCTCAAAAATATATCTTTAAATATATAAATAATTATAAATATACAGATTTGTTAAGCATTCACTATAGTTTTGTGGATATTTTTTGTAATAAAAGGAATAGTTCTCCTACAAATCCACATTGTCAACTAATGAAGATTTAAATTTGTTCTGAGACATTTCATCTACATATTCATCCTTAAATGATTTTCATGACACGCAGGCCAGCAATAATTCATCTGTGTGTGTTCACGCATTCTAATGAATAACAATCCTTGCAAATATGGAAACAATTTCTTTAGACAGAAAGGTCACTGCTATTTCTAACCATGGTGGAAAGGAAATGCGACAATGGATCCACCACTCACATCAGCAATATTTTCGAAGGGGAAGAGAAGTTGTATATGTATATATGTTGTGGTTTGGTATCTTTTTTTGATGAGGTTGAGGTCAGTTTTAGTAAAACCAAAGGATAAAAGGAAAATTACATGGGAAAATTGATATACCACTTATTTATATTCTTTTAATTGCACTGAATTTGCCATTAGCCCTTGTGCACATATAGTTCCATATAGTCTGTATAATTCACATTAGAAAGAAACAGGAAGGAGCATTCACTCAAAGTGAAAAATGGCTGTTTTACTGATGGATGTGACAAGACAGGTGCAATATAACTCCTACTAATTGTTGGGAAAAACATACTCCTCGTACATTTTTAATACCTCGTTCCCTTGAAACAAGGTATAGCCTTCTATATTTACAGCAACATTGTGTGACTTATGCAGCCATGTTTTTGCAAAGCCAATAACATCACATTTCTCCTCTAGTGCCATTACCTCCAACTCTCCCAATTTATCAGCCTTTATCAGCTTCTTGCTTGCTTGTAATTTGTGTACATTAAAGGAGAAAGAAAAGGTAAAATCTAAGTAAGCTTTATCAGCAAGGTCTATGAAAATACAGCCATAAGCACTCACAGAAACGCTGCACTGAGTTCCCTGTCAAAAGATTTGTTGTGTCTGTTTTCCTCTGCCAGAGACACACAGCTCTCTCCCCTCTCCTGCTCCCCCCTCCCTCAAGAATGCTAAGAACTCACCCCCCCCCTTAGGAATGTGGATCTGAGCCAATCAGCAGGAAGCTTACTCATAGTCTTACTAACTGAGCATGTACACTTCATCTGGGTCTGGGTGCAGGAGTGAGGCATTATGGGAACTTACTTTACACAGCTCAGCGTTTTTTCTTCCTGTTTGGCTTCTGATCATCTGAACTGGAGAAATATGGGGAGACGTAAGGGCTCTATTGAGAGAACTGAAGGTATGCCTGCAGCTTGAGATTAACTCTTTATTAGCCTTTCCTTCTCATTTAAACCTCTGGTCTTCGCTGTATTTAATAATAGATATCCCAACCAAATCTCCACTCCCATCATGCCCACTCCCATAGCCGATGAAATAATAAGCATAGTTCTTTAAAAACCCTAAACCCTATTCCCTTCACCAATACCTAAGACATGCATTAGTCTCACTAAATTCCACTTACCTTCGTAATGTAGCATGTGGGAAGTTTAATATCTCTGAGTTATTTACCCTATTTACCTTTGCCTTTGGATTTTTTACCTGGTTCTCGAAAAAATCTTTTTTGAGGGCTTCCCCCTTTTCTCTAACTTTGTCACTGATTCCAATGGGTACCAAGACCACTGGGTCTTTTCCAGCCCCTCCAAGTAATCTATGCGCTTGGTTTTACCACATACCAAATGCTATCACCATGCAAACAACAACAGCATACAGGGTCCTTGTGAGAGATTACCCTATGCACTCTTCTAATCATTTTCTTCCTATCACTCCCCACTTCACTGGCCCCTCACTAAGCTGTCTCTCACTCCCGACACTTGCAGTTCCGTCTTGACATTGCAAGCTGCCCCCTGCTGTTATACAGATTCCAAATAAAAACCCAAAATCACATACATGTAACAAGATACACATTGAGTGGCACCATCAAACCCTCCAAAACTCATCCTTAAACTGGTTTCTTACTGCTGGCTACCAAGAGCAATTCCAAGCTTAATGCCTTTATGCTTCAAACATCTTTTGGTTTCTAATGCCGGTCAATTATCTATTTCCAGATACTTGACCATATATATATATATATATAAAGCAAGACATTTCGAGCACCAACTGTGCTCTTCCTCAGGGTTTTGTCCCTGAGGAAGAGCACAGTTGGTGCTCGAAACGTTGGATTTTTTTATTAATACATTTTTTGTTTTCTAACTAAGTCCCTGTGTGTGCGGCTCACTGTCTTGCTTTATACATGTTTTTTGCAAGCACCCGGGGCATTTGATTATCATTAGGGTGTGCTCTGTTCTTTTCTGTATATATATATATGTATATATTCTATACATAATGTTTGTAGAATAAGGATGTCCTTGGCACATTATTTGTTTCATTTATTGACCACTTGAAGATCTTATGCAACTGTCACTTTTACTCAGATCACATGTATCTCTGCAAGATCTCTTTTTTAAGGTAGCCTGTACCAACAGAACCAGCCACAGCATCTCCTGTGATTTCACTGGATCAAAAGACCAAAAATGTCAGGGCAATAAATAATGTTAATGACAGAAAAGGAACTGCGTCAATAATGTTAATTTGCTCAGTTTTGCTAAAGCCAATGCTGTTATTATTAATAGAACAAATGAATATGTAAAGAAGTCTAAGCATTTCAGGGACTGCCTATTGAAGTATACTGTGTCAGCACAATGCCAGAAACACACACAGCTGATGCAGGTAGCTAGGATGAACAGAACCTAAAATCAATAAGATGTATTAAGTCAAGAGTAGAGGAGATTAGCATATATTAGCAGGAGATGATTGTGATGGCTGGAAAAGTGGATGAGCTGCAGATGCTTGACGGTGACTAAAATGAATGTACCTTCTGTAAAAATGTGAATAAAGCATTTGTTTTCCTTTCTTTGCACAGAACTTACTAAGCAACTCATTTGCACATTATTCACGGCCCACATGAAACACACAAGATTCACCCCAGAGGAGCCCAAATACAAAGCCAAACTAACATATTGATTGCCTTAAGTGCAGATTAAAGACTCACCAAGAGTCCAAAGAGTCTGCAGACAGTGTTTGATCCAGCCAAAAAGAGTCTCTCCAGCTGCTGCCGAGACGGCTGCTCCTTTATTTTCAGCAAGACAAACAACAGAACAGCTGGAGATATGTTATCATCACATGATTTGCACAAGGTGTCAATCCCTGCTTCAGCCCTATATGATTCTTTAAGCCATTTCTCAGGATACTGTCAGAATTAGTTTAAATGCTATGTTATATAATTCTGATACTGTAAATAGAAATTGACAGTATTATAGAAACACCCCAAAGGTGCAAGGAATTGTCCCTGATACTCAGAAAGATACAGTTTGCACATCATTAATAAAAATGTCAGTAAATAGACTCTTAACAGTAAGGGCTCTGGCACACGGGGAGATTAGTCGCCCGCGACAAATCTCACTGTTCGCTGACGACTAATCTCCCCGAGTTGCCATAAGTTGCCATCCCACCGGCGAACATGTAAGTCGCTGGTGGGATGGCACACGCGGCGGCGCAATTTGGGCAAATCGCCGAAAATGCCTCGCGAGGCAACTCCGGTGATTTGCCGAAATCGCCTGCGCATCGTGTACCATCCCACCAGCGACTTACATGTTCGCCGGTGGGATTGTAGTTCGGGGAGATTAGTCGCCCGTGACAAGGGAGATTTGTCGCGGGCGACTAATCTCCCCGTGTGCCAGAGCCCTAACAGTAGTCATTTCCAAGGTGGCTTTTATCAGTTTCACCAGCCCCTTGGTTCCTGCCTTCTCCAGCCTAGTGGGATACAAGGGAACTACACAGCCAAAGAAAGAGTTTACTTGGGGGATAATTCCACCATATTTCAATTTTCATTTCTGAGAATCAGCACTGATGCACTGATGCTTTCTAGCACGTTAGGGAATAAGCACAAGCACTTTTAGCACTGGTCACTATACAACGATTAAAAAATTAATCACCATAAGGTCTAAGATTGACTAGGGTTCGAAATTAAAAGTTTCTTCTTATGAACTTACCCCTCTTTTAATATTTGCTGGAAATTAAAACATTTTTTTAGCTACAGGAATAAAACATTTTTTTGTCTTTATAGAGTAATTGCATAAACGAGGGTTGTCTATCTATTTGTATCTTTGAAGTTCAGCTACACCCTTCCCCAGCAGTTTCCAGTTTTGGGGGTTAAACGTGTTGCAAGGAGAAGAGAGATCTGTTTCCTTCCCCTGTTCCTTATTAATGTCCAAATAAATAGATTTGTGACTACAGAAAAAGACCTTAAGGAGCCTTGAGATCCACAAACTGAGAGAAGAATGTCAAATATGCCCCCCATTGTTTAGAATTATGTGAAGGCACAGAAAGAGAGTAAAGAGAATGTATGGAGCGGCTAGGGGAATATTTTGAGAACTCAACCTGATAGATAAAAGATCAAATCCAGCCTGTACAACACAAGCATAAGCTGACAAAGAATAATTTATAGCATTCAGTTCTGAACACACATGGTTTCAATTGCTTTCATTCATGTCTTAAGAGTAGATTCCTGAGTGGAAGGCCTTTAAGTCCAGTCTACTGGTGGCTTATTTATACCTTAAAGGAGAACTAAACACTAAAAGAATATGGCTAAAAATGCCATATTTTACATACTGTACTTAATGCACCAACCTAAAGTTTCAGCATCTCAATAGCAGCAATGATCCAGGACTTCAAACTTGTTACATGGGCCCCCCATCTTGGAAAGTGTCAGTGACACTCACATGCTCAGTGGGCTCTGAGCATCTGTTGGGAAGTTAAGCTTAGGGGTTGTAACAAATTATCTAGCAGAAAATGGGGCGTGCCTGTCATATAAGCTGATGCTACAGGGCTGATTATTAAATTTTGATGCTAATTGCGCTGGTTTTAGAGCTGCCATGTAGTAATTATCTGTATAATAAATGAGTGGGTCCCTAAGCTCAGGTAAGTGACAGCAGCACAGAGCATGTGCAGGGAATCAGCGGAAAAGAAGATGGGGGGCTACTGGGGCATCTTTGGGGCACATATCTTCCCTGCTAAAGGGCTGTGGTCGCCTTGGGCCGGTACAGGAGCACAAAACATGATGTACAAAATTTGCTCTTTAGTTATTTAGTTCTCCTTTAAGAAATGACATTTTTGATTTCCTATCTCCTTCTGTAAGATACTATATACTGGTTTCCAAAAAGCCCTTTAACATTTATTTTTTGGATTTTGAGAATTGCCCTGCAACCTGTTTTTGAAGCAACTCCGGCTTTTCTCCTTAATTCTTTTAAAGGGTGAATGTGCACCCCTGATAGGACTGTTTTACATCTTAAGCAGCAGAAAAATATTTCTTTTGGTAGACGTTGTTAGTGATGGGCAAAATAATTTGCCAGGCATGAATTTGTGGCAAATTTCACCATTGTCAAGTTTCATTGTTGAATTCTGGGGCAGACTGCAGTGTCAAGAGGGGCAAATGAGCCCAGTTGCAACATGTGCCTCCCACCACTCCCTAATTTGTGCGGACGGATAGTACTCTCTGCAAGGGGCTAGTCACAGATCTCTATATTTTGAAACCAAGGCAGGTTGCCTGCAGCAATGACATTGTGTTTGGACATGTAAGTTTTGCTAATATTTGAGCTGCCCAACAGTAGCCCAGAGTACACTGAGCATGTGCAGTGTCACTGGCACCCAACCAAAATACAATATTTATATTCAACATAGACACATTCGGTTCATTTAGTATCATGCTCCTGTTGTAGACAGAAAGAAGGTTCAAGAACTATAGTGCACGGTGCATTTGCCTACTTCAATTTACTTTTAACATAATGGTATTTATTGGCATAATCTTTCAAAGCTTTATAGGACTGTAAAAAAGTATCTTTTCTTCATTCAGTACAATAAAATTTGCAAACTTTTCTGTTCCCTTAAGAGCAGATGTTTCATTTGTGCCAAAGCTTCCCTGAATACCTAATATCTTCCATTAGTTTCTCACATTCCTGTTAAAAGAAATAATTGCAAAAAAAACTGTCAAACAGGATTCAATTTTCCCCGAGTGTTGCTGCTCCTCTGTTAAACCTCTTAGTGGCTAGAGGGAAGCTGCCGGCAGTAATAACTCCTGGGTATACTTGTGCTTTTTAACAAACTTGCATGTTTAGGATTGCCAGAAAAGTTCTATCTTTCTCTTGCTACTTTCGCTCTTCCCTTACAGATTTAAAAAGAGTTATTCTGGTTGTGCTTCTATTTTTATTTTACTGAGACTACTGGCAACCCTTGTATCAAACACTAATTAGACTCTAGCAACCAGATAGTTGCTGAAATACCAAAAAGGAGAGTTGCTAAACAAAAAGATAAATAACTGAAAAATCATAAAACATAAAAAATGAAGATCAATGGCCAATTGTTTTAGAATATCAGTGTCTATATCAATAGTTAGTTGTTAAACAAATCAACAATTTTGTTATAACAGCTATTACAGGTATACATTATTTGGAAACAAGTTATCCAGAAAGTTTTGAATTATAGAAAGGCCATCTCCCATAGACAGGGTCGGACTGGGGCTGTTACCCTGTTAGCGCTCCCCTGGCCGCCGGTGTCCTTCCCTGGCATGTTTCACTTACGTGTTCAGGGGAGGATGTTGAGCGGGATGAAGAGGCCCCTGCGGCCAGTTAGGGGGGTGCGGGTGACACAGCCAGCAGGGCACCTTGGAGGGTGCTAGGCCCTGGGGAGGCAGCCCCGGTGGGCCCTGCACCCTCCACTCTGACCCTGCCCATGGACCATTTTTAATAGATGTAATTGTTTTTGGCTAGTTTTAGAAGGAACCAATATCTCAGGATCTTTAAGGAGCAGCATTCCACCCCACTTCCTGGCTTACTATGCTGGCATATTTTATTGTAAGATATTACAGACTTCAACTTTACCTGCTGTCTAAAGGCGATACATAATATTGTACCAATTCATTATTATGTAAGTAACAGCCCTCCTAAATTACAGACTCATTATAAAACCATACTGAAACCATTTTGCTCCCTATCATAATTTATCACATCCTTTTCCCATTAACTTTCTATTACAGTAAATTTGAATGAGTAGTGTATGCAAGAAGGGAATGGAGAGGGAATAGATAGCTTTGCCTTCACTAAAAATGACTGAAATTTCAGCCCCAAGAAAGGCAATGCATTACCATGTAACAGATGAAATTACAAAACAAGCATCCATGCTAAAACATAAAGTTATAAATATAAATATAAATATATATATATATATATATAATTCCTTCTTATGAGAGATATAAACCTGTTCATTTAACAAACATACCATGAAGGCATCTGGTTTATATAGTCTACTGGACAGCTTCTGTCAATCCCTGAACAATATAAAAAGGTTGGAAGGAATACATTTAATATATGTCATAACCTAGTCTTTATATTAAAGAAAACATTTAAAAATATTGCACTTACAATAGCTGTTTGGGTTAACATACAGGCGCAGAGGACAAATCAAGCCACACTTCTTCTAGTCATCAGTATTTGGAATTTCTGGGTTCAGGTCAGTTAAATCCTTGAATGATATAAATACATATATAATCATATTCACTTTTCAGTATTCATATGAATAGAAATAGATGAAAAATATTAAGAATGGATGTTTTAGTATGATAGTATCCCTTAACAATGAACCTTGGATTTGTAGAGGAGGAAGACGTATTAGAGACCGACTCAGCTCACTGATGTTCCACTTTGTAGTTACCGTAAGTGGTCCTAGAGCTTTGAATAAATACAAAAGTCTCATCTGACCTGTAGCCATTATTGTTCTCCTTAGCATGTCATGAAATTACACAAGAGAAACAGATATATGAGCCCAAGCTTAAAGATGTCGCTACCTTTGCTTTGTTGGCCTTTTTAATGATTGTATTGTTGACTAGAAAACAGCTGGTATCCCAGATACAATAAAGCAATATACTACAATTTCTGGGAATGTATGGATTTGTAGGATTTATAGATTTCAAGAATAATTACATGTAATCCTCTGTGGGTTTTATAAGCGGTGATATTAGGTCACCAATGGCACATTCTTTAAAGGTTTTCCATTTGCCCCCTGTGAAGAAAGCATAATCAATGGGCCTTCTCCCTTAAATCAATGTGCAATTATAGTTAGAAGACATTTGTACAAATGAACTGGAGAAGTGAAGAAAGAACAGAACAAACTACAACAGCATAAGAGCATAAATGACTTTGAATTATTGAACAATAGGGTAGAATTTATTTAATGAGAAAAACTTATCTCTTAAGTTTTTCTCTTAAGTTAATTCTAGATTTTCCAATAGATTTCAATGAAGTTTTCGCTTGATAAACCACAACTTTTTCTTGGCAGATTAAATCTCTTCTAATATGTTTTAGGTAGAATCAAACTAGACATATTTTCAATGTGCTCTGCTTGTATTTATCTAATAGAAGTATTACTTATTCTACTATTGCATTTCCATCTGTCTCTATGAAGCTGTAACTCAGTTGTCCTACGTTGCCATTGTCCTACGTTACAGGCTGACAGATCCCTTGGCTCAGTTATTTTCTTATAATTACCCTACAAACAGCCAGAATATTCAAGACACCACCTCACATAGCCTGGGAATTCCCATATAAAGTTGTGACCATAGCCAAAACTTAAAATAAAATTACTTTAAGCACATAAATGTCTTCAGAATATCCTCAGAATATCTGGACTCCAGTGCAGTTTGGCATTAGAAAAAAGGGAAATAGCAGGGTAGGATAATATAGGTCTGCCAGTTCTAGTAACCTATAGCAAACCATCAGCAGGTAGCATTTACTGGTCATCTAAAATGCACATCAAGTTTCAAGGGCCTCTATTCAATTTCAGGTTAACTTTTAGTATTCTATAAAATGTCCTATTAGTTTTCATTTTAGATTTTATATCGTTTTTAAATGATTTGCCTACCTCTCCTGCCTTTTTTCTAGCTTACAAAGGAGAGTCTCTGACCCCAGCAGCCAAAAAACTATTGCTCTGTGAGGCTCCACATTTATTGCTATTTTTTATTACTTATCTTTCTATTTATGGATGTCTCTCTTTAAAACCAGTGTTTTAAACCTGGTTGCTATGTTAAATTGGGGACTTTTATAACATTATAATCAACAGCTGATCACACAATCTTAGAGAAATCTACAAAGATGATAGATGGACAGATATACAGATAGATAGATAGATAGATAGATAAATAGATAAATAAATAGATAGATAGATTGCATTTGGCATACAAATGTTCAGATGCTGCGATAAATGCAATACGCTGGCTGTCTATTTGGTCAGTGAGAAATACTTCTAATTTTAAAGATAACCTAGAATTAATGTACATTCCTTCATTATTCATACACCTATGAAAACATTTAACAAATTAATATGTCTACAGCGTAATTAAGCTATTGGGCTTTGCATTAGGTTGCATTAGTCTGTAACATATTGATTTTATTTCAATGCATCAGCGATGCCTATACATTGCACCGGAATATTCACACTGAGAAATATTGCTGTATTGATTTAGCAAGATTACATTCTATTATTTAATGTGTTGTATTGATGCATGAGTATTATATCACCGTGATGATATAATGGATGATAAATGATGGATGACAGACGTATCTGACATGCCACAAGGAAGTAATTGCCTTTCTCAGGACGTTATCTTGTAGCAATAAGCCAGTCGGCCCTACATAAGACTGAATGTATCCCCTACTGTTAAATCCAAGTAAATTAGAAGTCATCAAGCAGTTCTACAGCTAGGGCATAAGGGCACACACCTGTGTTAAACAGAGGTGCTCTAGTTTGTGCATGAAGGAATATAGATTGTAAAGGGTATCAGAGTTTTCTCAATTTGTCCTTTACCAAGGGTCCTTGCTAAGGAGCAGAAATTTATTTTTTTCATACTGCTTACCCAGGAGGGAGGGCTAGGAATTTGTTCAGCTGATGTTGGAAACAACATCAGCACAAGAATTACTTGTCACAAACTTAACATCCTCAATAGTCATAGTGTCAGCTAGAGTAGTGTAAATGTCTGTACAACTGGACTCCGGAGAGTCGGAAACACATCCTACTGTAGAGTTTGATGTAAGAGAAATAATGGTCTGAGGCTGTCTGAGGCTTGGGCTAGGGCCTCTGGTTTCAGGGAAAGAATCCCTTAACAACAAACAATGGCATTCTTCACACAGCCTTGCTTCCTTTTCTGTGGCAAAACAAGGTTTGTAAAGAGTTGGCATGGTTAGATAGGTGTGCAAAAACATGAATGACACGCACAGAGCATAGTGAACACCAGTGGGATAATTTGGATGCCTGTTTCAAGCCAGGACTGATTACCCAGCATCATTGCATAACTTGCCTAATGCCCCTGAATGGAAGCATACCGCACCAACAATGTAGTCATCTAATAGAAAAGTCTTCTCTGAAGAGTAGATCTGTGGTGAGCACCCTGAGCCAACTATCTTAAGGACTCCTGAGTACTTACTAACAACTTATTATTTTAAAATTAACCATTTCAAGAAAAAGAGAATTTTTTTTCTGCTAGCTCCTCTTTTTGGACTACATGAGTAAACCAGAGGTTGGAATCAAACTCAAGCCCAGAACTGCTGCGAGAAAGCAGTACTTACCACATGTTTAGAAATGTGGAAAAGTCATTTGGTGAGACATCTCACTGAGCTGCACTAGGATCAGAAAGATCTTTTAGATGCGATGAGTGTTTAGTAAACAACATGTCTTGTGACTTTTGAAAATAGGTTTGGATTATATAGCTCCCCTCTCTGCTAGCAAGAAAAGAATGTGCCACTGGTTTACTTCATCCTTATCAATCCCCTCCAAATCTTTGAAAATTCAAATCATGTGTTAGCACATAAATTGACTTCATGCTTTCTGTGTATAATTCTTATGCGCAAAAATGACATCTTCTTAGGGCTGTTCAGTAAATCTGCTTTCCATCTCCTCCATCTGAACATCAGCACAGCAAATCAAAATAAATGATACTTCACCATACAGCTATTTGGAAGAAGTTAAATAGAAATGTGGGCTTTAGACAGACTCAAACATTTTGTGTCTAACTGGAAAACAAGTTTCAGTCTTAAAATCTCTGTGATAGAATAAATGAGACATTACCATCTCCACAGCAACCCAAGTCTCAAGTGAGATGTTTACATTAGAATGTGAGGTTATAGCGAGCAGTTTTGGTGTGATTGGTTGTAACCATGGTCAAGGTGGGTGGGGCCTCATTCTATTTTTAATTTCTAACTTTTAGTTAAATGGGAATTGTCCCCCACACAGAAAAAACTGTATAATAAAAGTCCTTTTCAAATTAAACATGAAACCCAAATTCCTTTTTTAATTAAAACAGCCATACCTGTTATATTTGTATTTAAAAATCTGAACTGTCAATCATATATTTCACTTTCCATTCTGCGCTTCCTAGATGTCACTGCCCTCCTCACGCTCTATAACTGTGTAGCCAGCGCACAGGCATGGGCATCAAGTCCGTCATTCTGGTGCCTTAAACAAGATTTTAGGATAATGCAAAGCTTGACTTAACAGTGCCCACAAACTGGTCTGCTTGCTGTTGGTGAACTCCAACACTGATCAACACAAGTTTGAAATAACTATATTGTGTAACTATTGTTTAATTTAACTGGCAAAAAGGTAGAAAATCATATGCAACTATTTCTTAGGGTGACACGTCCCCTTTGGGCCCTATGATTTGTGATAATGGCCATTGATTCATTAGAGACAGGCTTTCATACTATAGCCATTGCTTTCTGCCAGGTATTTTCCCAAATTTGCATTCATTTATAGCAAGTTCTTTAAAGCTGTCCTCTTTTCCAGATAGACGGAACACTTTCTAAAGTGAACACTGTGAAGAATGCCTTCACTCATCTGAATTTTCATTCCATTAGCAGGCAGGCTCTTGCAGAGAATACAGTTCAATTGAATTACTCCGTACAAAGCAGCAAGACTGCGCAATATTAAATTCTTGAGTGCAGCAGCCTACATAAGATCATGAAAGCAGAGTAACAGAAACAATATCACTAAAATCATTATTTTGGGAATTTTGTACAGGGGAGAAATTGCCTTTTCTATTCACTTATTTGCTTTGTGTGCAAAAGTGTAACCAACTTTCTTCTATAAAACAAGATGTATATCGATATTTTGGTAAATAACAATACAGGCATGGGATCAGTTATCCAGAAACCCATTATCCAGAAAGCTCTGAATTACAAGAAGTCCATCTTCCATAGACTCTATTTTAAGTAAGTAATTCAAATTTTTCAAAAAGTATATCATTTTTTCTCTGTAATGATAAAACAGTACCTTGTACTTTATCCCAACTAAGATATAATTAATCATTATTGTGGGCAAAACAATCCTATTGGGTTTATTTAATGTTTAAATGATTTTTTTAGTAGACAAGATATGGAGCTCCAAATTATAAAAATACCCCTTATCCAGAAAACCCTGGGTCCCAAGCATTCTGGCTTACAGGTCCCTTACCTGTGTAAGTATAGAATATGTCCCTTGCACTTCCGTATAGCTGCACTAAGTACCAATGTATCAGCCCAAATTGTTCTGATGTATTATGAGCAAGTGCACTTATAGATGCAGGGGCAAATGTTCCAGATGTTATTAGATTACCCTCATAGAGACTAACCAGGAATGTATTTCATAGACCTGCAACCTTGAACAACCAATGAGGAGTTCACTTTTATTATCCTAGCTGCACCATTTTAGCATTTAATTTGGAAAATTTCAGTATTTGTGTGTATTTGAACAAAAAACTGGGACATTTCCAGAGAAAATATTTTCCTGGGTCAAATATTTGGAAAACAGAATCGTCTCTGGCATAGAGGGACATCTGGCAATTTTATTAATGGCAAAAACACAAAAAGCAGCATCTCGGGTATGTTGTTTCTCCCTCATTTGCTGCTGTTCTATCTCTGTACTAAATCCAACACTAAAACAGAAGAAAAAATAAATGCAGATGAGGGGTCATAGAGTTTCAGAAGCAGTTCCTATGGCAATGGAGAGTTGAACAGACGGATTTATTTATACACCAGTAGGTTATAAATATCAGTTGACTATTAGATTAAGAAATGCTAGAATTTTTTTCTTTTAAAGGGAACTATTTCAATAATGAACATTTAATAAAAGCTTCATCCCATGCAAACATTAAACTTTCTAAATATAATGTAAGAGAGTGACCAGAGAAATATGTCAAAAGGTGAGTTTTCCCTATGATTCTCTATAGCGGGAGATGGAATCTTTATGGGAGATGTTACAGAGATTGCTAAACAGAGAATTTTTGTGCTATATTGTTCGTCAGGCAATCCAATTCAGTAGTTTAGTTCACTTTCCACAGGAAGGCTGTCCTGGGAAAAGGTATTTAATTACAAGGAGAATGCTAGAAAGATCTCTCTGAGCAGAACATGGGGCAGGAAGGCTTCCTGTCTGCAAGAAAGTATTTAGGTCCAGCGCCACCCTAGGTACGCCTCGAGATGGCAGAAGTGCCATCACATGTACAGTTGTGTGTAATGTCACTTCCAGTGTGTGTGATACAGTACATGTGACGTCACACCTGGGGGACAACTGTGCCAAACCCCTTAAACACCCCCCAGCTTTGCCAGCGGATTTCCACCAGTGGGTCTGCCAGCAGTTGGGGAAGGATTTTATTTACATTTTTTAACTTTATTGATTTTATAGGTAACCAACATATGTGTTTTGTTACTGGTAGTCCACAGGGGTTAGATTAGTGAGGGAACTCACCAATTTGTAAAAGTAGCGCCCACAGGGGAGGATTTATTTTTATGATTTGTGTTTTTCATGCTGAAACAGTCACCCCTGTGTTTGTTGTGAATGTCGAAAGCTTAGAATAACATTTCTTTACTATTTCTGAAATAACACCCCCCCCCCCGCTTAGCTCAAATACATGTCTAGACAAAGAAACACACACCAAAGCATTTGCCCTAACTGTCAATCAAATTCTGACTCTGACTCCTGCATGAAGAGAGACAGATGGCTGTGATAATTTATAAAGTAAATGAATTGCAAAATAATTAGTGGAAAAATAACGAATAACACAAAAGCAGATTGTGGCTACTGAAAGCCTAATTATAAGTCTAATTAGATGCCCCACACTTTGCAGTCAGCGTGAAAGGGAGGACAGCCATAACATTGTGGAGGCGGGACAATAGTGTCACAGGGCAGGAAATAGGTGGATCAGATCAGAAAGTGGGTGGACCCTGGTCTGGGTGGGAGGTGCTGGTTATAATAAGTGGGTCAGAACACTCAAAAGGGAGTAATATGGTGGGAAAACTTTAGGAAACAGTGATTGCTGGTAAAATGGCAATACCAGACTGGCCGTAGCTGGTGATTTACAGGCTAGGATGGTGAATTACCAGCAGGATGGCAACCCTGGATAATGGGCAGTAAACAAAAATTTCAAAGCATGGTGCATTATAAATCAAAGAGAAACTCAGATGGTACTGTTATCCTGATGCCAAAAACGCACTAAAAGGGTTAAACATATTTCTATCTTGTTTGATTGATGCAATTTTCTGTGCTAGTGAACTTAATTCTTAAACCTTTAAATCTAAAGAGCAAGCAAACACAACTGTCTCAACTCCAATCATGAGGAAAAAAAGAATATTAACATATTTGTGACTGTTTTGCCCCGTTGCACTTGGGCGTTCGGTTTAATGCAAATATTTTTCAAACCTCAAGAAATGTATGGTTCCATCAACATTAACATAACATAAGTGACTTGTAGCATCAGGCAACAAAATACATTCGAATTATATAAGTTATTTGTATCAAGTACTGAAAAAAACATTCTTTTAGGGCAAATAACAACTCTGAATAAGAATCTGAATGGAATTTAACTGGTTGGTGATATGTTAGGGGCAGATTTATTAAAATGTGAAATTAGAATAGAAAATACGAATGATTAGAATGTTGGTGAATTTTTCCAAGGGATATGTAGAAGCGTATACAAAATGCAAATAATGCTCCCTGGCCAAATAATCTATTGCAATTGTCAACTGATTATTTATAGAACAGTGCATTAAAATGCTACTTAATTATCAAATTTTCCTTTGAGTTTCTCTAAACATGGGTTTGCTAAAATTCCAAGTGTATTTTTGCCAAGAATGTAAAATATAGAGATGAAGCAGTTAAGGAGGGGGAGTAATTTGATTTTCCCTTCCCCTTTTTATCTGTACAAAAATTACAGACAAACAAACAAATGGAAATCTCCAGCTGTAGGCATAAGTATTCCCTTCCAGTTGAAACATAAAATTAGCAATTAGTCAGAGAAAACTAAACCTTAAGCTAATAAACTGGGGGTTAATCTTGAGACCTGTCTTCTTAATGTTTTGTTTGTGATAAGATCACTATTTATTACTCAGTTGTGATTTCTATAATAATATAGGAAATTTGTATATGTCTGGGTCAGGTTTAAGATTTTTGGGACATAATTAACCATCAGTCTTGGAAATGAATACTTATAAAGCTTGGAAATTTCCAGTGAAGTGGGAGCCATCCTAAATTTGTTGATTTGGTGGAAATGCACTTGTAGTAAAATGTTACAGATATCCCATTATTTCCATAGCATTTGAGGTTTTTTTATATACCCAGGAAATACAAGTATGGAATCTGTTATCCAGAATGCTCGGGACCTAAGCGATCTTTCTGTAATTTGGATCTCTATACCTTAAGTCAGGGGTGCCCAGACTTTGTCACCCTGTGATCTACTCTTGCCACCTGACCTCCGTCATTAGATCTACCGCAGTTAAAATAGTGCGACTTCAAAAAGAAGTGGCGGGATGTCACCCCACTGCATTCCACCTTGAGGTCTACCAGAAACTTTAAAGTGATCTACTGGTAGACCGCGATCTACCTTTTGGGCACCCGTGCCTTAAGTCTACTAAAGAAATCATGTAAATATTAATTAAACCCAAACAAGTACAGTCCACTGTTTTATTATTACAGAGAAAAAGGAGATAAAAAAACTGAATTATTTGCTTAAAATGGATTCTATGGGAGATGGCCTTCCCATAATTCAGAGCTTTCAGAAAATTGGTTTTCCAGATACCTGTGATAGGATTTGGTCAGTGATATATTGGATGAATTCAAGCTTCTTTGTAATGAGGTAATGAAGAAAAAATAATGGTTTAATTAAAATATGTATTACAATGAGGGACAAAGTTTAACAAACAGTCACACTTTAACCAGTATTACTATCTTGATGCTTTGGGCCAAGCTTAGGACTAGTGGTAACACAAAGCTTAAGCCCTAGAAAACATTTACCGTTTGTAATTTGAGTCAATAACATTTACTGTAGCTCTAGGTTTGTTTGTATTACCTAACAACATAACTTTCCATCAATTACTCGCTTGGCTGAGCACCCCGGGGCTAATTCGCACTCCCGTGGCATTCTTAGATAACAACAAATCATTTTTTCTTTAATACAGTATGTCTCTTTCCACAATTATTGACAACAATACATAAAAGTACTACATTCTGCCTGCCCCTGCTTTATTCCTCAAGCAGTATAACAGTGTATCAGCCAGCTGATGTACTTTGGGTTAAGGGACACTTACTATCATTTAACAGAATAGATGTTAGAATTTTTGCACTACAGGCTATAGTGATAGAAGCTATTTAGCAAATCAGCCCCAGCAGCTGACATTTCACAAAGCTATATGATTTTTGCTCAATTAGCCTGACCATTGGCCCACACTATTAACAGGCCCTTATATGACCATAGTCCATCTGTCATGATCAAAACTCCAGTCCACTAATGCGTCCCATAACCATTAATCTGAGTTTAGCATGTTGAGTAATTTATTCAGTGGTGCTTTCATGCTATAAGTATATCCAGAAAAGATGAAGAAAAATACGTCTCAACAAAGTCACAAAGATAAGGTGACACAAGACATATTGATACTTGTTGTTGCAGCCTATCTACTATATTAGAAACATTTTTTTAAACAGATTAAACATCCAGCACAAAAAATCATCAAATATTTGCAAAAACAAGGAACAAACCCCAAATCATACTGCATAAACACCTCATCTTGTGATGGCCAAGCAAGGTCTATTGGGAAACTATAAGGAAATTGTGAAATGGACTAAATTTTGCAATGAATGCAGTTTGTTCTCCCATAATAAGGCTTAATAATCCAAATGCTTTCTAAATTAGTTATGTAGCATATAATCACTGCATTTTTCTTAACTTTATTAAAACTCAGTTTCAGGAGGGTGAATTGTAACACTAGCAACTGATATAGTGCACACTAGTAGCTAGGGGGTTAAATTACATTGGAAAAAAAATTCAAACAAATCCATCTGTAATTTATATCAGAATCGTAATATATTTTAATTGCCTGTGCACTTAGCCGTTGTCAAGGTCATAATCATTTGATTGCACTTGTCCTAAATCTCAAGAATCTTAATATCATATTATATTATACACTTTCCAGTTAAGACTGACCTGTCAGAGGTTAATTCACAGAAACCCAACAGAGGCCAAATCATGTACAGTCATCTAGTCAGATTATTGTGTTACCAGCAATCACCGCTCAAATAAATTTAAAATGGCCATTTTTAATCATCAGTTTAAATCACAATAAGAACTATGAGAAAACGACAAAAGATTTCTCAAATAAAACGATTTTCCCGCAACAGCTATAGAAAGGTATAGTAGGGAGAGATGGTGCCTATAGTAGCAGTGGGGGGATAATAGCCTCTGGGAAGGGACAGGGGCTGTGGGATAGCAGGTATAGTAGGGAGAGATGGTGCCTCTAGTAGCAGTGGGGGATAATAGCCTCTGGGAAGGGACTGTGGCTGTGGGATAGCAGGTATAGTAGGGAGAGATGGTGCCTATAGTAGCAGTGGGGGGATAATAGCCTCTGGGAAGGGACAGGGGCTGTGGGATAGCAGGTATAGTAGGGAGAGATGGTGCCTCTAGTAGCAGTGGGGGATAATAGCCTCTGGGAAGGGACTGTGGCTGTGGGATAGCAGGTATAGTAGGGAGCGATGGTGCCTATAGTAGCAGTGGGGGGATAATAGCCTCTGGGAAGGGACTGGGGCTGTGGGGTAGCAGGTATAGTAGGGAGAGATGGTGCCTATAGTAGCACCATAAAAATTAAAAAATAAACAAACAAACAAAAAGTGTTTTGCCTAAAATCTGTCAAGATGTTTAGTTCTTACATTTTATATAAATAAAAATGAGTTAGACAAAAAAAAGTTTTTGGCAAAAAATTACAATCAATTCAAAAGAGGAGATTGTGCTAAGGATAATTAATAAATTAGCCTCCTATAGTTGAGGGGATGTCAAAGGTGTCAGTTCTAAAGTAAAGTTCTAAAGTCAGTGTAATTTGTCTGTCCACTTGGGTGTCCACATTGCACCTGATCTGAGGGGCAAAAAGCAGGTTACAGGTGAACTTGCCCATGTATATTTAGCTTTAAAGATACATCTCTAGTAAGTGAAAAAGAGATTTTCTCAGAAAATTCTGTTGTATAGAAGAATCATGATAACATTAAGTATTATATAAATATAATATATACTTGAAGTGTTCCTCATATGGTTACAAATCCTCACCCAAGGTATGGAACAGGTTTTCACTGAATAAAATGACTTCTTATGTTGAATGATTTGTCTGAGGGAAATATACTCAATGACAAGGCTTTAATTTTTTTCCATTATGGTTAAATATTCATTACACATACGAATCTGAGTATAATTGGGTTTTATATTTCGAAAGGTAATTATACACCACATCAGTACAATGAACCATGGATTATTAAATGAAAATGCAATTTAAGTGAAGGGGATAGTAGAAAATGTATTTAAAAAAGCGCTTGGGAACCAAAACAGTGCTGAATTAAGAATGAAATTCTTTAATCACCAGTAAGGGCACCTGTGTATATGACTGCTAGCTTTCTTATTCATTAAAATCATGAGGAAGCCATACTACAGTTACACAGCCTAATAACTCATCACTTTTGATCTTTATGACACTTTTGCAAGTGGGCAAACCTAACTCTTATAAAGACTGATCCTGCCATGCTTCTTTTTCCATTATTTGGTACTGAAGTTAGTATGGAAGTTCCTACCCTGGGGCATTCTGTAAATGTCCAGGGGTAGTACTGCTGTAATATTACTGTAACCCAGATTAGGTTCCACTGAATACAGAAGCTGGGTCTGGCTTAGGGCTGTGACAGATGGGGAGATTAGTCATCGCGCAACAAATCTCCCTTGTCACGGGCGACTAATCTCCCCAAAATGCCATTGCACCGGCTAGAATGTAAATCGGCGGTGGGATGGCATATGCGGTGCAGCGATTTTCCGAAATCACGGAAGTTGCCTTGAGAGGCAATGCCCCGTATGCCATCCCACCGGCAATTTACATTCTAGCCGGTGCAATGGCATTTCGGGGCGATCTCCCTTGTTTTGCGGCGACTAATCTCCCCGTCTGTCACAGCCCTTAGTTGCCCTTTTCGTTAAGGGACTATCACATGCTGCCTATTATGGCACTTAATTCTATTACAAACCACTGAATTGTATAATTGGTTTTCTTAGAGTGAAAAAATGGCTGATAGTTTGATTCATAAAACTGGATAATACAATAAAGCCAAGTGTTGTACAGTTCCAACAGAAATAAAGACAAAGTTATCAAACACCTGATGGATCTGTAACTGTAAATCACTGGAGGGAAATCAAATAACAAGCTCGCATTTCATTCAATCCAGTTTACAGGAAAACATGGAAGAAAAGGAAACACATGAGGAGAGAAGGATGCATTAGAGATAAACCTGATAACTGTCACATCAACCAGAAGATTCTGTCAGCTATTGTATACAGACTACATAACAGATTTTGACTATACAGGCCACAATAAACCAGACTCATGAATCTGTTGGGGCTATGAGTTACTTCAAACCTGCAAAAAATGCACTGTGAAATAGGAATGTCGGATGAACTAAAATACTAAAGATTCTGTATTAAATCTATATATAAGGTCACCCTACATGACAACTGAAGATTCTGTATGGTGACCAAAAAGCAGCAGCAATTAGAATATGGAATTACAAATTGGTTTAAAGCTGTCAATGCTTTGGTCTTTTTGTAGTTATTATGTCTATATGCAGATTCCATTATACGTTATGTTTGTCTAGAAAAGTGGTTCCCAAACTATGAGGCTGCTCCCCACCTGGGATAAATGGAATCAGTGGCAGGGGGGCTCAGCCTGGGGGTAGGAACTGGGGAAAAGGGACAATTAGGTGACATTTGAGATTAATATAGTTGTAACTATGACTGATAGCAATATTGTTTCTTTTATCTGTTCTCATTTCATATGCTAACCAAATGTTGGACCTTCAAGGGGGTCTTAGAGATTAGACCTTCAAGTTGGACTTGAACTAAAAAAGTTTGATAACCACTGGCCTAAAAGAATCAAAATCTGATTCATAACTGCCAAGAGAAACAACATCAGATATTCTGTGATGTTATTCTAGTGGATTAAATGAAGAGAGCAAAATTGCATAAAATATTAAACTCATTCAAGCCTGAAATCACTATCTTTTTAGTGTAACAAGACTAATTTGAGTGATACAAGCATAGATATCCCAGGCTCTTAAAACACTATACAGTGCATACTGAAATGATTTAGATCGCTGGGATGCCCTTTAAACAACCTCTAGATACTTTCCTGGCTATTTATATTGACATTCTGTTCCTGAGGAAATGCAGAAAATATTGGAAATGTAATAGTAATTGTCAGCTATCCAAGATCAGCCCAGGCCAGATGGACAAAACTCGATTTTTATTTCATGGAAGCCCATATTCTAACACGTTGGTTGATCGAGATAGGTATAAGGCTCATACTTTGAATCAGTTCTTTTCTATCAATTCTTTTCAAACCAATGAGGCTTCCTTTTAAAAAGACCCCTTTGGTCATTTAACTGGAGTGGTTTGGAAAAAACTGGAGTGGTGGAAAAACATCCCAAAGTAGCTGGATATGGCACAGGCTTTTGTCTCTCTATTAATAAAGAACAGAGTGTATATTTCTTGTATACTGTAAAAGTAAAAACTCAGATGGGGACTGTGTAAGGTAAACCACGGTATTTTGTGCGGCATGGTATGGTTTATAGAGAAAGCAAAAACATCGAAAACCTTGAGAGTTAAAGTGGATATTTAACAACAATGAAATATTTGAATGTTCTAGGCAGAGTTTCAATTAAATATAGACTGGCTTTCTAAAACTGAAAAGTAGGTTCTTTGACTCATGCAACATCAGCTACCTATCACTCTTTACTCAACCTCCTTCTTTGACCGAGAACCATAAGATGACAGTAATAGGGCTGAAATACCCTAATCCATTTCTATTAGGCATTTGCATAACATATTAATACACTGAAATACTGTATATTAACATGCGGTTCAATTGCCCAATTGCCAACTGGCAGACAATATATACTTGGGCATTCTTTTTAAGGGACTATCATTTTTGCATCTTATATTTGCGCTTGCACTTCTCATCCTAGCAAGTATTCCCAGCCCAGAGCTGTGGCTAGCTTATTTCTAACTGTAAAGGTTGGATTCCCATTATTGCACTGTAATCAAGCATTAGAAGGGCTGAAATAAGGCCAATTTGTTGTCTTCCATAGAAAAAAATGTATTTAGTGCTTCCAGCAGTGCTTCTAGTTGCAGAAACAAAGAACAAGGAGCCAGATTTATACAAAAGTGTCTAAAAGACAACCTTGATGTTTGTAGACTACAGCTCACAGCTTGTGTTAACTCAATGTTGGAATTTATAGTCCAGCAACATTCAGGAACCCATTTATTATGCTGTGCAAAACAAAATAAGCTGAAAAAACGATGTAAAAAGCTGACACATATTGCCATTCGAACACCAGATTTTATGCAGTTAATTTACGTAAGTTCTAGTGAAAGAAAAATTGTGTAAAAAATTACCCCTTTTTTTTACACTGCAAAGCCTGGTGATGTGTGGGGAACTTTGTCACCATTTTTTATACAGCATAATAAACAGGCCCCTGAGTATGGATGAAGTTATATCCCCTCTCATCCTTGCCCTAAACCAGTCGTGGCCAATAAATCGATCGCGGTCCACCAGTCGATCCCCCGTGGATTTATGGTGGACCACGGTGAAGCCGGGGATGCGGAAGTGCTGCGTGAATGCGTAAGTACACGACGCAGCTTACGTACACTTTCACAGCCACACTCCTTGGTCATCGTTCGATCGCTGATTTAAAAGGTCTGGCAACCCCTGCCCTAAACCATAGATGGTAGATAGTAAGAAAAATAAAAAGACAGATGATAGATAAATAGACATGCATTTTAGTGAATAAAAATATATTCTGAAGGGCAGTAAATTGTTGCTGATTTCAAGGAAGAAATTAGGGGGTCATTTACTGACCACACTGCAAAGCCTGGTGCTGTGTGGGGAACTTTGTCACCATTTTTTATACAGTATAATAAACAGGCCCCTGAGTATGGATGAATTTATATCCCCTCTCATCACGGTCCACCAGTCGATCCCCCGTGGATTTATGGTGGACCACGGTGAAGCCGGGGATGCGGAAGTGCTGCGTGAATGCTTAAGTAAGGGCAGGCAACCCCTGCCCTAAACCATAGATGGTAGATAGTAAGAAAAATAAAAAGACAGGTGATAGATAAATAGACATGCATTTTAGTGAATAAAAATATATTCTAAAGGGCAGTAAATTGTTGCTGATTTCAAGGAAGAAATTAGGGGTTCATTTACTGACCACACCACCGTGTACAAAGTCCAATTTAGGATGGAATTGCGATGCTTTTACCCATAATGCAGCATTTCCCCATTCCAGAGTCATTGCAATTGGGTAGTTCCACCTGACGCAATTGCTGCCTGTACATAAAATCCTGTGCAGTTGTGCTTGCACTTCAACTTGAATTAGATATAACTGGGCTGAAAATTGCCTAAATCTGGTTGGCAAAAATATGGCAATCTGCATAAGTGACATGTGTGCTGCTGCAATCAATAGGCGCAACTGCGCTCATTTTAAATTTGAAGGAGGGCAGCGCCAAGCACAACAGTGTTAACACAAGCATCTCTACTCTGTAAAAAATTTGTAATACACAGGTATCAGATCCGTTATTAGAAAACTTGTTATTCAGACAGCTCTGAATTATGGAAAGGCTATCTCCCATAAACTCTTATTTTAAGCAAATAATTTGACATTTGTAACAATATTCCTTTTTTATTTGTAATAATAAAACAGTAGCCTGTACGCAATCTGTTATCCGGAAGCCGTTATATAGAAGGTTCCACATTACAGGAAGGCCATCTCCCATAGGCTCCATTTTAATAAAATAATTCAAATTTTTAAAAATGATTTCCTTTTTTCTCTGTAATAATAAAACAGTAGCTTGTACTTAGTACTTAATATATAATTAATCCTTATTGGAGGAAAACAATCCTATTGGGTTTATCTTATGTTTAAATGATTTTTTAGTAGACTTAAGGAATGGAGATCCAAATTATGGAAAGACTCCTTATGCGGAAAACCCCAGGTCCCAAGCATTTTAGATAAAAGGTTCCATACCTGTATCAGTAAATATTGCCCACTTACAACTTTAACTTTGAGCCACCATTTTCATACCTGTAATCCATTTGTCTTGAAGTATGTTATGTGCAGATATTGTACCACCTCAAAAATGAGTAAGAAAAAAAAAATATATATATATTATATATATATACTATATATATATATATATATATAATTCTAAGAAATGGTATTGGATTATAATCACATTTATATGTTTATACAGTCCATTTATCAGTTTATAAAGTCCAATTCTAAAATCCATTTAACTTTTCACTTCCGTAGCAGTTCGCTGTAGGCCCCATGCTTTAAAGGTGAACAGTCTTCAATAATATGAAATATGACTTGACTAATAGCATGTCAGACTCCAGCGGCAAAAGGGTATAATTGATGTGTCACTTTGAAATGTAGCATAGATTTATGCTAGCTAAACCTACATTTGAATCTCTGTGTGGCCTACACACCAGGAAAGCTCCTGGGGTTTTAATCAAAGATTGTGTCAGCCCTGTCTCACTGCAAAACCATTTCTATGCAAAATAAAACTGCAGCACCTATTGCACTTTTAAAGGAGAAATATAAAGCTACTGACACTGTTTACTCCCAACAGGTTAGCCATAATAGTGCAAGCTAGAATGCTATATTTATTCTGTAGAATGCTTTACCATACCAGAGTGAACAGCCCGAGAAGCTCTCTGTGTTTAAGATAGCAGCTGCCATATTAGCTTGATGTGACACCACCCTGTCTGCTTCTTTCCTACTGGCTCATAGCTCAGCAAGGAGGGGAAGGGGGAGGAGCAAGCTGCACAGTCTCCTACATTGGGTTGGGAGGTTTAAGATGAGACAGGAAATCTGATACCGAATACCATGTGTGAACAACAGAAGCAAAGGAATGCCGTATTTCTTTTTACAAAAGACTCAGAGCAGCAATACTGTGAGTGTAACTACAGTGGTAGAGCTGCTGCCATGAGTGAGCCTAACGAAGGGAGTAGCAAGGATTATAGCTGCTGCTGGGAGGAAAGAAAGGGAAGGCTATACTGGGTTATGTACATTAAAGAACACAGTGTGTAAAGTGCAACACAGCGTGTAAAGTGCAATTTTTAATCAAGCACACACTGTGGAATGTAGCATTGCCCAGAGTACAAGTGCTTGTTAAGTGAGCACAAAGAGGCTTTTTCTTTGTACCGCTTGTCACTTGAGCTGGGGGGGATTTATAAATGACCCTTTATATGTACAAAAGGAGGGTGCAAAGTGCAAGTCTCCAAGTTTTTTAGCCACAATGCATTTGTCCTCATAATCCCAGTGTACTAACAGCCATGCTCCAGTTGTGCCCAGTGTATCAGATGGAAACAACTGCGCTTTTGCATGTGGCATTTTCAGAATGGGAGTTGCATAACTTTCAAAGCACACATTCAAAACAACATTTGCATTGCAATTCACTGGGGGAATTTTTAGATCACCTATTGATGCAACCCACTATGGGAATCCTGGAGCTACTGGAAGGTCCAAGGTGACTGTAGCGCTTGGGTACCCACTGTCAACAAATGCAGTTGCACATCATTCATCAAAAGAGGCAGGATAGACACATTGGCAGCCATGTGGAAAAGGCGGAAAGTTTTTAGATGCAAGTACCTAAAGAATTGTGTGAATATGCTCTTCTTATTGTATCCATATAAGAGCACCCGCATGTTTGTGTTCATAAATGAACCCTAAAAAGGGTATTTATCTAAAATTTGCAGGGATCCCCATCTTTTTTTTACTCAGATGTAAAAAGTGTTCGTGAGCCACACAAGTATTAAAAAATTTCCTTGGCAATGCCAAATAAGGCTCATTGGTTGCCCCATGTGGCCTGCTGGCCTACAGGAAGCTCTGCTTGGAGTAAACAGTGTCTGTATGCTTCCAAAACTTGTCCCTAAGCCAGGGATTAAAAATGGGAACCTACTTTGAGCCCACTGGGAGGAATATCAAAGAGGGTTGGTGAGCAACATGTTGCACTTAAGCTTTAATTGTATGTTTGGAAATGTAAGGTGGCAGTTGGGTAAAGTAAATGTCATTCTCACCATTCAGAAACATATGTAACTGTATTCATCCCTTTTTACCTTTATTCTCTTCTACAAGACATAAAACCCATGAAACTGATGTGCAGTTTAATGAATATGTTTCACAAACAGTGTTCATTATTTTTTAGACATTAAAGGAGAAGGAAAGGTAAAAATCACTGGGGGGTGTCAAATGTTAGGGGCCAGGCGTATGCACAGTAGGGTGAAAATGCTACAAGCGGAGAAGAAGAAGAAGAGGTTAGAAGAAGGAAGAGGATCGCTCTCTGACAGCTACCCAGGGCTGGTGTGGTTTTCTCCTAACAGGAGCACCAGCCCGTGGTGAAAGGTAAGGGGTTACAATCACTGGGAGGGGTCTACCATTTGGCACCCTAGTGATTTTTACCTTTCCTTCTCCTTATGTATGAACAGGGGCAATTTCACCCTTAAAGGAACAGTAACACTAAAAAATAAAAATGTTTTAAAATAATTAAAATATAATGTACTGTTGCCCTGCACTGGTAAAAGTTGCGTGTTTGCTTCAGAAAGACTACTATAGGTAATAGAAATAGCTGCTGTGTAGCCATGGGGGCAGCCATTTAAATTGAAAAAAGGAGAAAAGGCACAGGTTACATAAGAAGATACCAGATAAACTGTGTAGAATACAATGGGAATCTGCTAATTATCTGTTATCTGCTTAGTAACCTGTGCCTTTTCTCCTTTTTTCAATTTAAATGGCTGCCCCCATGGCTACACAGGAAGGTATTTATATAAACTGCAGTAGTGTTTATGAAGAAAACACACAACTTTTACCAGTGCAGAGCAATAGTATATAATATATTAATTATATTTATACACTTTCATTTTTTGGTGTTACTGTTCCTTTAAACACTAATCACACTAAGCACCCTACTTGCACCTAAGATTGCCACTGATGACACTGGTATCAAGCATCAGACCAGGTGGAAAACCTAGCACCTACCTATAGTGAGAGTGCAACTTGGAAGTCCAGTGCAAACAGAAATGTGCAGCACAAGGGATCCCTGTTTTTACAGTGAGTCTTCAGCAAGGACAAGGATCCAGATATATTGTTTGCTTACAGGTGTCCCTAATTTCATATTGCAATCTTGTCCAAGTTAGGTGCCTTCATAGAGTGTACACTGAACATATCTACTCCTTACATGTTCAGAACAATGGTAGGAGGATGAAAAACTAGTGGAATGGTGGCTGATAGCAAGTAAACTGGGGGAAATCTATGAATACCTGCTCATTAAACTCAAGATGCAAATTCATATTGATTTGTGAGAACTGTTTATTCATGAAAATTCCATTCAGCTCTGCGGCTAATGGCAATGATTTCAAATAATTCTTTAAAATTGTATAGAACCTCTATGACTTCCAGCTGCTTTGCGCACCATCATGGTTAATAGCTGATTTGGAGACATTGTTTAGTGCAATAATATGTTGTTTACCCGCTTTTTAATAAAATTAAGATGATAAAGTGTCACATGCCCCATTTATTACAGAATCATTTTCTAAATAATATATTCCTTTAAATGTATCTGTAGTAATAAGTCAAATCAACAGAACTTGCTGTGTTTTTTTAAGACGTTTCATCAGTCATCCAACTGGCTCTCTAAGTTTAGAAAGAACTCCATAAATTAACCATGAAATAAACCCAATAGGATTGTTCTGCTCCCAATAAGGGGTAATTATATCTTAGTTGGGATCAAGTACAGGTACTGTTTTATTATTACAGAGAAAAGGGAATCATTTAACCATTAAATAAACCCAATAGGGCTGTTCTGCCCCCAATAAGGGGTAATTATATCTTAGCTGGGATCAAGTACCGGTACTGTTTTATTTTTATAAAGAGAAAGAACATTTTTAAAATTACTTAATTAAAAAGGAGTCTATGAGAGATGGCCTTCCCGTAATTTGGAGCTTTCTGGATGATGGTTCTGGATAATGGATCCCATACCTGTAACTGGTCAATAAATAATAACCAGATTCTGAATCATGTTACTTAAATCGAATTTCAATTATTTTGGTATAATTTTTTTAACCTAATATTGTCAATAGGAAAATCTCATAGGAAAAAAAAGGTTTTACCTGGAGACAATTTCTGACAAAAACAGTCAAAATTCTTCATAAAAAGTATAAAATAAAAATACTATATTTAATAGAAAGCTTCAGGAAATGTGATAGAAATTAAGCCTTTCGTCAAAATAAGAATTTTTGAAAGTAAAGCAGGAAAAATTGTAAAGAATTTTAGCAAATTTAACAAATCTTATTTAACTTAAGTTTATGAGCAACGGGTAGGAGCTACATATAGTGCTATTTAGGGTGGAAAGTTAATAGAGAGTTCAAGGAATGGACCAGACTTTGAGATTCTGTCATTAAATTGGATTTTCTGTATGAAATTTTAAGGGATACTGTAATGGGAAAACATGTTTGTTTCAAAACACATCAGTTAATAGAGCTTCTCCAGCAGAATCCTGCATTGAAATCCATTTTTCAAATAAATGTCACATTTCAAAATGAACCATGAACCAATGAGCCATATTCTTAATTTCCCAGGGTGCCACAGCCATATGACTCTGATAGACTTCAGTCACTCTTAACTGCTGAGCTGCAAGTTTGAGTGATATCCCCCCCTGCCCCCCAGCAGCCGATCAGCAGAACAATGGGACGGGAGCAAGATAGCAGCTCAGAATAGGACTCAATAGTAAGAAATCCAAGTCTGGCTTGGGACTCCTCTAGTTACATGGGAGTAGGAGAAATAATAGGTTGCCTGAAAGCAGTTCTAATGTGTAGCGCTGGCTCCTTCTGAAAGCTCAGACTCAGGCACAATGCATTGAGATGGAGCCTACACACCAATATTACAGCTAAAAAAAAACAACATTTGTTGGTTTAAGAATAACATTTTAAACGGCAAATAATTTGTAATGTAATAATTTGCTATGTAAAAAGGGTAACTAAGAAAAGGTACACCATAAAAATCATGACAGAATCCCTTTAATAGGAAAGTGGAGTAGGTTTTGACTGGTAAGAAGATGAGGTGGCTGCCATTAAGTTCTCAAGACTTTACTGACCCATTCAATTCATAAGGCGACCACTATCTTGCTATGAACACACCAACCAGAGAGCATAATAATGCACATTCCCCCCTCCCCCCCCCAAAAAAAGTTGCTTGTTCTACCTTAAGTAGCTTTAGTGGTCATCCAGTTTCACTGGTCACAAAACCTGACTGACTTCAGTTTGGGTCCTTGCACTTTCTATTACTTATCAGCACCAGTTAAAAAACAGCAATATCACTAAAATGTATTTGTTGGCCTGTGAGTTGCTATTGTTTTTTCTTTTTTTTTTATAATGCAATTATAATTTTACTCTACTTCGATAACTGCTTTGTTATTCTGCATCTGACAAAAATTTGAAATGGACAGAACAGCCATCGAACATAATAGAACATTTACAGTACCATTCAAAAGCTAGTAGCCAACTGTGGCAACTACAACAAATTCTCCATAAATCATGCTGCTGTGAGTTCCCTGTGCAATAGCAGGAGATATGAGCCTTGTACATAACTTTATGTAGACAGATAATGCAAGCACTCATGCATTTGTTTCCCATAAGATAATGTCACATTTGGATTTCTTTCGATTTAGCCATGGTTTCAAACTGAACCACTGCTACCGTGCAGGTTTACAACGGACACTAAAACTTGTATTATCCAATTTGAAAGCGTTTGGAATAGGTAACAGGGAATAAAGAATAGAAACTTCATACTATGAAATGACCAAACTAGGCCATTAGAAAGTAAATCAAGCTATCTGACAGTAATCACTATCTGACATCCTGATGGTATAGAAACCTATTTTTACATGAATGGCACAGCAAAGTTTGCATTGTAACTCAATGCAGCACCTTCGTTTGCATTCCCATAGGAGCCTCCCTTGATCTTGCATTGCACCCACGTTCCCTCATTACACACCTTTCTCCAAGCATCTTCTCGGGTCAAGGATTTATAATCTCTGCATCTTTCAACTCTACATCCTTCTTAACACTTTAATCCTCTTCTGCTCCTCTTTCAAAGCTGAGGAATTTTCTACCGCTCACTTTTTGTCAGGCAATATACGGTGTGATGGATTAAAGGACAGACTGCTTCTGAAGACTTGTTAGAATTGAATCTGTCCTTTCTGCAGAAGACAAGCAGTAGAAAAAGGGGTGGAATATTCTGTAATACATCTACTGCATTGTATTATTCGAATCATACATAAATCTGACTGTTACAGATATTATTAATATTAAACTGGCTATAGTTATTGTGGTTATTCCAAGTCGAATTTATATAGTCAAATCCATTCAAACAAACCATGTGTTATTGGGCAGATGATGGATAACTTGCTATAAAAGTATATTTCGCTCTGGTATATTAGACACCCCTCATTTTACTATACGTTGTTTTTAGTTAGACTAAATACATAATTAATGAAAATCCATTAAATTTTTCCTGCTAAATTTTGCTTGTTGGTTTTCAGGTATTAATGACCTGGAGGTGTGTTAGAGCTCATTCTGTTCCACACCCCTTAGAACAGTATGGCGTTCCATTGCCTATAGCTCAGAAATGTATTTAGGACCTGTGCTAAAATGTTAACTCCATTTTGATAACTGTTTCATGTTTTTTGATATCACACTGTACAGGTTGTGAGTAAACTTGAGTTTGTTCCTACTGCTGCTGTCAAATTCTCCATTATACGTTTCTCCTCCCATCTTATCCTCCTCAGCTCACTAGGTCTCGCCCTCCCATTGGGTTACTTATCATAGCACTTGTGCACAATACTTAAATGACCCCTATTATAAATTCTACTGGTCTTTGTTAGACAAGACAAAACAATAGCCCTCATTTCTTTTATTGATTTCACATAATAGCTTTCTTCTTGCTATTTTTACATAACACAAAGTTCAAACAATTGCTTTGCTCTACCACCCTAATGACTATCAATTTATCAAACCAGTTGTATAAATAATATTGTTAGCAACACAATATGTACATCACTGCCCTTTTTTCCTGTACGCAGACCCCAGCAAAGATCTAAAGACCCTTGGCCCCGCAGTCCATCTTAGAGAGATGGGGATAAGAGGACACATCGTGGTTCAATAAAAATACATTTGCTCTGAATGTGAAGGTGACTTCTCTATTGACCCTTCATCTTGAGACAAACCACCAAACCCCCTTGTTACATACCTTAATGAAACAGCAGAAGACAGAGATGAGGTAAAATGTCCACAGTATTTATTCACATTTTATCAAATAAATAGACCTTGCCAGCCTAACCCAAACCAATATTCTAAAGCCACAATCCCATTAGAGTTTGCTACTTTGCTCTGCCATTTTACCATAGTTGCAATTTGAGATCACCACTATGTCATTATATCCACCACTGAGTATTAGACTGCCTCTACCTACAGAGAGGATGGCCCCAAACTCTGTTACCAGCAGGAGCTGCATCGTCAACCGTGAGAGTTCAGCAGCCCTGCTGCCGGTCCTGAATCTGCAGAGTCTCGATGATAGGAAATCCAACTACTAGCACAAGCAGTAGTAGTGTCTGTATCTGTTAATCCACTGTGTAGTCTCAGTCTATTTTTTTGAAGAAGTTTTATTACAGTTATTTTATTCTGTTATTTTATTTAAGTTTATTTATTTTATTTTTTGGAACATTTGATGTTAAGATATGAAGTTAAATGGTATGTTTGTTCTACCTCAGCTGCGTTATCTCTGCTTGTACACTAATATCCACACTGGCCAGCATCAGACTGAGCCGCTAGGGCACCGGGAAAAAACCCGGTGGGCCCCGGCAGTCCAGACCCGAACCCTCCAGGGCGCTCCCGTGATCCATCGGTCCCTCCCCCGACGTGCCACAGGTGAGTTCCTTTCAGGAGCACTCAAGGGAGGGGGTCGGAGGGTGATGGGGGCTCCTGCGGGGGGGGTGAAGGTGGTGGGGCCATTGGGGGGTGCAGGGGCCCTGAAGCAGAACCCCCGGTGGGCCCTGCACCCCCCAGTCCAATCCCAACACTGGCAGAATGGCACTACCACCAGGGCAGATGGCCATTGACATTAACCACTGATTACTTCACACATGATTTGAGCATGGGTTGCCGCTGTTCTGTCCAGCCAGGGGCAGTTACACTTGACACACCCCCTACTTGCCCAAACTTGACCCATTTTCAGATTCAAGATAAGCGGCTGTTCTGCAAAACACGGAACGACCATAACCCATTTTATATCTAAAAAACAGAAAAGCACCAGAGGGGAAAAGACAAGAGAGCAGCCAATAATGTAGCATTAATCTACTGTATTTAAATACTGAGCACATGGACCTTACAAGGCTTGACCTTGTATTTAACCTAACCAGATTGCTATCTCTGCAAAAGGTCTATGTTTATGTTTAATTTAACCTTTTTACATCTGTATGTGGAACTGATTACACCTACCACATGTTAAAGGGGAACTGTTGCCCATACTGTATAATTGTTTTGCAAATTAAACACAAACTCAAATTCTTTTTTTTTTTTAATTAAAACATCCATACCTTTTATAAATGTATTTAAAATTTGATTTGTCATTTATATATTGCCTGCCCCCACCTCTATGCCTTAAGCAAAGGCTAGATGCAGGGCAGGCAATTACTTTTACTTCCCATTCAGCACTTCCTAGATGTCACTGCACTCCTCACATTCCTCCTCCCTCGTTATGGTCTATATATGTGTACCCTGTGCATGGGCATTAAGGCCTCCATTCAGGTGCAGCGAGTGATACAAAACTTGCCTTAGTAACAGTAGTGTAACAGTAGTGTAAATAAAGTATGGTTTACTCAGCTAACATAGTTACATAGTTACATAGGGTTGAAAAAAGACCAGTGTCCATCAAGTTCAACCCATCCAAGTAAACCCAGCACACCTAACCCACACCTACCAATCTATACACTCACATACATAAACTATAAATACAACCACTAGTACTAACTGTAGATATTAGTATCACAATAGCCTTGGATATTCTGATTGTTCAAGAACTCATCTAGGCCCCTCTTAAAGGCATTAACAGAATCTGCCATTACCACATCTCTAGGAAGGGCATTCCCCAACCTCACTGCCCTCATCGTGAAAAACCACCTACGCTGCTTCAAATGGAAGCTCCGTTCCTCTAATCTAAAGGGGTGACCTCTGGTGCGTTGATTGTTTTTATGGGAAAAAAGAACATCCCCCATCTGTCTATAATCCCCTCTAATGTACTTGTACAGAGTAATCATGTCCCCTCGCAAGCGCCTCTTTTCCAGAGAAAACAACCCCAACCTCGACAGTCTCACCTCATAGTTTAAATCTTCCATCCCCTTAACCAGTTTAGTTGCACGTCTCTGCACTCTCTCCAGCTCATTAATATCCTTCTTAAGGACTGGAGCCCAAAACTGCACTGCATACTCAGGGTGAGGCCTTACCAGGGACCTATAAAGGGGCAAAATTATGTTCTCATGCCTTGAGTCAATGCCCTTTTTTATACAAGACAGCACTTTATTTGCTTTAGTAGCCACAGAATGACACTGCCTGGAATTAGACAACTTGTTATCAACAAAAACCCCTAGATCCTTCTCCATTAAGGATGCCCCCAACACACTACCATTCAGTAGATAGTTTGCATTTATATTATTTCTACCAAAGTGCATAACTTTGCACTTATCAACATTGAACCTCATTTTCCAGTTTGCTGCCCAGTTTTCTAATTTTGTCAAATCGCTCTGCAAAGCGGCAGCATCCTGCATGGAACTTATAGTTTTGCACAATTTTGTGTCATCAGCAAAAAAAGAAACAGTACTCTCTATGCCCCCCTCCAGGTCATTAATAAACAAGTTAAAAAGCAAAGGACCAAGGACTGACCCCTGATCAACATGATCAAAAAAGAATCTGGAATTATTTCTTTGGGTGACAGGTCCACTTTAAAAATTACAAAAATCCCATACCTTCTTACATTCGAGCAGTAGGATGCTGCAGGAGAGCACCCTGGATTATAGGGCAAACACTGCACTTTCCATCAATAACTTTATCATTAAAATAACACCTCCCCCCCACACACACAATAACTGCCGGGCTGACGTGAGTACAAATCTGTCTATTCAAGCCCATACTACATAAATTCACTAGAACAAAGGGGAAGCAATAAATGACATGACTAAAGATTCCTCGTTTTTTTTGTTTCCTGACTTACTGATTTCTATGTTGTAATAGAAGGAAACAGTGCCATTAAGCCACTTATGAAAATCATTAAACTCCCACGTCTTAAAATTACAGAGACAAAACCATAATTACTTTTTTTTTTTAAAAATCTCTCTTTTCAGTGAAGTAAGTGATTGTCATGTTTTCCTGCTTTCTAATTTCTTTGAAAAGTCAAGTGACAGTCTTCACACTTTGTTGTTTCATCCAAGTCGAGACCCAGTGAGCGAAATCGGCTCACACCCTGTAAAGAAACATTTCTTCCTCTGTCATATTTCATTAGGGGTCAGAAATGTTACGCTTTGCAAGAATTCCCTATAACTCTATTAAACCACATTCATTTTAACACATTCTGTTAGACAGTTAGTTTTTAATGGAATCCTATAAAAATACATGAAAAATTAAGTTTTAATAAGTCATTTGATAATTATGCCCTTTTAAAATATGACATTTAATTTTTACTTAAGCAAAGAAAGTGGCAAGCTACACTCTGTGTAATATATTTTGCATAATTTAAGGCAATTCCAGCTCTCTTATTGCCATGACTTTTCCAGAGCTGTAACCCAGGCTTTTACACAAACGAAACTGATCTTGTTAAGAGTCTTCCTAGACTACTGATGTCCAGAGCAGGCACCTACAGTACATGATAGTGCCATTGCTGCTGTATTAGATTAGTGTTGGGAACCTTTCACCTGTACTCAAAGCCTGATAAGAGGCTTTTTCAAAGCCCCAGCACACAGGGTCAGTGTGACTGCACAAATGGTATTTCCACCCTTAGCTGCTATGATTCCTAGTCTGTAGCTGAAAAACTGAATATAAAGCAAGAGAAAAATATTGGTTGGAAGCAAATACAATTACCCAAGATATTATTTAAAATTATACATATATATATTTTCAAACACAGGATTAAGCTAATTATAAGGGTTCATTAACATAAATGGTAGAGCACCAAGGGGCACCAAGATGCACCCCTTTACAGCGCTAAACACTATGAAGTTGCAGCTGCCCATAGCACAGTGCAAGATATGCGCTGTGCCTTTCTCTAGACTGACAAATCACAAGCAAGAGGGGTGCCCAGGGCAGTGCCCAGTGGTACAATCTCCCACAGTTTCATTGGCACTTACAGATGTAAATGTTTGTTCTGCAGAAGGAAAGATGGAATGGGTATGATCAGACTTATATTGGCTCATTGCCTCTTAAGGAGTAGCCTCAACCATAAAAGTACAACTTCCCCTTGCAAGTGCGTCAGAAGAAGAGTTCCCTTAAAGAACATGAAGGACATGTAAAGTCTATTTAACAGGGAGGGGGTTGGTTTCCAAAATATTAGGCATCCCCGCAGTGAAACTGATTGCTAAGTTTTTTCCAGGTCTATGTTCTTGTTAGAATAGACCTGCACCAGCATTTTACTTACCTTTCTAGCAAACATTTTGGCAACTACCCCCCCACTACCCAGTGAAATAGACTTCATTTTAAAAGATCATTCAAAGCAATCTATATACTTATATCCTTTATATACTTATAAAGGATTAGATTCTGAGAACATGCTGGCCTTAAATGAGCTTCTTAAGGGAATCAGACTGCTGGTCTCATCAATGCCGGATTTGAAAGTTGAGAATCCCTAGGCTGCTCACATTACTGCTGCCCCCTCCCGCCCCCAAGCGTGTGTTCGCACCCCCAGCCCCCCTCGCTCGCATTACCCCTAGTAATGATACACCATATGTGTTTGTACCAGCCCAAGGCTACCCATCAGTTAGTAGTAACAATAAGGTCTTGCATATATCCATCCCATTAGCTCCCCATCTCCATCTTCTTCTTTGGTGATTTACTGCACATACTTTGGGATGCTGTCACTAACTTGAGCTTAGGGACTTGGGAGGTTACTAAGAATCTGCATCTAATTAGAATGTCTTTTAGATACAGCTTACCAAACCCTCTTACTAGGGACATATTTATCAACAGGTGGAAGGTAAAAAAAATGCAGTTATCTTAAAATCTTAAAAATAGGAATAAGCCAAAAGCCTTTCCAAATTAATCGAGTGTGGGATATTATGGTAAATTTTTGGTTAACTGTTGCTCTCAACAAATCCTTAAAAATATCCCTATTTCAGTCCAGTACATCTTTACACATGCAACACAAACACTTTATGATACATACTGATAAAATCCAGTACTTAGCTGATTAGGAACCAGAGCAGAAAGGCATAATGTAATGTTCCCTGGGATAATTCTAATGATCACAGCTTAAACTCCTGCTTTGGGAATGAAATACAGCAATACAGATCTTCTTTAGTGGTTTAATGATCCATCTCTATATTTTCCTTTATCTTGAGTGGAAATAGGTATAAACTCAGATACAATTCATTCCAATTGAATTAAACCTGAAAGAACCCTTTCTATTCTCTCAAGTCAAATATGCTCAATATCTGCCATGCAGTGTAATTTCATTTCTTCACCGCTCGGTTGCTGTTTTTGCAGCTCAAATGTACATTTTCAGAAATTGCACTCATATTGTTGTTATCAGATTTCTGCTGTAATAATCTTTTAGTTCTTGTTTATTTTTTTTTTCAAGTCTACAAAACAAAGTAAAATCATTAATGCAAAGCAAGGACAACTGAGTGCTAGAAACCTGTTCTCAGGCTTTGCAGCTATACAGTACTGTACGTGCTAGTTTTAGGGCAGATTTTTTTTCTTCCTAACCTGTTGAAATTGGGTTCAACAAAATAATTTTTAAAATCGAAAATCCATTACACACTAACCTAGAAAGAAGTTAGCAGGCCATGGTTTTTCAGGAAGAGTAATGGAACAATGTCCAGATAGGACAAGGTGTTCTCTTTTACAGATCTACAGTACAGTAGATATTTTAGTGGGGGGCTATTGAACATTTCAGTGTGAAGTGCTAAAGGAACCAGAATACGAGACAGAGAGAGAAATAAATGCTAAATTACTATACAGTTAAAAAGTTTCTACAATATTTCTAGTAATTTGCTTCAGTTAGTATGTGCAAACAATGTTGTTGCATTGCAAGAGAATGGAAATGCCCGTTATGAGTTGCAGCACTAGGCAGAAGATGGCCAAAAGGTATTAGCACCCAAGGCAACATTACTGTTGGCCCTGCCTACCCCCCTATCCCTAGTTCTAGCCCTGGCGCTGGGGGTGCTGAATTCAACTCTGAACTGGGCAATATCTGAAGAAGCGTGTATGTTCTCCCCATGTCTGTGTGGGTTTCCTCCCATACTCTGGTTTTCTTTAAAACTCTAAAAACATGCAGGCCGGCTCAACATTTCATGATAAAACTGACCCTTGTGTGTAAACTGTCCTACTGCCTGGTTTTAGGGGTGAAGACACACAAAGCCACCAGTGGCAGCTACTTGTCGTCACTAAAATAAACAATGCTGATCATTTACTGATAATTGTCTCTACGTGTGTTTTAGCAAAGGCAATTCTCAGTATTGTCTATGGCAGGGGATTTCTGGTATTTAGTAGCTGTGAAAAAGTAGCTGCTACTAGTTTCTTTGTGTTTCTTTGCCCTAAAGGAGAAGGAAAGATTAAATTACTGGGGGTACCAAATCTAAAAAACTCGTAGTAATTATAATCACTTACCTGATACCCCGGGCCAATGCTCCTGTTAGCAGAAAACTGCACCAGCCTAGGGTTCTTCTTCCGCTTCTTCTTTCTTAAATGACCCCAAGACAACATGAGTGCAGTAAAAAAAGTTGACTTTCAGATTTTTAATTCTTCACATGCATACCCGGCTCAAAGACGAAAGAAGCAGGAAGAGGAGTACTCAGGGCCGATGCAGTCTCTGCTAACAGGAGCACCATATTGGGGTACCAGGTCACTGGGGGTTGATAAACATTTGGCACCACCCAGTGATTTAACCTTTCCTTCACCTTTAATCATGTTTGATCACTGTGACCTGACCAGCCCACAGACCACTTCGCCATAAAAAGAAGAGCTTTGCAAGGAGACAAAGTTGATGTTTGTTAAAAGCAGTGTTTAATTTTAAGGCAGAATCTTGGAGCAGAATCAGCAACAAACGTACAAAGCTAGAGAAACCAGAGCATCACAAAATATTTACATATTCACCTCTCGGTTTTTCTGTTTTCTGACAGATACAAAGTGAACATTTTAGAAAAGTGTTTTATCTCCTACCCTTGGACTTGTTCAGGATACAGAATAAATATTGTTTACTTTACAGGGAATTCACAAAACTGATATTGAGCCTTTTCTGGAGGGGTAACCCACAGCAACCAACCAGATTTTTGTTTTCATTAGCGTACATCTGGTCATCAATCATACCTAAATGCTGAGCGGCTACTGTTACTGTTAGTAAAATTACACCTATTTGGCGAGCCTTTCCCAAAAACCACCTGCTCTAGTTTCATTGCAGAAATAGATTATAGAACAGATTATCATTTGCACAATAAATCGAATTGAATCAAAATGTATTCTTTTTAAATAAATGTATTATAAACCCTATCATGCATACGCATACGGAGACCACAAAACATCCATTTCCAGCTTTGTGAATCTGCTAAAAATCCTATTCAGAGTTAATAAACTATCATTTTGTAGAGAACATATAAGCATTAGCAAAAAGTATCTCATTAAGTGATTCCTGGCTAATGAAACGCTGATATTCTCATCTAACTCAAAATCATAGTGATATAAAATAGATGAAATAAACAGTTGCAGAAATTAAGTCAACTGCTTTTACCCTCGAAAATATTCCTTCAATTCAAGAAGTGTGAATTTTATGTATAAGGTCCATTTATGCCAAATAAACCACATTTGTATCTCTCTTTGTAGCAAAAGTATGTTTAGTGCATATGTTCCCACACTGAATAACTACGCCCCTATTCTGGCAGCAGATACAAGGGAAGCTTGATGGCCACTGCAGTGGGACACAAGGTGACCCTGTACGCCAAATGAATGCAAACATATATGTACCACTTCATGGATAAAATGGTATCTACACATGATCTGGTGAATTGATAACAAATGTATACACTTTATTAGCTTATCTAATGCCTGAGAAGTCACTGAGAAGTCCTTTGTATAAACAAACCCCTCTCTGACATACCTGCAATCTCTTATATTTTTATACAGAGCAGATCTTTAGAAGGTTTGTTTGACTCTGCTCAAGGGCAGAAAGTAGAATGTTTCTTTAAGTTTCAGACTTTGCCCTGTTTAGTGCAAAAATAAACTTAAAAACTATATATTTCCTTACAAAACAGGTAAAAAGTATGTTGAGCACAAGCCCAATTCACTGACCTGATATCGAAAAAAGGAGCAAGAAATACACTAGCTGCTCTTCTCAGACCCATTTAAACAAATAATATCAATCTTCTTCCAAATGTCTCTACAGTTTCACAGACAAAGATATTATTATTTCAAAAAGTGTGACTACTCAAATCCAGAGATTGCTAATCTAACTATAACAGGCACCCATAAAAGGGTCCGGACATGCACAGGACTGACCTTGTAGAGTTGACATTTCACATGAAAAGCAAAAAACTCTCTGGAACCAAAGGAATATGTCAATTTATCAAGAATTATCTTAAAGGTGAAAGGGGAACTCCGGCTTCCGAACCAAATATTGTTAAAGAGCCACAGAATGCAGGAACTACATAAACCACAATGCATTGTACTGTGATGTTCCTTTCCTTGTTAACATCACGTGTATGGAATTCTGGAATTGGCAGGAAGCAGGCTGAGGACAGCCGACTACTGTTACATTTTTTTGAGTCTCAGATCAGCAGGAGAACAGGGGGCCAAGCTCAGGTAACTGTTCCAAACCATATTGTTACATTAAAAATAATGAATATGGCAAAGTTGCTGAAAATTATGTTTACTTTTCAAAACGCTTAAATTGTGTTTGGGTGGGGTTCCCCTTTAAGCAAGGATATCTTGGAGAAGAGTTCATGAGTCCCACATAACCCAGATAACCACAGCATCTCTTAGCCACAAGCTGCTACTGCAACCATAGGTGAAATAATATTTCTGTACAGTTTGTACCAGTTATCATTTCCTCTCTTGGTCAGTATATATTTGTAGTTATTTTCGTTGTCCTTCAATTCACCATTAGTTCATTCCAGTGTTTCATAGGGGAGCAATATTTCAGCTACAGTTTCCAGTTGCACAGAATGAATAATGATGCAGAACACTTTTTCCTGAACAATAATGCTCCATAGGGAATGTCACACCGCTGATGTTATTTATAAGGATAATAAAAGGATCATTATACATTTTTGTAGGGGAACATTATTCTTTATGATAAATAATATACTAATTTGGAAAACATAAAAAACAGAGTAAATACCATTTCATAACTGTGTAAGCGATAGAGTTGCATCACTGAAAGTAACTGAAGGTAAATTCATATTGCATTTAGCACATCAGTCATCTGTGCTTTAGTCACATAAAGACTACAGTTCCTATAATGCACTAAGGGGGCCAACAATATGAAAGGAACAAAATGGACTAAAATGCTGGAATCAAAACCCTTTATATTATAATACCAGAACCTTTATAGTTCATCAATTTCAAACTAAGCTGCACTGACTTTTCCTTTGAAAAACTGGGAAAGCCAACATTTTTACTACAAAAAATAGCTGAAATAATTCTGGAGATCTGTGTATGTGTAAGATTATAGTAAATTGGGGCCACCTGATTTACCCCCAAACTAACCACCATACACAGAATTTCCCCAGAGTCTGTACACTTGTTTTCCTACTTTTGGGCAATAGTAAATCCAGGATCTTAATTCAACTACACTCCTCGTTGGAGCTAATGGCTGGTCAGTTCGTAGCCCTGTCTGTCTATTACACCTAGGGGCACATTCATTAAAGTACGAATCCGAATCACAAAATCCGATAATTTCTGATGATTGCAAAAGTCACGAAAATTCTGTTCGTTTGAATATGAAGATTTCGAAACAGTGGGAAAACCTTTCTGACTTTGAACCTTCAGTGCATGATTTTGGAAGCCTCCCATAGGACTTCAGTGGCATTCTGCAGCTCCAACCTGGCCCAAGGAAAGTCTCCCATAGGGCTCAATGGCACTCTGCAGCTCCAACCCGGCCCAAGGAAAGTCTCCCATAGGGCTCAATGGCACTCTGCAGCTCCAACCTGGCCCAAGGAAAGTCTCCCATAGGGCTCAATGGCATTCTGCAGCTCCAACCTGGCCCAAAAAGTGACGATACCAAAGCTTGAATGAATCTGAAACTTTTGTACTCGTTGCGACAAATACGATTTTTTCACGGAAATTGTCGCAAAGTAAGAAAAAGTTGTGCAAATTAATGAAATTATTGCAGAAAATACGCAGTTTTAACCTCTAGAAAAAAATACAAATTTTTTTGTAATCGGACCTGTCATACTTTAATGAATGTGCCCCCAAGTGTGACTTCTTAAAGAGTATAACCTGACACAAACTAGACCCCTACCTGATCTAGGTTCCACTGTTGTCCCAACCAGCCTGCTCAGGTGGACTTCTACACAAAATGGACCCAGAGTACTAGGCTTCTCCTATTACACATTGCAACTTTAAACTAGGAAAAGGGACTTATTTCCCTTCTTCCCCCCTTAGCTGTCTAAGGTACTAGGGGACTGCCAGGGAAAAGGGGCAATCATCTTATCAATACCCTACATATGCATGCCTAGCTATACAGTGTTCCTGCTGCCAGTAGATTCCAAAGAATTGTATTTTGGCAAAACAGTTGAACTTAATTAGCAAATTTTAAACTTGATATCAAATCTTTAATTGATGAGGATTCCGGTAATTATAGTTCAATATGATATTTATTCATATTTTGGAACATAACTCTGACCTAGGAATGCAGAAAGCATATATACTGTAGCACTGGTAGTAATAGGCTGAGGAACAGATGCCAGGACTTCCTATAAGTTTCCAAGCAGAGAGAAGAATACACTTTTTCCAGGCAAAAACTAAAACACACACTTTCCATCTGCATTCACCTTTCCTGTCCAATCTGCAGCTCCTTCCCACTCTCTGTTTACGTGCAAAAGGGAGAAATCTGCAAAAAAGAGACATCTGGCCAAACTGAGAGAGGTCCAAAAAACTGTTTCACAGTCAGTTTTCTATTTACTGACATGCTGTTTGTCATGGGACCCATCAGCCCATATGGGTGCATAAATAATAAGGAGTTAGAGAAACCCACATATGGCTGAGGCAAGGAAATCATTAAGGAGAGGATCCCCTTTATACGGGAGGGATCAAACTGTAGCTCCCTTGCTGTTATTGAAAGGCACTTTCCAAAATTCCAAAACATCAAAAGAGGTACAGTTGAACATCAGGACTACAGCCGATACAGCATTATTGTGTCCCAAAGTTATTATCATAAAGTGCAGATGTACATATAAATATCTATGTGTGTGTGTTTATATATATATATGTTTATATATATATATATATATATGTGTGTGTGTGTGTGTAAAACATTTGAATGGAGACAGTATTGGTGCGTCTGGATACTGCCATCTGCTGGTTACTGCTATGTCAACTAGAATTTAGAATAATTTCCTCTGTTAGGTTTCTTTCTCTCCGTTCAGTTTATTGTATGGATTGTGTGACAACATCCTATAGCGTTTTTTTCTTAATTCTTAATTAAATTGGGAAATAATACATTCTGTAAAACAGTGCACCTATGAAGTTTTGTATCCTGCACCTTTAATTGAAAAATGAATGTAAAAGTATTTAATAAAATTCTACATTATTTTGTTTACTCTTAAATTGCTTAATTCTATTTTGAGCTATAAATGTGGGCTACTCAAACCTCTTCCTATTTTAGAGACCCTTCATTCCCAGCATTTTGGATAATGCTAAGAAAATGGATCTGCCCAACCATTTTCTAGTAGGCGATTCCCTTTGAGGCAGGTTAAGACTGAAAACACATGAAAGCAGAGAGGCGCACTCCCGTAGTGTAAAGTAAAAAAGTAAATCATTTAATACATAGAATTTACATTTACAATTGTTGCAGTACAATAAGCGTATCAATCAGAGAGGCCCAATGCGTTTCGTCATCGAATGACTTCCTCAGGGGCTTCCCCAGGTTTAGACTGGTCCACTGGGATACTGGGAAAAATCCCAGTAGGCTTTTACTGCTTACAGTGGCTGGGTGGGCTAGAGGCCCTAGAGGTGTGGTTCCCCAGTGGGCCTCAGGTTCCCCAGGCCAATGCTGCTTTCAGAGGTTTGCAATTAAGGATTGTCTCACCTAAAATGGGACCATTAGGAGGTATGCCTGGCTTGGCTTTTGCAAATTACTGCTCCCATTAACCACCTCACCTCCTAAATTCTACTTACTGGTACTTAATATGTCCATCCTGACATCTTTAAAGATCCAGCCCATTCCAGACCCTTGATGTCACTGACCCCCCCCCCCCCCCCCCCCAGGCCAGTAATATTAGAAGGGAAAGGTGCAACCCTACCTTTAAAGCTTCTGCAACACAGTGATTGGCTACTTATTCAGAATGGCCCAAATAACTCAAGAACTCTGAGCATGTTTATGCATACATCTTTCTACTGTATAGAATATGTAGGCGCTTTATTAATGAATGTTATTAATAATGATAATAATCATATGCATATATATATGCGTTCCTTTTTACAAAGACTAGCAATCTGCAGTGATGACTTGTTTTAGATTTCCAACTCCAAGCTCAGTATTTAGAAACACTACATACAGTAAATGCACTAAACCTAAGACATCTGAAGCTACTTAGAAACCATGCTATAAATATGTAGTGTCAAGGGTAAAAAAGACATCGGAATGACCAAAGAAAGGAATCTTTTACAGGTTTTATTTGAAAGCTGAAGACAGTGGCTTGGTCCCTATGCACCTACACCTGCTTACCACTCTTAGTTCTGCCCCAATGATTAGTTACATGATGATAAGCTTCTCTGAAAATAATGCCACATTTTGTGACTTTATGACTCCCTATCACCGGCTTGCTCCTTGAGGAGCTCCTTGGGTGTTAACTTGAGAGTCTGGTTGATAGGCACAACTTTAGGTAGGCTGCCACTCAGACAGCCTATCAGACATTTATGCTCCAGTGGGGAAACAATTTCTAAGGAGTACTTTTCTTTTAATAGATAATTATTCACTAAATGGATTTTGAATTGATATAGGCTTTTGTATTAATAAGGCTTGCTTAAATATTAATAAAGGAATAGCTGCTTTTCAATTATAATAAGTCAAAAGTGCTATTACCCTTTCCCCCAGCTCTTCTGTCAAGGCTCTTTTAGTTATCCCTATGGCGAAGCCTCTAGAGAGCAAAGCAGTAAGTGTAAAATTTGCTACAACCCTGCACTGATTTCTTGCGCTGTGAGCAGGCTCAGGCAACCATGCCAAGACATTTCCATAGGAAAAAAGCACACGGCTGCCCAATTAAAATGGCAGGTGTTAGGGGATATAAAAGTGGAGGTAATAGGTCTAATCAGCTCCTGCAAAAAGAAGCTAAATAGATAGGGGAATTAGGAACACAATGGACTAAATGTTTAAATTAGGCGTTTAGCTTATAGTATTTCTCACAGTACTATTCTTTGTCTGTTCGGTATTGATTAACACTATTTATGGATCTCCTGCTGCCAGAGTCTGCTCTGTGTCCTGCATCAGGAAAACACAGCCTCCAGATAAATATGTGATATTAGAACTAAACATTAAACTTAATCTTAAACCTTAAACTAAACCAGTTGTTTCCAACTCTTTTAGACATATTGCATATGGCTAAAAACTCTAGATCAGTGATTTCCAAATTGTAGGATGTGACTTTTATGGGGTCCTTGAGCAGTTGTTGCGGGTGGGTCCAGTCTGATGTCTAATTAGAGTGAGATTTGGGGAGACAGTTTGCTTAACATGTGAAATCCCAGCCTGAAGGACATTTAGAAATTAGATTTTGAATGATTTTGAATGATTTTGACTGACTTACAATATGTAATGGAAGAATGCAATAGTAATTCACTATGCAGCACATTTTCCCAGCCTGCATGAATAGCCAGCATGTTATGCCCTTACAAGAGACTGGATCATTAATAGATGATGATGGGAAAATGAATCCATTATGATTCTTTCTACTGATAGACTGCTTCTTTTTGTTTAAATGACCCTCACATCCGTGCACTAATATGTATTAGCCATAAAATCTGCCTGTGGGTGTCCTTTACTTACACTGTTGACAGGTGCAATTTCAACCAGGTAAGCCATTGTGGCAATTTGTGTCCGAAATTGCACTTTGCACACTACCCCTGGTAAGTAAATGCCCCTTGCATAGCTAGTAAATTGCACTAGTGATTTTAAAACAGAGAAATTGCACTAATATCACCCATCAGTATATGTCAAAATATAGGTCTACCCGTCTATTTCCCAGTCATTAACATGACACTCTTTGCTAAATGGCAAAGATATTAATTATAACAGATATCTAATACACTACATTAGGCATAATACATTTTGTACTCTCTGTTGAAAAGGGTCCCCTTTAACTGCTCGATCAGTATTTGTATGTAATTAGCATGCCGGATGCATACACCCTATGTTGGTGCTTTATAAATTCATGTTATTAATAATAATAATAATAATCATAATAAAAACAGAGGTAATATTACCTGCACTCATTTTCAGAAGGGTATCTAATAGATACTTCAACCTAGCTAGGTACTCCTCTTAATTACCATAAGCTATATGATGTTACAGCCAAGTAAAGCATTTTTAGAAGCAAACATTTTATATGGAGTTAGTTGTGACCTTCTTGGGTAATTATAGAACAGTGCAGTAGGTAGTTAAGAAGAATGCTATTTTAATGATCTGCTTTTTTGTTTTGTTTTGCTTTTCTTTACAAACAAGGCATCTAATTGCAGCCCCCAGAGAGCTCTGAGAAAACCAGTAGCTTCCAGAATCCGGAATCATCTGGCAATGCCTTCCTTGCCTGCAGCACTCAGATGCCCACTTGTGCTATTTGTGAGATTTGAGGGAATGAGTAAATGAAGCGTACATGAAGATGTGGTGCTTACGAGGGCAGAAGACCTAGAAAACTATTCAACAGCCTTTTTCTTTTCAAGACAGAACAACTTTTAATGCCCCTGGCAACCAATTTTAGCAGAACAAGACTTGACATTTGCCATAATGCTAATGGAAAGACATTTTATAACAATGTGTTGGGAATAGAATAAAATCTCAGTGGGGATATCCTTGCATGGATAAAGTTTGTTTGCCTAGCTACACCTTCTCTCATCATTGCTAAACTTACTCTCTTGTGAGTATGCTGGAAGGCATATATTATCTAATACTGTTACCAATAAAACTGAATTTGTTTCTTGAATGTCAACAATATCCATTTTGCTCTATAAGTGTCAGAAAAGCAGGGATAAGCACCATCCTTTCAAGTACACAGAAGCCCAAACAGCCCCCACCAGCTCAATAAATAGTGACTGTCTATGGCATCTTACAGCAGCCCCTCTGGCATTTGCTAGAATACACACATTTCCTCTGGCTCATTTTATATCTATTAAAATTTATCCTTAGAAATGGTGCTTCTAAGGATAAATATATATGGTACATATATATTCTTATATGTAGGAATACAAAAAACATTTAAACAGTAATAAGGTAACAGTAAAATGAAAGTGTTTTAAAGAATTGAATATAAAATGTACCTTTGTGCAGAACTGGTTAGTTGTTTGTTTGCTTAGGTAAAGAAGATGTGTGTGAAAAAGGATTAGGATCTACAGATGTATGCGTGTCTGAAAAAGGATTAGGATCTACAGATAAACTCTGTAGAATATAATGGTGTTCTATAGAGCTTATTTGTTATCTCCTATTTAACCTGCGCCATTTAGTCCTATTTCAACTGCCACTGTGGCTACACAGCAGCTTGTTTATATAAACTATAGTAATGTTACTGAAGCAAACACACCAGTTTTACCAGTGCAGGGCAACAGGTCCTTATATTTTTTATATTTAAGTCCTTTTATTTTTCAGCGTCACTGGTCCTTTAATGGTGAAGTAAGACTTATTAGATATTAGGTAAATTTGAGGTGTAATAAATATAGACACACTACTTTTACAGAAATAGGGTACAATGCCTCTCTCTGCTTGGGGCAGAGTTTTCAGCTTATATAAGGGCACTTGGGCCATTTTGACTGCTCCTACTAACTTACAGCAGTGAACAGCATTGCTCAAATTGTCTATACACCTGTAACAACTGCTATTACTACTGAATCTAAGTTACAAGCAGCATGCAGGAACTGTATAACCCAAAATGCACCTGACAGGAAATAATGCAGCTCTAACTGTGGGAACAAAAGACAGAACTCTGTCCATTTATTGGCTGATGTGACCTACTATGTATGTATGATCCCAGGAGGAGGCTTTATTTCTTAAAATTTTCTATTTAGGATTACCCAGTGGCACATACTACTAAAAAAGTATATTTTTATGAAAATGGTTTATTTAGATGAAGCAGGGATTTACATATACGCTTGTTTATGCAATATATTTTTATAGAGACCTACATTGTCTGGGGGTATAGTTTTCCTTTAAGTTATGTTTGGGAGTAGTTCCCCTTTAATTATGCTAAGAAACAAAATCATTTTTAGTTGGAGAAAAGAAATCATTAAGACTTTCTTAACTAAATTACTTTTTAGTAATTAGTTACAAACATTCTGGATAAAAGGGGAGCACTAATGAGGTGGTTGGTTTCCAAGGTATACTAGTGAATGATATATGGTTTGTTACGCAGTACCATTTTGATTTATTCCACAGAACTATTTCTACTTGGCAGCAGGTCCTGTTTATTTGTCTTTTCTTCTGCAATCCTTAAATCGCAAGATAGCATGTAAATTTAGAGAGAAATTCAATGAAGACTATAAAATGCACAGAGCTAACATGATTCATACGATAGGATTTTTATATCACAATATTGTAATGAGAAGTACTACCCTCTCAATCATTCTGTCACACTTTAGAGCGTTCATAACAGCAGTAAATTCAAGGCCCATTGAAAGCCCCAAAAAGTAAGATCTTCCAAGTGAAAGAGCAAACTTGCCCCTACTGAACCCAAATAGCTAGCAGGTCCAGTTGTGCTTACTCAGTCATAATGCTAATCTGAAAACATGTGCTATTGGTCAGAATTGTGGCTGTCATTTTTGTTCTGTTGCCGTCTTTGCAACCATGACTCTAATGATGCACGCGCTGCTAGCCCATTTTGTATAAATGCATAAATAGACTGTATACCTTAAATTCTTGTGTTTGTATATTTTTAAGTCAAGTCAAGCTTTATTGTCATCACATTTGCGTACAGAGTATATAAATGAGACGAAATTGCAAATTAAAGGCCCACCCAAAATGAAACATTTTACATTTCACATACATACCTGCTGTTAAAGTGCAAACACATATTGTGCATTTACATGTTCATAAATATAAATAAATACATAAATATACATATACATAATATTTTCCACTATCTATTTAACAAACTAACAGTTTCTATTTTCATTTCAGTGCCTACACACTTCCAATTCTCCTTTTACTTTTATTATATTAATACTGTGCTGAGACTAACTGTAAACAGTACTCCAAAGTGCAATGTGCATTATTGTGCATCATTACTGTAACACTTGTTTGGCTATAAAATGGCAAAACCCAGGCTAGGGATAGGTATAGAGCATGGGTTACATTCAACCTTAATGCACAGGAGTGGGCCTCCGCTATATGGGAGGTATTGATGGAGCTGAGGGTGTAGTTGAACTACAACTAGGTAGAGCGTGTGTGGTGCAAATGGAATAATGGACGCCAGAAAGGTTCTTGCTCATAAACTATAGTACAATTTATTTGGACAAAGGCACAGCTTAATAGTGCAGCAGGGTATACTCACAGACACAGCAGTATATGATGTCACAGATAGTACAGCAGATGTGACACTTTAGGCACAGAATAACCCCTTTGGAGATTGCACAGAGGATTAGCTGAATTCAGGAATGGATGCCCTTTATCTGGGATGGATCCCTCCGGCCGACTATTGATCAGGGTGAGAAACTGCCTGAATACTACGTCTTAACCGCGGTCCTACAGAAATGGCACACCAAGCCTGGGTGGACTAAACCCTTTAGTTACAACTCCTGGTTGGGGCTATGACTGCCCTTACTAGATAATCTGACTACTCTCACCTCTCCTAGAGGGTGCTATAATAAAACTGTCTGTGCTGGCTTTACCTCGTTCACGGGGCCCTGTCCCCGACTTATCACTAGGGTAGGTGGTCCCCTAGGGTACAAATGGCTTCTGGGCCTATGTTCTGGTCCAGGCTCAGTTGGGATCTGTCCAGAACACAGCATGCAGCCAAAAGAGGAAGCCACTTCCTTGTGCAAGACACTATATAGTCTGCCAAGGGGAGTGGTCAACCTGGGCTAAACCTATAGAGGGCAGCCTAATAACAGTAACCTGAGATCAGAGGGCTCTGCCCTATAACAATACAGATTAGATAAGAATAAGGGATAACACCATAGGGAGCTTAACCCTATGGGTCCCTACATTCACCCGGGGGAAAATTCCATTCCGACCCGGCAATGGCAAATAATATTACTTACACATTTCAAGCAATAACAGTAGTGCATTGATTTAGTGCAAAAATACAGTATCCATACATCCGTTTCTGATACCCTCTCCTGAGGAGTATCCGGTACATTGGATAGCTGAAAAATGAAAATTTTAAGGCACAGAAAATTTTAACTGTTTCGTTACTAGTTACGTTTCTGTAAACCATATACATTCATGAGTGTCATAATAGATCACTCAGGCACTTTACTTATAGATCCATGACATACCATCTGACTCTGCAACAGAGGTATGACAGGCACAATACTTAGAATTCTTGAGTCACCTTCCTGCCCCTAAACAGTGGTGCTCAGGTACACACTTAGGTATCCTTGATATACCACCTGTAACCTGCAACAGGGATATAACAGATACACTTACACATGAGGACGATCCTGCCTTCACTCAGGGGTCCCCAGGCACATGCTTGGCTGTAAAGAAATTGTTATTGGGCACAATTTAAACTGTAATACATCCCCACCCATCAACTTTATTAAGTCCAGGCCTTCCACCCAAACCCAGTGTTCATGGATGTCTCGACATGCACTTCGTGGTGTGGATCAGGCAATGAAGTAGAAGTTGTAGTGGAATGGGGCGCAGCAGTCTTTGTTTGTTCACCCAACTATTAACAAACTTTACAGTCTCTCCTGAAGGAATGTGGAGAGTTCCAAACTTAAAATAACAAATCCACCACTGTGGATAACTGAAGATGGGGTCACACCCTATATGCAGCAGTACCGGCAGTCCTTAGGAGTGTGCCCAATGAAAACGGTGGGTATTTTGCCCTTAACTTTTAGGGAATTAACATTACCCACCTCCCACCCGGGGGAAAATCCCATCTGGTGATAGGGAATTACCTGAACCGGCATGGGGTTTTCAGTGCATGTTTCTCTCGTACTTGGCTTTGGTCACCTCATACGAAACATAATAGGCCGGGTGAGGCTTATCGATCCGGCCTCCACTGGGGAGGTCTGAACTGAGGGAAAAATTTCGCTCCTCCTGGTGCTTACCACAGGATTTTACCCCGTGCTTGAGGATGGTCCTCCCGAACCACCACTCTTGGGCAATATCGTACAGGTAGTCGACATCTCTGTGGCGCTTCTCCCGGTCTTTCTTAAAGATTCCTCCCAAACTGATCTTTTCCCTGCGGATAAGTTCACCGTAGATCCACTCATCCACATGTTTGGCAATTTCGTCAAATACCCACTCAGGGGCATAGGGCATATAGAATCCCCATTTCTCAAACACTCGGGTGTTAATGAGCCTTTGAACTCTGGATACAGCACGGTACCGCTCTGGATCAGCTCTCCCCGGTGCCACCCAGCAAAAAGTGTCCTTGTTCACCGCGTGTGGTGGCGGTGGAGTACTGGGCCACTCTGGCGGGAAACAGAAAGTGGGGTCTGTAGGTGGAGTGACAGATACCACCGGTTCAAATCGATGCTCCCCTTCAGGCAGCGTGCATTTTGGTAGAGGGCCCATGTCCATCGGGCCCCAGTTAGGTTTTGGGTACCTGCGCCGGGCAACGGATTTCAGCAGCATCCCACTCCCTGTGGATGAAGTGGAGCTTTTCTCTCCTTGGCTCTCTGATTTGATCCTTCCTCTGCCTCTTGCCATTTTTAACAGCAGCTCTACATTCTCATCATCAGTAGACGGCACATCAGAAGTCTTTCCTGCCACTACCGGTTGGATGGTCATGGCTACAACAGCTGCGCACAGGTCCTCACTGCTGGAGGATTTTGTAGGAGACAGCAATAGATCTCTAGATGATTCCGCAGGGCCCTGTTGGATAGGCTCTTGCTCTGCCTTCTCTGGCATGGGGGTGGCGGGCCTAGACTGGCTTGATGTTGCACTGCCTGTCTGCTCCCCAGCCACTCCCTGTGGACAGATTAGTGGCTCAGCCCAGCATCTAGTCTTGCAGAATGGGCATCTAGGCTCCAGGTCTCTCCAGGCCTGGGAAATTTCAGTGTAGCAGCAGCCACAGAAAGCCTCTATCCACTTCGACCCATCTTCCTCATACCTCTCCCCAAATGTGCCCAACCACGCATAGCGGTGTGGGGGCTGTGGCTCAGGATTACTCTCCGGGGCTTCCGGGGTAAGCTGGCGGGGGGTAGTACTGGCGTCAGCCATTTTACTCTAATATGCGCTGACTCTGAGGAATTGGTAAGTTAAAGTCCCGCAAATATTTATCCGCTTATGCTATATAGCAAGCGGTCACTGAATGGAGTAGTCCGCAGCCGCGGTTGGTACTCACTGTTGTTTAGTGTTAGTTAGGCCGCAGCCGCTGGTCCTAACGACACTTTGTTAGCGTCAATCGGTATGCCACTCAACCTTCCGGCAGCCGCACGGTAGCAAGGTAGGGCAGTGGTAGTGTGTGAGGGTTCTAGCTGTTCCGTCCCGCAGCCGCGTGGATGGTTTGCACAGAGCCTCACTCTCAGGCGCCGATTCGTCCCTCTGGGTCCCCAGGTAGGGTAAGGCGAAGCTGAGATGATTTTATGCTGGAACAGACAGTATCAGTAGCAGCCGCTTACAGATACAGCACTATCAGGCACAGGAGCTCTAATATGGCGTGTCTCTCTCTCACAATGTGAGTTGTAAGATGGCCGCCGTGACGTCAGCTCCTGCCCCCTCCCCGGTGAAGTCTCGTAAACAAGTCACTTCACACGAGATTTCAGTAAAAAGAGCGCCAAAACTAGTAATGATGATTGACAGGGGCGCTGGCCAATGGGAATACTCGGGGGAACCTTTCAAGCCCGAACCCACGGCCAATTACAGATTAGGGTTTACGATCAGGACTGCAGGCGTTTTTTCTATAGCGATCAGCAGTGCCTGTCAGCAAAATTTAAAGACACACACACAGCAGCTCAGTCCCTCAAGGCTATGGCTCCGGGTTAAATAAATTGAATATATCAATATAAAAGCACGTTGGGCGCCAAAATGTAACACTTGTTTGGCTATAAAATGGCAAAACCCAGGCTAGGGATAGGTATAGAGCATGGGTTACATTCAACCTTAATGCACAGGAGTGGGCCTCCGCTATATGGGAGGTATTGATGGAGCTGAGGGTGTAGTTGAACTACAACTAGGTAGAGCGTGTGTGGTGCAAATGGAATAATGGACGCCAGAAAGGTTCTTGCTCATGAACTATAGTACAATTTATTTGGACAAAGGCACAGCTTAATAGTGCAGCAGGGTATACTCACAGACACAGCAGTATATGATGTCACAGATAGTACAGCAGATGTGACACTTTAGGCACAGAATAACCCCTTTGGAGATTGCACAGAGGATTAGCTGAATTCAGGAATGGATGCCCTTTATCTGGGATGGATCCCTCCGGCCGACTATTGATCAGGGTGAGAAACTGCCTGAATACTACGTCTTAACCGCGGTCCTACAGAAATGGCACACCAAGCCTGGGTGGACTAAACCCTTTAGTTACAACTCCTGGTTGGGGCTATGACTGCCCTTACTAGATAATCTGACTACTCTCACCTCTCCTAGAGGGTGCTATAATAAAACTGTCTGTGCTGGCTTTACCTCGTTCACGGGGCCCTGTCCCCGACTTATCACTAGGGTAGGTGGTCCCCTAGGGTACAAATGGCTTCTGGGCCTATGTTCTGGTCCAGGCTCAGTTGGGATCTGTCCAGAACACAGCATGCAGCCAAAAGAGGAAGCCACTTCCTTGTGCAAGACACTATATAGTCTGCCAAGGGGAGTGGTCAACCTGGGCTAAACCTATAGAGGGCAGCCTAATAACAGTAACCTGAGATCAGAGGGCTCTGCCCTATAACAATACAGATTAGATAAGAATAAGGGATAACACCATAGGGAGCTTAACCCTATGGGTCCCTACATTACCATATAAAAATATTTAAATATTGTGCCAAAAGAAAGTGCCATTTTGCAGAAAGCCACAATTTTAAAGGAAATATCTGGTTAATAAAGCATGGGATTCCGTGTCTGTATACCCATTATCCACAAAGTCCTGAATGATGGGAAAGTCATCTGCCATAGTCTATAGACAAAGACATATAACTGAAATTTCTCTGTAATAGTAAAACTGTAGCTTATGAGATGAGATGAGATGTTGCCACTAAAATAGATGGAGGCATGAAATGCAGCTTGTTGGGGTGCTTGATAAACTGCATTCTATCCACATGCATACATCTTCTTATGTCACTTCTCACTTCTAGTCTACAAGCCAGCAATTAGAGTTGGAGTTGGTACAGTATAGAGTTTAATCATGTCCCTCCCCCGCACCCCCCATTGGACCCACCTTACTAGAGTGCATTATATAAGAGAGAAGGAGCTCAGTATCATCATGAAAACATATTTATTGCCTCCACAAATAGGTTAGTCAGAAATATGACAGTACTTGAGACTGCAGTGTAGATAGGGTATAGAAAATCCATTCTAAGTGCCTGACCATGATTGCCATTAAAGAAAAAGGTTTCTGTCTAGTAGAGTGCCAAATGCTGATCAGCTTATACTAATGTTGTTTGCTTTATCAGAGTATGTTCGTAATGGGTTATATGTTCAATTCCAGCAAAAAAAGTTAAGCACCGGCACTCAAGTTGAAACAAGCAGGGCAAGCTGGAGTGCCGTTGCTTAACTTTTTTTGCTTGTATTTTAGGAGGGTGCCAATCCCTCTGGCATTTGTGCACCAAGTGTCACTGCCTGGAGTGCCAAGGTGTGTGGGTAAGATCTATTCCAGCCATGGACACAATTTAATAAAGTAATAAATTTTATTACTCCAGGTACTCCAGGTTCCTCCCACACTCCAAAAACATTCAGGAAATTAAACTGGCAATAATGTGTGGGAATGTGATGTTTACTTTACAATATAGGGAGCAGGGACCAATGTTTAATGTATAATCTCTTCAAAAGGCTGTGGAGATATATATATATATATTGTGAGAGATGCAATGGGAAAGAGCGTTATTTGGTGTATTTCCACCAGTATTCAAGGTAAAATACCTGGTTTTACAGCAGGTAATGCTGTTTTGGAGTAAATCTCCTTTAAGGTTTGATTTGGCCAGCTGTAGGGAGCTGCCTGATTAGGCTGCAGGTGAGCAGTCAATAAAAGGGGTTGTGTGATTTACAGAGGGGGGGATTGAACCGTGACTATGTGAAGGTCACTCTCAGAGCAGGGCACAGAGCAGGAGGGCTGCCTGTGTGAGGAACTCCCAGAGGAGCTGGGGGTGCCACCTGCCACTGCCTTCACACATTAGATTAGTTCCCTCACTAACCTGGGCCCCTTGTGGACTACCAATGGGAAAACACAAATGTTGGGGTCACCCCTGTACTCACAACACTTCTGGGGGATTAGCTCAGCCTCCTGGCTTTCCTTTCACTTTAAAAGCCTTGACCAGTTGAGCATACATCACTTTCAACTTTTCAATGTATTTTACCTGTTCAGACTGATCACTCCTTTCAGCCTCTTTTACCACAGCTTTAGTGGGCACTTTCACTTTAGCTGACAACTTTACCTCTTTTGCCTTGGGTACATTTGAGGCACCAACCTCTTGGGACTTTACAGCACACTCACTCGGTATACCGGGCACACTCTCACTATTTGCCAATACCTTTACCAGTGAGAGTAGGGATGCCACAGTCTTGCTCCCCTTGCCATCAGATCGCTGGATGTGGGACACCAATTCAGGACACAGCACTTTTTCCAACATCACCTGGCTAAACTGGAAGTTATTAATGAGATGGAGAAAACACAGGAGTATACTTTCCACTGACTCCTTGTCCTGATGGGTTAACCTTTGTGATAACTCTGGCAAAGCTTTAGCAATCAAATGAAACTCACTGGGCTGAATTTGCTGGCAACATTTGGCAGCCATGGCTAAAGCATTTCTCTTTGCTTGGATGCTGAAGAATTCTAGGTCATAGAAACAATCACCCAGTTCACCAGTCAGTAATATGGCCCTGCCATGTGTATGAGACATGACATTTACTCCAAAACAGCATTACCTGCTGTAAAACCAGGTATTTTACCTTGAATACTGGTGGAAATACACCAAATAACGCTCTTTCCCATTGCATCTCTCACAATATATATATATACGCAAAAACATAGCAGCACTCATAGGGCACTTTTCACCAGAACTGGAATTGGGAAAGGATGCACAGGAATGCCATCCCTTCACTTCTTATTTATCTGAAATTGCATCCCCTCAGAGGTTAAGAAGTGCAACATATAGAAGATAAAGGGGGAGAAAAGATTGCTGGGAAAGAAGTAAAGATGAGATGGAGAAGTATACAGATGAAGAAGGTGAAGACATCAGAGAGGGTAAAGACAACTGGAGTGAAATGGGGGAAACAAAACTTTAGCAGCCATAGCAATGGTGAAAGGATGATATATGTAAAATCACGTGGTGTATAATATTCTGGGGTTGTGTTGGCAGTAGGCTATATTTACAGAAATTAAGCCAAAAAAAATCATAAGCATTTTTTTCATTTTTGGCTCCCTACGGGCCAAATAGTTTGCTAAATCTATTTATATTGGGCATGAACTGTTCAGTAGATAAAAACCATAAAATGGCGTTGCTTTAAAGCGGGTAAAACCAGGAAGTGTTGGTGCTTTATATGATATATAGGTATGGGACCCATTATCCAGAATGCTCGGGACCTGGGGTTTTCGCATAAGAGATATTTCTGTAATTTAGATCTCCTGCCTTAAGTCTACTAAAAAAATAAACATTAAATAAACCCGATGGGATTGTTTTGTTACCCGAAGTATTAATTATATCTTAGTTGGGATCAGGTACAAGGTATGGTTTTACTATTACAGAGAAAAAGGAAATCAGTTTTAAAAATGTAAATTATTTGATTAAAATGGAGTCTATGGGAGATGGCCTTTCCATAATTCAGAACTTTCTGGATACTGGGTTTCTGGATAAAGGGTCTGATACCTGTACTTTGAAACCATCTTTTTTGCCAAATAAATTGCACATTAGATGTGCTCTTGAATCAGATCATTTACATTCCATAAATATCATGGGGACATCTACAATATGCACTGTCAGACCATTTGACATGACCCACATTACAGTCAAATTTAAAGGTAAACTTCATACCGAAATAATTTTATGCATTTTAATAAATACATTCATACTATAGTTTTCAGAAAAGAAAGAGAAAAAACATGATAGCAATGATAAGATAAAAAGAAATACAAGCAATGCATATACTTTTTGGGGGGTTGGGGGTAACATTCTCATTGTACAAACTGCTGATTTGCTGATATTACAAAATTCAAGTGTACATAAACATTTATTTATTTATTTTCTACAGAGAACCAGTATCAATGTAACCAGCCTACCAGATGATTAGACTGTTACTCAGTACATCTTTGAATGTAAGCAAAAGGGCTGTATCCACTGGATATTGGCAAGGAAACAAAATTAATTTACTATTTGGGGATTATACTCACTGCAAACTCCAAGCTCAGTAAGAAGGAATCAAATGAGATGTGTCACTTGGAGTTGCCAGGAGGTTTAATAACAGCACAAAATGTGTCTGATTAATTGTTACTGGATATGGCTGATACCGGTTTCAAGCTACTCGGAAGCTAATCAGTTATTTTAATGTTTCCCTGATAAACTTGAACTCTTTACAGACTGTAATCAAATATGAGGTTTCAAGGAAAGGAGAAGGCAAGGAAAGAAATATTCTATGTTAATTTTTTGGTTGGACATTTTTGATACCTAATTTAGAACACATTAGGGCTTGCTTTTTAAAGGGGAAAGGTACAAATATCAGGCAAAGCTTGGACTCATTTTTGTTCCTCTGGACTTGAGCACAAAAGGTTTCACACCACTGTGAATGGCCCACAAGCAACTAGTGTATCATTCTATAGGTGCTTGGAGAAGCACCTATAAGTGAAAGAGACATTGGGAGTCCTACAATATAGAAGACCCTGGTGTTCTGCACTCTACAAGATGTGATAACAAAGGTACATCCACAAAAGGCACAAGAAGTGAGTGCAAGTGGAAGGTGTATGTTGCCCATTAGCACACCACTGCTTGCCCCTACAGTTTAAAAATGAGCTCTGTTATTTTATTTGGTAGAAACATATGTCTTTGGTTAAGGACTAGGGCATAATATTACCTTAACAAAGAGTCAGTAATTGGTCAGTTGAATGTGATTGCTGTTAATCCAACTGCCTATACAGTTGCCACATTGCATTGCAAAGCATTTGTAGTTTCTGGCTGGAAAGAGTATTAAATAAAGGCTTGGCTGGGCCTGAGTCCAGAGCCACTACACCAAATACTGACAGTTAATACAGGAGATTTGCATTCATTAGCCTCTAAAACTCAAGTTACAATGACATTCAACGACATTCTTTGCAAAGTACAAATACACACATATATACACACTATGCAAGATTACCTTTCTTCCAATGTCATTATAAATTGTGGAACTGAAGTGGTCTCTTAGGTGGGCAATATGAAAGTGATAAATACTTGTGAGCATTCCTACTAACTGAGTTCAGTGTAACACTACTGCATGACCTAATACCTTTCCAAACTTGCTAAAACTACCCAATTTAGTGACATTTGTCTCTCTACTCTAGTGGCCTATTGACTGCATGCAAAAAAACCCCTTATGAACCGTTTTCTGCTTTGTTCTTATACAATGCATCACACTGGGTGTTTCAATTACTTACAGTAGCACAAGAGTGCACTAACACAAAACAGTTAATCAGCAATTAGCATTGATTGGTAAAGGTAAGATGTCTATAAATTGTCCAGTAAGCCAGTTTATCTGTTTTCAACTAATCAATTGGCAGAGTTGGACTAAGCCGTCAAATAGATATTGATGGGTAGCCCAGTGACTGCATTCACTGGCTTAACCACACAGCCTAGAGCCCATCTTGATTTGGTCATGTGCTCCTGGGGCTGACAGTTTGCTTTACCACATACATGAGTCAATGGGCCACATATCTGATTGCTTGACAATGAAGCCAAACTAGTAGAATATTCTGTATAAGGCTAGGAGTAGAGAAAATAAAAGAAATAAAAAGTGCAGCAAGCAAAGTGCAATATCAAGTGCAATTGACATGTTTTTCCCACAATGCAGCATTTTTTTCCAAGAATTCTGGCGTCATTGTGGACACAAATGGGTGAGTCTTTTGATGCAATTGTGCCTGATTCACCAAAATGAATGCAACTGCATGTGCACTTTGTCACAAAATGGGCACAGTTGCACCAAATATTTTCAAAGTCTGCCTGGCATAATTTCCGTTGTTTGTCATGCGAATGACTTTCCTATTGTTTTGCCCAAATTTGGTACTTGATGTTTTGCCAGACTGACTGACCCCTCTCAACCTGTCCCCTCATAGAGGAACATGGGGTTCAGATAGGTAATGTAACAGCATCAGAGAAATACTTTTAAGGCAAAAAAAAAATAATAAAAAACATTAACCTGCCTCCTATTTACACAATAAAGTCAACTTGAAATAAGCATTCATCTATGTTGAATGGTGGATAATAAATGTGCATGTACAGAATGGACAGGTATGGAAAGCATATATTGAAATATGCCTAGTAACAGCTGTACATTATTCTATAGACACTACTCACTGGCTGGTAGGCTATCCACATAGAGTACTTTCAGTTTGTTTAATGAATGTACAGTACACCCAACAGTATTTAGTGCTGTTGCGAGTACATTCTAATGTAGCTTAATCATTATTCTGTTGCTGTGATTAGCATTTGCTTCATTTCTCCTTCTCAGCTCTTCAGCTATGTCTTCATTCTAGGCACTCTAGGCCTTTATGTGCTCTAGTTATATTTTACAGAGATCTACCAATCAGGACACTGCGTTATGTTTCAACTCAAAAATTAATTTATATTTTAAGATAAGGATTCCAGACATACAGTCTTCTGAGACACACACAGTTCCTAGATGCTGTATCTATGTGAAACAAAAGATCACAAATAAATTAGTCCATACATAAATTCTTCGTTCCTCCACCAGTCACAATTTGATAAGTGTGCCAACTCAGCAGACCCTGAGGAACAACTGTCAAACTTAAAAAAGACTCAATCAGAAATTCTGATATACTGGAACAAATGGCTCAATCCTTCAGGGTGAGCATACATCAAAGAGAGAATACTGAAATAGTGTAAAACCATTTATTTGAATTTGAAAATTCCTGCTTTGAGGCTACTCAAAGTGTACAATGAGTTAGAAGGCATATGACAATAAATACTTAGATTCAGGTGATATCATAACGCCTCTTCAGGAGAAATCACTCATCTTCTGAAATTCATGATTTCTCTTGAAGAGGCGTAACAATGGCGTGAGGTTTTATGGATAAAGACTCTTTCCTTAATTTGAATTTTCATAAACATGAAATAAACCCAATAGGATTAATTTTCCTCCAATACAGAGTATTGTTATATCTTAGTTGGATCACTTTTGAGAAAGAAATGAAAATATTCTAAATGTTTGTGGTGAATATTATCTTCATTAGTCAATAATGTAAACAAATTAATAAATATCATAGTTTCACCCTATAACTTGATTGGCTAACATGGTACAACACCTTCTTTACCATGTGCCCAACAAACAGTTGTTCATTTTTGCCTGTTCACTTTCTCTGTAATAATGAAACAACACCTTGTAACTGATGCTACATAAACTAACATTTAAGCATTTTGCAAACTAAATCCATGCTGGGTTTTTATAAGGTTTGTTTCTGTTTGCATTAAATACATGTTGCTCTTTATTACAAAAAGGCCTGCTATCCTGAAAACACGGGTTCCAAGCTATAACTTGGCCACTCCAGTGTTATCTGGGTTGTTTGTGTTGGGGATTATTGTCCTCTGGAATTTTTGCCCCGACTTTTTTTTTTTTTTAAGATATCTGAAATGGGTTACCATTCACCCATTATTCTGTTCTAATACAATGCCCAGGCCAGATTTCTGGCAAGCCCACAAAGGCCCAGGCCTAGGGCGCAACAAATTTAGGTGGGGACATGCCACCCAGCCACACTTGAACTTTGCTGACATACAGGAGCTGGGGGTCTAGGTGCGCTGGAGATTTCTGCGTATCCTGTCCCCAGTGCTCCGTGTGCAAGATAAATGGATGAGCATGTGCATGATCCAGGGGAGGGCGGGGGGGGGCGGCTGATGGAGGGGATGGCTGTGGCCACTGGGCGCCCACTGGAAAAATCCAGGGCTGACAATGCCCAGACCCTGCTGATCAGAAGCAGGCCAACAGCATGTCGCTATCACCACCACACAGCTTTCTTGAAGATAAACTGATTGCTGCCAGCAATCTTCTGCTACAGAGTGAATAAAACATTCACATTACCAGGAGCTCAGTACAGGAATATCTGTAAATCTAGTGTTTGGCAATGCAATGGCCTAATATCTGGAGCATCACTCTCAGCATGCTTTATGTTGGTGTAGTAGGCTTTCATCAGTTAAGCTAAAAATGTTCTTCAAACCCCCCCACCCCAGCAGAGATCAGACCCACACCCCAATAACTTTCCCTGATGTTTCAGTCATTCAGGCAGATTGTACTGTTCCCTACAGAAAGTTTACCTGTGAATAAATCTAAAGGTCCAATCGAGACATAGAGACACAAAGCCACTCATCTGGGAAACCGAATCAGACTGCTCACATCTGTACACTAGACATCTCATCCATTTCATCTATTACAGCCACTGTAGTGCCGATCCCAATGGCCTAAACAGATTGGATGCTGTCACACACACTAAGCAATCATCTCTGTCCTCTGTATCAGACACAGACAAAAACAGCAGGGTGAAAATAACCAATTAAAGTCACAGGTATGGGATCCGTTATCTGGAAACCCATTATGCATGAAAGTTCTGAATTTCGGGAAGCTCATCTCCCACAGACTCTATTCTAAGCAAATAATTCAGATTTTAAAAATTATTTGCTTTTGATCCTAACTAAGATATAACTAATCCTTATTGGAAGCAAAACAATTCTATTGGGTTTAACTGATGTTCAAATTATTTTTCAGTATACTTAGGGGCAAATTTTTCAAAACATGAGTTTAGAGCTTAACACGTAAAAACTCACCCACGTTCTATTAATTCTTATGGGATTTTAAGCAGCATATTTATCAATGGGTAAACGTTAGAACTCACCATTTGATAAATTTGTTCTAAACTCATTTTTTTTAGTTCGCTGTAACTAATTGGAGAAGGTAATCATACATTCATTTCTACATAAATAAAATGTGCCACCAGAGCCAATGTATGGGATACATTATGGAAAATTAACCAGTATGATAGCACCCACCACTGACAATTAACATAAATCAGCAGAAAAACAAAGCTCTGTATGTAGAATAAGGCAAGCCAATGCTCTGTAATAAGCAGCTACAGAAATATAAATTGATGGTAAACCCACGCTTGGGGTTTTTTCCCTTTAAACAGCAAGCATTTAGCACAGACGCATTCAGCTGCAGAAAAATGAAACTGTCAAGCAATTCCTGGGAATCTATCTTATTAATTTCAAAGGACCATGAAAGATAAATTGTTTCCTTTCAAAAGTCAAACGCTAAGCCATCCATGCTAGTGTATAACTATCATCCAAGCATTACTTTTCTACCCTTCGAGTGACCTTGCACGATCACAACTTCATGCACTGGATATATCTACATAGATGTCAAAATGTAGAGCCAACCCACACAGCGCAGAGCAATCTCATACAGGACACAGCCATCTCATACAGGGCAGAGCCATCTCATACAGCGCAGAGCAATCTCACACAGCACAGAGCCATCTCACACAGTGCAGAGCAATCTCATACAGGGCAGAGTCATCTCACACAGGGCAGAGCCATCTCATACAGTGCAGAGCAATCTCACACAGCACAGAGCCATCTCACACAGTGCAGAGCAATCTCATACAGGGCAGAGTCATCTCACACAGGGCAGAACAATCTCACACAGCGGAGAGCCATCTCACACAGGGCAGAGCTATTCCACGTAGTGCAAAGCAATCTCACTCAGGGCAGAGCTATCTCATGTAGTGCAGAGCCATCTCACACAGGGCAGAGCTATCCCATGTAGTGCAGAGCCATCTCACACAGGGCAGAGCCATCTCAAACAGGGCACACAGGGCAGAGCCATCTCACACAGGGCAGAGCTATCCCACATAGTGCAGAGCCATCTCACACAGGGAAGAGCCATCTCACACAGGGCACACAGGGCAGAGCTATTCCACGTAGTGCAGAGCAATCTCACTCAGGGCAGAGCTGTCCCATGTAGTGCAGAGCCATCTCACACAGGGCAGAGCCATCTCACACAGGGCAGAGCCCTCTCACACAGGGCACACAGGGCAGAGCCATATCACACAGGGCAGAGCTATCCCACGTAGTGCAGAGCAATCTCACACAGGGCAGAGCCATCTCACACAGGGCAGAGCTATTCCACATAGTGCAGAGCAATCTCACACAGGGCAGGGCTATCCCATGTAGTGCAGAGCCATCTCACACAGGGCACACAGGGCAAAGCCATGTCACAGCACAGAGCCATCTCACACAGGGCAGAGCCATCTCACACAGGGCAGAGCCATCTCACACAAGACAGAGCCATCTCACACAGGGCAGAGCCATCTCACACAGGGCAGAGTCATCTCACACAGGGCAGAGCCATCTCACACAAGACAGAGCCATCTCACACAGGGCAGAGCCATCTCACACAGGACAGAGCCATCTCACACAGTGCAGAGCCATCTCACACAGGGCAGAGCCATCTCACACAGGGCAGAGCCATCTCACATAGGGCAGAGCCTTCTCACACAGGGCAGAGCCATCTCACAGCGCAGAGCCATCTCACATAGGGCAGAGCCATCTCACATAGGGCAGAGCCTTCTCACACAGGGCAGAGCCATCTCACACAGGGCAGAGCTGTCTCACACAGGGCACAACGATCTCACAGCGCAGAGCCATCTCACACAGGGCAGAGCCATCTCACACAGTGCAGAGCCATCTCACAAAGGGCAGAGCAATCTCACACAGGGCAGAGCCATTTCACACAGGGCAGAGCCCTCTCACACAGTGCAGAGCCATCTCACACAGTGCAGAGCCCTCTCACACAATGCAAAGCTGTCTCACACAGGGCAGAGCCATCTCACACTGTCTAGATTTGATTGTATAATAGTGCATACAATGATTCATGTACCCCCTATTGTAAAATATAAAGCTATTATAAGTCACTGAGATGTTTCATGACCCTATACAAAATGGTAATATGCTTTCTATACATGGAACTCCGAGGTGTCTTTTAATATCCTTATATTTTATAACTGTGGGTACATTATTTATATTAATACACAAGTTTTAGCAGGACATGTGACAGAAATTACATCACTAAGCACCGATTGTAACTGGTGACATCACTAAGCACTGTTTATAAGAATATAATTTACAGGGTAATTATGGCTCTTGTGTATTGTAAAGTATAATGGTACATTAGACATCATCAGAAGCTATCGCCTTGTGATTGCAGGTACAATGAAACCCCACTACATTTTCAAGTCAAGTGCCTCTTTTACATTTCACTTTTTTTAAATGTCAGGCTCCAAGTGTCCCAGTGCATGTTTTTAGCTATAAGAAGTTGCAATCAATACATACTGAACTGGCGTGATGCTTGATGCTCTCAGAGAGTTGCAGAGACATCAACATACATTTTATACTTTTGGAACTTACATTCTTATAATGAGTGCAATGGATGTAAGTAGAGGCCATACATTGAGTTACTGCTCATTGGAAGTAGTACAAATGCATTATGCAAAATAAATAGATAAATTACTTAGTACAAACTTAGTAAGACTAAGGGGTTTACTTATTAAGATTGGACATAAACCTCACTGGTTTTGATCTTTGGTCTTGTTTTTTAACTTGTAGGTGACTGTTCAAATCTAATTGTTTATTGGTTGCTATGGGCAACATCACAGGTGAAGTATGTCTCCAATATTAATAAATAAGCCCCTTTTTAGGCTCATCATCAGCATATTAACATATACCAGTATACTGTACATATGCTCCCAGGCAGACAGCAAACGTGCAGAGTGGGTAGTGCCCATTGTCATAAAATGTGCAAATGGGTTTAGGCAGCCACTAAAAGGTTAACTGGTAAAACCTGTTACCATCAGAGTACACAAACACACAGGTAGGCACACCTATTGGGTGCCAAGGCATAAACTACCATAAATCCTTAGGGATTATCCAAATTATCCTATTATTATCCAAATAAAAAGAAAATAAATACAGGTATGGGACCCTTTATTCAGAATGCTCGGGACCAAGGGTATTTCGGATAAGGGGTCTTTCCGTAATTTGGATCTCCATACTATAAGTCTACTTAAATATTAATAAAACATTAATTAACCCCAATAGGATTGTTTTGCATCCATTAAGGATTATTTATATCTTAGTTGGGATCAATTACAATGAACTGTTTTATTTCTACAGAGAAGAAGGAAATCAGTTTTAAAATTCTGAATTATTTGATTAAATGGAGTCTATGGGAGACGGGCTTTCTGTAATTCAGAGCTTTCTGGATAATGGGATTCCGGATAAGGGATCCCATACCTGTACAGTTATTATATTGCTTCCCGGGTGCTTTTTCAGGCTCTATAATTACAGCAGCTTTCTGAGCTTTGACCCATGGGTCAATTTAATCAATTGGATGTTTCTCCAAACAGAAGTCTCTCTGTATGATACTTAGATGGTCCCTGCCTTTTCTTCTTATTTGCTAGGAGCTGGAGGACAATTTGGCAAATTTGCACTTGGGTAGTAACCCACAGCAGTCAATCAGCTTGTTTAACAGCTTTAGGAGGAATAATAAGAGCAAAAATCTGATTGGGTAAGATAAGTTGCTGCAATAGGGCAAATCTGCCCTCTCTTAGTAAATGTCAGAACAATGACATGACACAAGCACAAGGGACACTGGCATCTAAAAACTCATGGAGCAGATTTAAAGGTGCAAGAACTTGGTTGTGCATATTTAAAGATAACATTGAAGCATTAGTGGAGCTGTTAACCTTTGTCTTTTGCTGTGGCTTTATTTCTTTTCTGTGGCTTCCCTTATGTTGACAGACTACAATTATCAGCATTATTTAATATATAATCAGATATAATTATAGTTTCTTGGAGTGGCAATTGAACAAACAAACAGGTTCTATGGTGATAAACAAGCAGCTCCCTAATCCTTAAGGTTTTAGGGCACATTCAGTTCCAATACATTTATGGGGAATCCTCAAATTGTTAAAATTAAAAGCAGCATTAATTCCTGCCTTTACTTGGCCCAGATAAAGCCCAGGGAGCAAGATACTGCCAGAAGTTATTCCAGTAACAACTTCTTTAATATTTCAGAAGAATTGAAGGTAACATCCCATTTGCACAGAGCGGCTGACTAACCCATTAACTTATTCTTATCGACACAAATTGCCATTTCTCCCAGCACAGAGTTTCAAGGGGGGACACCGGGAATAACATAAATGGCACACTAATCTCCCCTTGTGTCACTGCCCTAAAGAGTCAAGCATATGCACTCGGCTGTGTGATATTATTATGTGACAGTGCCAAACAAGGGAATGTTTTACGTTGCATGTTAAAGGAACAGTAACACTAAAAAATGAAAGAGCTTTAAAGTAATAAAAATATAACGCACTGTTGCCCTGCACTGGTAAAACTGGTGTGTTTGCTACAGTAACACTACTATAATTTATATAATAAGCTGCTGTGTAGCCACGGGGGCAGCCATTCAAGCTGGAAAAAAGGAGAAAAGGCACAGGTTACATAGCAGATAACAGATAAGTTCTGTAGAATACAATAGTGTTTTATCTGTTATCTGCTATGTGCCTGTGCCTTTTCTCCTTTGAATGGCTGCCTCCATGGCTACACAGCAGCTGATTTATATAAATTATAGTAGGCTTTCTGAAGTAAACACACAACTTTTACCAGTGCAGGGCAGCAGCACATTATATTTTAGTTACTTTTATACACTTTCATTTTTTGGTGTTAGTGTTCCTTTAAGAGTGTACAAAGAAAATGGCATTAGATAGCGCAGACTGTATACACATAAAGCATGTACATGCATTTACATGTACCCAAATGCTTAAGGAAGTCTAGGTAGGTCCAAAGATTATGTAACTGTGCACCTAGTTTTTAACGCCTTATTTGTGAATGCAGGGCAAAGTGCTAGTACAGACACAAAATTTCAAGTGCATTGATGCTATTCACAAGCAACTTGCAACTACCTGTGCAGAGACCCACTCCAAACTGCTCTGATGAATAGCACACAAATACACGTATGGACACCAGGGAACCCCAGAAGTACTGCCAGGCTGGACATGGCAATAATTAGTGGGCTGCACCAATAGCTCCCCCTGACTTGCCCCAAGTGAACTATACAGTAGGCGCATTCTATGCAGTTCTCCATTGTTTTATATTAAATACTTATTAGCTAACAAATATATTTAGAGTATATCTAATTTAATTTAAGTGTGCCTGTTCCACAGTGCTGAGATAGTCTTTAAGGACTGGCAGAGCTAATTTTAGAGAGCATCAACACTTAAAGGTGCATTCGATAACCAACCATCCCCAGTATAGATACAGTGACCATATGGCCATTCTATATAAATCTAAACAGAAGGGAACTTATGTGAGTTTGAGAGGAGACATGGATTTAGAAGCCGATAAGATGTATATGCAGTCTAATTGGCAAGCTTTAAGCAAATTTACATTCTATATACATTCTATAATATATTTAATGCCCTTTCTTTAATTAGCTGTAGCAAGTGATTTCACATTCTTTAATATAAATCTTACAGAATAAATATGTGAGAAAGGTACTGAAGGGGTTAAAATCACTGCTGTATAAACTAATCAACCTAATTATTTTGTTTAATTAATAGCCTCCATAGGAACAACAGAGTGACGAGTGTAATTATTATTATTATTGCATGTTTTTACATAGATGCCAGAAAGATCCAGCCTGTTAAAGTGATTAGCATGCTACATAAAGATATATGGATTCCACAGTGCAATACTACTCTGACATCCCTGCTGTGCTGTCCCCCAGGATGGCATGTTTTTTTAATCACCATCTTTTTTAGGGCTACAAAAAAAGGATCTTTTAGGAATTTTGGGTCCAAAGCAGATGTACAAACATCTTCAGTATCTCTTTAAGTGATCGATGCACCTACATTATTTGAGGGGGGGGGGGTGAATTTAGATGTAGAAACTACTGTAAAATGATAGAAGCATTTTAATGTTAGCTTACATTGTTTTTATCAGTTATATGTTTAAGAAAACACCAGAACAGTTACTGATAGTTTATAAGGATATAAGGTGTCTGGGGTGGGGGAGTTAGACTGTAGGACCAAAGCATTTTGTCCAAGAAAACTGTATCTGGGAATATACATAGGGTCAGGTAATGAGCTGGTTATACTTTATTGTGTATATACAGTACTATTTCTGGGAATATACATAGGGTCAGGTAATGTGCTAGTCATACTTTATTGTGTATATACCCTTGCTGAGACTATACATAGGGTCAGGTAATGTGCTAGTCATACTTTATTGTGTATATACTCTAGCTGGAAATAAATGTAAGGTCAAGAAATACATTAATTACACTTACAATGAGCTTATCCATAATCAGAAATAAAATGGCAAAGAATTGTCAATTGACATCTCTGGAACAGCATCCTAGTGGAAAAGAGCAATTTAACCTTTGTTCCTGAGAGGGAAAAATGCTTACAATGTTTTATTGTCACCTTGCTTCCAGAATCCCCTAATGACTTGTGCTAATGGTTGCATTAATCCTTCATCCTAATGAATAGAATTCTTTTACTGCAGATCAATTGTAAATAGTTTAACACTCTCACTATCAATGCTTGTACAAGTTGGGGAAATGCACTGATTTTGTTCCTAAGGCTCAGAAAAGCAAATATTGATCTGTGCCCCACACATTTAGAGAATTGGCCAAGAGTACAGAGGTGCAGTAACAGGAAGAGCATTGACTTTTATAAGGACGGAATGGAAAATGTTTTGACAGATGGTTGCTATTGACACTGGTGAGAGATGGAATTCATGTGAATGGTGGATCGATTCTAAGTAGTCACTACTGGGCAGTTTTCAGTGAGTTGCCATTGGTTTCTTGTATAAGGGATAAACATCTTACAGTTTTAAGCACCATTACCTATTAATTTATTATAACTTATCACTCCATGTGCACATTACTATATCACTATCCCCAGGTATTTCTGCCCATTTACATGTATCTAGAATACTATCCTCCTGGATCATTAGAACACTATCCCTAGGTGTATATACCCATATGAACATCACTAGAACGCTATCCCTAGGTGTATATGCCCATATGTACATCACTAGAATGCTATCACTACGTGTATATGCCCATATATAAATCACTAGAACACTATCCCTAGGTGTATATGCCCATATGTGCATCACTAGAATGCTATCACTACATGTATATGCCCATATATACATCACTAGAACACTATCCATAGGTGTATATGCCCATATGTACATCACTAGAATGCTAACCCTAGGTGTATATACCCATATGTACATCACTAGAACACTATCCCTAGGTGTATATGCCCATATGTACATCACTAGAACACTAACCCTAGGTGTATATACCCATATGTACATCACTAGAACGCTATCCCTGGGTGTATATACCCATATGTACATCACTAGTACACTATCTCTAGGTGTATATACCTATATGTACCTCACTAGTACACTATCTCTAGGTGTATATACCCATATGTACATCACTAGTTTACTATCTCTAGGTGTATATAGCCATATGTACATCACTAGTACACTATCTCTAGGTGTATATACCCATATGTACATCACTAGTATACTATCTCTAGGTGTATATACCCATATGTACATCACTAGTATACTATCTCTAGGTGTATATACCCATATGTACATCACTAGTATACTATCTCTAGGTGTATATACCCATATATACATCACTAGTACACTATCTACTAACTATCTGTTTCATGCACAGAAGTGATGAACGCACAGGACAATAATGATAAAAAGAAAAGTTTAAGTAACTTACAGTATGTCGATCGATTAGAGCAGTATTGCTATCGCTTGCGATACTCCTCAGATGAACTTCTCACAGTCCATTTCCAAATCTGTATCCTTAGCGCAACAATAAAGCAAGGGATATTCCCAACAGCACAGCCATTTATGGGTACATCCTGCACACAGGGAGCCAATCCTCTGCAATACTCAGGCTCAGCGGTGTATGGCTATGGGCTCTAGGATGTATCGTAGCCAGCCAGCTCTGTACTCAAGTGTCCTGCCTGGGCTCCAGCAGACAAGTGAGTAGGGAAAGCCGTGCCAAAGTCTGAAATCCGGACAGCCCTGGGGGCGGGGCTTGGAGCTGTGCAGAGTCTGGTGCAGCTGCAGGGTCCTAATCCTTACAGTTTGTAAGGTGCGTTAATGTCTGCGGATTTTGAGTAGAATTAGTTGTGCAAATACCTCCCAGCTCCGCAGGTGCCAGTGCGCAGCAAATACTGAGGGACAAAAGCCTTACTTCGGGCCATTTGTGGTCTATTCCCTATTTGTTTCACATTATGGCGTCCAGTCTCTCTACTGAATTTACTTTTTTCCCTTTAGCGAGAAATACATTCTATGGCTTCGTTTCAGACTTTTGCTGTTTGCCCCCCCCCCCCCCTTAGGTACCAGCAGTGCAGAAGCAATGCCCGCCTCCTGCCCGTACATTTACTCTTGTAATCACCGTGTCAGTCTTACACTTCAAATACTCCTGTCATAAAATGTACTTCTCCCTGTATTGTGATTCGGTCCGGCACCCCCGCCCCACATGGTGTCAGGAGAGTAGCAGAACATGTCAGGAACCATCTAATACATCTCTTCTTCATTTCTAAGACTCTCTTGCCCCACACAGTGACCTTCTGATCACACTGGCTGCGTTTTAACCATTTCAAAGCTGTTTGTTTTATCCCTTAACAGTCATGCAAATTGCTTCACGATTTTATCTAAACGGAGTCTATGTTAGCAGCACTTCTTGTACACAGCAGTTTCACCCTAACCTAGTAACTCCATTGTCACAATATATCCCAGATTCCTAAGTGACTGCAATCTATTGCAATATTCCCAGTGCACTCTCAACACACTGCACAGCCCCCTGTTCTCCCTGCAGTGCATTGCAGTATATTGTACAGCACCCAGTGTATTACACATCCTGAAATGCCCATGTATTACCATTCTGATTTCCCATAGTCTCATCCAGAAGACTTCTTTCATCAGGGGCTTTTTGTAACATTGTGGGTGCAACTTTGTCGAATTTACTCCAATGAAAAATAAAAATATATCCTTGCAAAATTAGAATAAGAACTGATAAAATATGCAGCTAGTATCAAGTCACACCTAAAGACATCTGCTGCCAACAAGAACTAAGCTATATTAACCTTTAGCTGTTTGCTAAAAAAACATAGGTTTGCAGCCCAGTCTCCATTCTGCATTCCACATACTGTAGCTTGGCACATTGGAAGTTATGAAAGCATTTTAACGTGTTTGTTACTGTCAGTCAACTACAATTAGTTTGTGCAGCTTTGCTACATGTTTTAATTAACCACTTTGACTGGTATTACAAGTTAAAGGGGTGAAAAACAACTGTGCAAATGTTAGTGTAAGTCACTCCAAAAATGAAACATGCCTGTGTTAGACCGCACTGTATAACATTCTGAACCCATCCTAGGAAATTAAGCCATGAGTAATTATAGCTACAGAATTAATGTTTTAACCTTAGCCTATGATTATTGCCATTCATTTTGACAAGAGTGAGTCAAGGCATTGGGTTGAGTGTCATTTGAAAGACGGGTTTCTGAAATGAGATGCCTTTAATCCTAAGGAAGCGTTAGTTACCCTTCCAGACAAGCTATAAGGGCTCTTTCTGCCTTTAGGGATTTAGTCACATGAGCAGACAACTGCTTGCACTTACTCTCCAGGCTGGTGTCATAGGCACCTTGTCTGCCAGAAATACACGCTCTTATAGCCAATGCTGGCAATGTATGACACCTATAACTCTTTGTCAAAAATGCAATGGTGATAAACCCAAACTGACTTACAGGGATATTGAACTAAGCTTCTATTTACCATATTAGAGTCAATTTTATTATTAAGCTTGTTTGGAGCTATACAGTGGAGGTCAGTTTTTAAATGAAGCATTTTGCTAATATCCAAGCAAAAACTCTAATTTGCAATAATTCACCACCATTTCAAATGATTAAATGACCATGTAATAGGAAATCACTTTTCTCTGTAAATGACTTCTTACAAGACCCCCTAGGTGTTCAAGGTAACAGCACCTCTTTTAATTGTATAAAGCTACAGGTGAGCAGGTGGCTTAAAGGGCCAGTTCATCAATATGTTGTGTGTTTAGCATTGTGTCCCTGTATGGCAGTTTATATACACCACACTTTTAGTTCTAACCCCTAAAACAATGTAGCATAAGCCAGCTGCTTAACAGACCCATGAAGGAGCATACAAAGTTGACTTCTGCTACATTATTCCAAAAGTCAGAGCCAGCAGCACACAAAAGGTCAAACAGATATGTCTCTCAATAAAAATTCAATTAACAAATACATTTAAAACTACCACTTTTTTAATTAACTTATTTTATGACGTTTCACAGAATTCCATTACCAGTCATTAGGCAAATCTTTTTTTTTTTTTGGGCATATGCTCCCTTATACATGAATAGAATAACTACGCAGTAAATCTGCACATCTTGCACACTCAAACTATTCCCAAAACACTCTGTGAGCAATGGCCATTTGAGGGTTAAGAATACGTTCTACAAATCCAAATGAATGTAACAACATTTCAGTACCCTGGGCAGCTACTCACTGTCCTTGTCTGAATTAGGACCCTGCGACTGTTGGTTTTCTGCACAGCAGGAAGCCACGCCCACAAGGCTGTCAATCAGAGCTGGAGCGGAGGGAGACAGAGAGAGGCTGGCAGAGGGAGGGAGTGAGTGAGCCAGAGGGAGGGAGCGATACAGTGAGCGGGCGGGCAGAGGGAGGGGGCGGTTCTCAAAGGCACGGATATGGTGGGAGGCGGAGGAGTGGAGGGGGAGGCGGGAAGAGAATGAGGTGGTGATTGGAAGAAAGGGGAGGGGAGGGAGGAGAAGAAGGAAAGGGGAGGTCCGTATAGGAAGGGATCAGGGAGAGAGAGAGATTCGCGCTAGTTGGTCTGGCGCCTTTAGAGGCTGCAGTAGTGGGAGATGCAGTTTATTTTGGTACCACTGGTACTGCAATGCAGTCTGCAGCAGGGGCTGGCATTTTGTTTAATTTAACACTAGTATAACCTGACTGAAGGTGACCTGTGTAACTTTTTTTTTTTTAATGGTCTGAGACCATTTTAGGGCAGGGGTGCTGTATTTACACTTATTAGGATTGCCATGGTTAGGCCAATGATGCGGTGGCATAAGACTGGATTTATGTAGGGTTAGTTTTATATTGTATATTCTTGCTAATTTGTCCTGTTGCCTGTTCCTACATAGATTAGGGACATTGTTCTACCAGAAGTTTAGTCAGTCTAAATATTGATTAAGCACTTAGGGTCATCACTTGTAACTGAAGTTCACTCAGTCTAAATACTTTTATCCAGTACAAAGTAGTGTCTCTTGTTATAATTGAAGTTAAGTCACAGTAGTCATAATAATTTTATTCAACACCTAGGAGTGTCTCATTAAAGTTCAGTCTAAATAATTTTATTCAGCACTTAGGAGTGTCGTTTGTTGGTCTAATTGAAGTTCACTTAGTCTAAATAGTTTTATTCAGCAATTAGGAGTGTCTCTTGTTGGTCTAGTTGAAGTTCAGTCAGTCTAAATTTTCTTGAAAAGAAAAAATATAAATGGCAGGGCCTCGAAGATTCCTTGTAGGGGGGCACTCAAAAGTTTCTCTGCAGGGGGCCCCACAAACTCTAGTTATGCCACTGGTAAGCGTCAATGAAAAAGGGGGTTTAAATGGCGCCCAGTCAGGAGGGGCAACGATAATCTGCAGTGTGATACTGTCGTTCCACTTATAACGCTTATATTATAGTGGTAGGAAGGAGAGACTCTTTTAATGCTCCCACGTTTTCTGCCGCTTAAATTTTTGTGATCAGAATTTCAGTTTTTGGCAGGAGAATTGCTTTAGTCAGAAAAATGACCTTAGCAATAGCAATAAAAAGGAGAGTTGTAGAGGAGGAGGAGTATCTATTGGACTTGTACTTATCAATTCCAGTGGATTTTCCTCAGAATGGGTACAGCCTTTATGCTTACCTTTAGGGCTCTTCTAGTATTCAGATACAGGACTATCGTGTATTGCAGGGAAAGGTAAAATAATCGCTGAAACTTTAAATGGATCAGCATTTCATTTATCATTTCTTATCAGGCCTGGACTGGCAAACTGGATTCTGGCAAATGCCAGAGGGGCTGCTAAGATGCCATAGACAGTCACTATTTATTGGGCTGATGGGGGGCATCTTGGACTTCTGAGTACTTGAAATGCCAAGGCTTGTTCTGATGCCCAGTCCAGGCCTGTCTTTTATATACACAGCACATTACAGGGTATTTTTTAAGTCATTTACATAAATTACTACTTTATTGGAATCTATGGTAGGCTTCACTAGGGTTGCCACCTTTTCTTAAAAAAAATCCCAGATTTTCTATATTTTTATCTTCCTTTCCTATAAATAACTTTGGCATCAAGCATCATTTGTACGAGGTGGCAGCGTTAGTCTGAGGCCGTTACTAGAAGTCACTTTTGACTGGCAGTATGTTTTGGGCCACACAAACAGAAGGGAAGTTATACAAACTTTATCTGTAGAGTGATGCAGCGTTATTGTACTTTCTGGCTGGGCAGGCAAAGCAGTTTTCTGGGACACTACACTGCATGCAGCTCCTCTGCTATAAGTGTTAGAACAGGATCATGATTAAATAATTAATCAGATTTAAGGAAACCCTCACCAATTATTTCTGTTCCTCTCTCACAGGCTACACTGCTCCTTAATCTCTAAATCAGATGGCTCCCACAAGGAAACCCCTCCACTAAAGTTTTACTTTCAGTCTCCACCACAAACCCCTATTTTATTCTGTTCTTTCCATCTCTAAATACAACTTTATGTAATATCTGAGTGCATATTAGTGCCTACATACTACTTAAACAACTTTGCATACCACTTCATAGACTTTGCTTCTTTATATATTTACTAATGTACTAATCTTTTCTTTTGGTTTCAATGAAGATTTATCCCACAGGGCCCTCTTCCCTTGTCACTACTAGAATTATTCCCTGTCGTTGAGATCACAATGAAAAGTCTAATAGTAATAAACAATCCATTTTACAGGCCTTTGAAAGGAGCCACAAATACACAGCAGTAGAATGACTGCGATGTTAGAATAAATATGGATTTAGGGGAGCGTTCCCAGTGCAGCGCTGGGGATCAATCAAGCTCTCAGTCATCCTGACAGCTCACCTGAGCCAGTGAAGGAACAAGTTGCTCTAATGTGCCAATGTTCTTTAAACCTGTCGCTCTACGTGGCCTAATGGCCCAGATTCAGAAACTTTTTTTTATGAAAGCCTTTTTACTCATGGCTCAGCATTAAGAATAACACATCTATTCATATATGGTGCTCAGTCCCTTGACATATAACTTGGTGTTTGATAGAAAAATGCTGGATCCACTGTGGGATTTTTCTTTTCTTGACAAATGCTTTTTCTCTGTTATTCATTTATTTTCCCCCCAGTTCAAATTAACCACCTATAGACCAGTATAAAACACTGTAATCTTTATGTAGCACTGCAGCCCTTTGCTTAAATTGATGCTCACTGGTTATGCTTGTTGTCTCATGGATCCAATTAGAATGTAAGCTCTTTGAGACAGGGGGAAGATTTTATTACCACCGTTACCATATTAAGGCACCATTTTATGATTATCTTATCTACTGGCTTTTTTTTTATTAATACTGAAGATGCAGTACAGGAGCCCCTATTAGAACACAGTCCTCATTTATTTGCAAGACTCAGCAACTGGCTAACAGCTGAAGGCTACAAATTATGGTTTAGCACTTCTGGAGGGCCACCGTTTGGGCATCCATGATTCATATGAATGATTTAAATGTATTTTTCTTGCTCAGATAGGGCCCCCAACCCTCCTGCATTGCTAGGGTTCCCCTGAGTGAAACCATTTTTTTAACACTGTTCATGTGAATGGGCACTAAAGGGTATGATTTTGCCCTTATTGCTTTTGCACTTGTGTCTAGGGCATAAGGAAATAAAGCATTTTTTCCTCTTGATTTCAGTATGATTTCTTATTAAACTATTATGGGTTTATAAACACTACATAACTCTTTTAAATACAACAAGCCAACATTCATATCTGATGCTTTGTTCAAATGCCATTTCTAAATGTAGGCAAGTGTTGCTTCCCAACACAGCCCAACCCTGTCTATAGGTAGGTTGGGCTAGGGAGAAGGATATCTATGTGCCTGGCCACCCACCCCTTTAGAATCAAGCACAGCCTAATGCACTTAAGGCTGCACTTTGCATTGCAAAAGATCCCTGCTACAGTGATGTTTGCAATAACCTGTAATGAAAGCAATAATTCTAAAGGTGAGCTCTTGATGAAACTAGTGATGTGCCAAATCCCAGCACTATTTTCAAGGATCTGGATTCACAAATCCTTATTTAGCAGAATCAAAGGAGAGCTCTTAAAGTCACCTAGCTTTAAAGCTTTGGGTCAACTAAAGTGACACATTTGTGTTTATAGATGATGCAACTTTTGTATTTTGTTGGAATTGGAATAAGCAAGTTACAATATGGGTAGATTTGGTCAATATTCCTTTTTTTGGAGGATTCTGTATTTGTCCGAACCAAGAATTATGGAATTAGTGCATACCTAAAAGACTAAAAACAACTAAAAAAGAACTCAGATAAACTACAGAAATATCAAAGGGATGTAAAGAAGTAATAAATGTTTAAATAGAATATTAGGTGCTCTGTTGCAGTTCTGTTCAGATCAGAGCTAAGAGAAACAATACAGGGTGAACAGGCAGGCAAATGAAACCTCTCTAAAAATGTAATTCAATTTACTCTACAGAGTCAAGCAGAGAAACAAGCCTGACGCATTTTGTGCCTGAATGGGCACTTACTCATAGTCGGAGACAAACGCTGTCCCTCCACAGGAGCCAATCCAACCATTTTAACCCCTGTTGCTCTGCACTATATTTGTTTATTTTTGTACTTCATATTCGTAAATGCTGAAGGTTTATAGGGATTTGCTTTGCACTCTTTACCAATTTGCTTCCGGTTGTTATTTTATCCAGAGTGACTGTGCTGTTCCTGGTCTGATTACATGCCGTGTAATTATTAAACGCTAACTGTGTCCCTTCTGATTTAAGAAATCTAGATAACTACTTTCTCTTTTTGCCTGCTGCCTTTATATTTAATCTGCTTTGGTTCTTGTTCCTCTCTTTGACACAAGAGTATATGCTAAAAAAAACATATTAATCAACTTTTTAAAGAGCAGAAAGGTATTTGTATGTCCTTTGCAGAGAGGGTTCATTATTTCAGAACTAATCTGTATTCAGGAACAATGTTCAAGGCAAAACGTTGCATTAGTGAAATTTAAGTGGCTAACTTATTGCTTTGGAGAGCTAATTGCTGATGTGAATAATAGCTTATATAAATAAATTCAGATCCCTAGATAATGTCCTTGTGGTGAAACTCTTCTTGATCTAATGATGCCCAGTTCAGGGGCTTTCAATTTGCCGTAGCAGATGCTCTTTCCTTAGGAAAGCAGAATAACTGGGGGTAGGGGACATAATGCAGAGAAGGAGGCTCCAAATATATATATAAGGAATCACTGAGGAGTTCCGTGACCATATAAAGGCACAAGGTCATAGGCTAAGTGCTTTTACTCCAAGGTGACTTTTAATATATATCCTCAAACAATGTATTTTGCAACAATAAGTATATTTAGTGAGAGTTAGTAAATCATGTGACACAAGTCACTAACTTGACTCCTATTACAAGGTTTATAGGGATATATCAGGAGTAATTATAAGTAACTGAGCATTTTAAACATATATAAGAAATGTGCTTCATGATCTCCCTGAATACAGTAACATTCCTTGCTACAGCACAAAATAGTATTTCAAACAAGGGGCACAACTGGGTCACAAAGCAGATTCTGCAGATTAATTTGGGTACACTGGCAAAAAAAGAAACACTGTTCTGTGCTTAAATACCCTAGAATAATTCTTTGTCCTCTGGTACATCGTTTAAATGCGAGATAAGCTGACACAATAGGAGATAATTGTGTTAATGTAACAATTGGCAATAAGGTAGGACAGGGATGCCCAACCTTTTATATTAAGAAGTCACATTCAAATAGAAAAATTTTGGAGAGCAACATAAGCATGAAAAAAGTTCCTGGAGGTGCCAATGAGAGCTATAATTGGCTATTTGATAGCCCCTGTGTTGACTGGAAGCCTACAGAAGGCGCTGTTTGGCAGTTACACTGGGTTTTTATTCAATCAAAGCTTGCCTCCTAACCATAAATTCAAAAATAAGCATCTGCTTTGAGGCCACTGGGAGCAACATCCAAAGGGTTGGTGAGCAACATGTTGCTCACTAGCCACTGGTTGGGGATCACTGAGGTAGGAGATAGGTAACCCCTCAGCTCCACTTGCAGGAGGTGTTGGGTCCTTAAAAACATAGGACTTTTAGGTCACTTTGAAATATATACTGCATTGATTTCTTTTTATTGATTTTTTCTTGCACCTCCAGCTGCAGCAACAAGATCTTTTTGCTTTACTTCATAATGACCAGGGCAGGAGCCAATCAGAAAGACTGGGCATTGACAAAGGGGAAGATTTATTATGCAGTGTAGAAAACGGCAACAAAATTGCCAGGCTTTGCTGCGTTAAAAACGGCGTAATTTTATTACGTGATCTTTTCTTCCTCCATGTAAAATTTGCTATTTGGGTGGTGAATGTCTCCATTTATTTTACACAGCTTTTTACACCATTTTTATGCAAATTTCATTTTACACAGCATAATAAATAAGCCCTAAAGCAGGGGTGGCCAGATTTCATCCATTGGCGATCTACTGTTGACTCCTCCCACAAGACGCAGCGTACGCACACATTCACGCCGTACTTCCGCATCTCCTGACATAGTCGTGGTCCACTAGGAATCCATGGGTGATCGACTAGTGGCCCGCGATCAACGTTTTGGCCACCCCTGTCCTATAGTGTTCTCATCAGACAGATACAGCTAGCTATTTCTGTTCCAGTCAGTAGACAAGAGACCTGATCTGTTAAAAAGAGGAGCAAAAATGGAAAAAAAGCTTCAGATGCTTTAAATATTGTGTTATTTTCAAATCTCCCAACTAGACAATCACAGTGGCTATCATCAAACCTCATCTAGTTCTAACAAACCTTGCAAATATTTTTACGTGACGCTAGATGATCCTTTATATAAACCAGTTTATGTTTTAGCTTTACTATTCTTTTAAGCATTGCAAATTCTGCTAATCTCTTGATACATTCCAAAGGCCAAAAGCCTGTCATAAAGTAATGCACAAACAATATGTTCTAGTATAATTTTATTGTAGCTAAAACCATTCATTTAGCATCATGCTCTCAGTAGGGGGTCTCCCATGTTGCTTTTACACAGCAGTAAGAGTTGGAGGCGGGTATAATGAGTGTGCCTCATACCGAAAAGAATCATGACTACAGGCACATTATTCAACGTATTCAAACTGCAAACAAACTGAAACACACATTATATTGGAGGTATTTATATTTATGTGTTATATAGCATAGTATAATGCTGATAGCCTTTAAATGCAGGGGGTACTGGGAATGAAAACAGAGGCCCTTTGAACAAAAGTGCCATGTGTTCCAGTCTGTGATTGCAGGGCTGCTTTAAGATACTGTACTTGAGAGTAAAGGGCAAAGATATCACTGTTGGTCCCATTGCTGTACCCCCATTTTTTCTCTATAACAATAAAACAGTAGCTTTTACTTGATGGTAACTTTGCAGCATGGATCTATATTGGTGCTAAAACAATTGTATTGGGTTTATTTAATGTTAAAATGAGTTTTAGCAGACTTAAGGTATGGTGATCAAGTTCCCTTAGTCGGTAAAACTCCAAGTCCAAAGCATTCTGGATGATAGATCCATCAAAATCATCAACTAATACAATGTAAAAAAGTGCCAGTGCTTTAGGTAAAATCAATTACAGAAAAAAAGTGCCAGTGCTTCAATAAAACTCAATTGTCACCCATTGGAAAATTATTTCCTACAATTCATTCAGTTAAGGAATAGAAATGTGAAACTTTGTATAGAGTGGAGAAGTCCCAAAGTACTACTATCTCATCATTTAGCTAATTCCTGGGAATCCACAAGAGGGAGAAGACAAATGCTAACCAAATGCTAAACAGTGTAATTCTGTTTTAGGTTAAAATGGAAAATGGCTACATAACAAACGGGGTACTAAAATCAACCTGCATCTACAGACCCGCCTAGTTGAAGGCAAGTTTGTCTGGCGTAACATGCCTATGCCCACTACCAAGGCGCCGTCACCTGGCCGCGTCGTAGCTCCCACCGAAGCCACCCTACCTCTCCACCCCGCCTATGTCCCAACAGAGAGTGTAACAACTCTGGATGTCATGGGAGCCTCATCACCTTGGCAACCTTTTATGATCCCACAAATAATGGATTGCACATATATAGTAGTTCAGTAAAGGTTATTTCTTACCATAAGTATTTTATTATCCATATATCTTGTTCAAATCCAATGAATTATACACTGATCATATATTTTCCCTTTGCTATTCTCCAATCACTCTGTAAAAAATAAATTATGATTATCCTAACTCCAGTTATTATGTACATGATTATATAAAACATCAACTGAAAATGATTTGTGAGACCTTATTAAAATTATGAATTATATCCAAAACTATGTCATATTTATTAAAAATAATTTATAGTAACTATGAATCAATTGTTTGAATTAATTTCCAAAATCCTTAAATCAAATGAAGGCAGTGAACAATATGTTTTCATTAATACCTTTGGGGGAAACAATGTTTAACTTGAAAATCCAATAACTTTCCCTTTTAAGTAGTTCTTGTTCTAGATCAGGGATCCCCAACCTTTCTTACTCATGAGCAACAGTCAAATGTAAAAAGACTTGGAGAGCAACACAAGCATCATAAAAGTTCATGGAGGTGCCAAATAAGGGCTAAAAATGGCTTTTAGGCAGCCTCTACGCACACTTACAGCTTACAGGGGGCTTTATTTGGCAGTAAATCTTGTTTTTATTCAACCAAAACTTGCCACCAAATAAGGAATTCTAAAATAACTACCTGGTTTGGAGGCACTGAGAGCAACATTTAAGGGGTTGGTGAGCAACATGTTGCTCACGAGCCATTGGCTCCATTTGATTATCATTCCCTGCATTTATAATGGAGCTACAATGTTGTTGTAATGTTGTTGTAATGTAAATGTAATTAAAGCAACTGTGTTGTCATTCCCACATATTTTGTAGAACGGGGCATTCTAGACAATATATTACCCCTTGAGTTTTACAATGAATGTAACTATTCACTATTTGCTTATTACCAAATATATCAAGGAAGGTGGTGACTTTGACTAGTTTGTTACACATGTTGCATTCATCGTAAGGATAACAGCCCCGAATCTTCGTTTTCTCCCTATCTGTCTGAAAGTGACTCCTTCACAGGATGTCTTTTCAATGAGGGCTACATCTATAACGCATCAACACTTTCTCTTGCAGTACCGAATGTAGTGTGTCGTCTTCCAATAGAACTGACCAATGTTTATTCATAATTTCCTGTATTGGGGAGCTGTTTCGGTTGACTGTTCTTTAAATAGTTCAACTGATGAACAATTGCACTTCAACCTTAAAAATTCACCTATAGGGAGTGACCTTTTTACAGAATGTGGGTGAAAGCTGGAATGTGTTAGAAGAGAATTTGTAGCTGTATCTGTCCTAAATTTTTTGGTTATCAGTTTGTCATTGTTTTTCGTGATAAGTAAATCTAAAAAGGAGACAGACTGATCCGATATGTCCAATGTTAATTTAATATTTAAGTCATTGTTTAGTTTCCCAATGAATTCCATGGCTTCATCTTTTGTACCATTCGAGATGACCAAGATATCATAGATGTATCATATCCATTTTAAAATTTTATTCTGGTATGATATTAAAGAATCACCTTTCACAATTGTTTCCTCCCAAAATCCCAAAAACAAATTAGCGAATGATGGAGCACAAGAAGTTCCCATTGCTGTACCTTGGGTTTGTAAATAATATTTACCATTAAATATGAAGTAATTGTGACATAAAAATAAAATTTATTAATTTGCATAGAAATATCAATGCTTCCTCCATTTCCCAAACATTGGTTCAGGAAATAGCAGGAAAAGGCTTCCAAGACTCTTTGGTGTTTTATAGAAGTATACAGAGATTCCACATCTAATGTTATTAACAGTGTATCATTAGTAACCTGTATATTCTCTATTTGTCCTAGCACATCTAACGTATCCCCAGCATATGAAATACATTTTCCATCATTGGCTTTATCCTAAAATCCAAATATTGGCTTGCTTTTTCTGTTAGATTCCATTTTCCAAATACTATTGGTCTTCCTGGTTTTTCTTTGTAGTTTTGCTACTTTGGGATTCTTCATCATTAAAAATTGTCTCTCCTTTTTATCAATCACACAATCTTTAAAAGCTTAATTTAAAAGTTTATCATAGAGGCATTATAATTTTCCATTGGATCACCATTTTTTCATGTAATTTACTGCCAATATTTTGCATTTAGATTTTTTCATATATATGTGGTTTTAATGTTAAAATATCATTGATTACCAAATTTAAGAAAATCCCTCTGTTAATAAAGAGATAGAGGATGCCATGGTGAAATGAGACTTCACCTTTAATTTTTTCCTCCATTCATCTAACACAGGATCTAAGCTCTTATTACATCCATTTCCATACAAATTCTCTTGAAGTAGCTCTTCTAAATCATTTAATGCTTGGATTTCTACACAACTATATATTTCTGCTCTGCCTTGTTCCCCATGTTCAAAATGTCTTTTCAAATGTAGTTTTCTGCCAAATAAATTTAAGTCTTTAACTAATTCAAATGTGTCAACCTCGTAAGAAGGTGAAAATGAAAGGCCCCAACTAAGTACCTCTAAATGAGCAGGGGTTACATTGTAGCCAGAGAGATTAACTATGCTTAAGGCTTTGAAAAGTGACATGGATGTTTACTCATATGCCTTTCATTTAGTGAGCTCGAAAATGAATACATATATAAACAAAACATTTCATTTGATCCATCCGTATGGTATCTTGTGTGTATTTGTAGGATTAAAACTGTATTAACTCTCCTGTTTATACCTTGTGCCATGGGGTCCTTATTCAAAACTCAGAGCAGACCAATTGTTTATCGTTGGCATCCTGTTCTTGTAGATCCTGGGCAAATGCCCCTGCAAGATTAGGGAAGAGTTTTTGCTCTTGAACTACTGAGGAATGAACTTTTCCATTCTTTTGCGCCTTCTTCAACCTGTTTGTAAAGAGCAAGATATGCTTTTCTTAGCTTCAAATCTCAATTGAAAAATGCCAACAGAAGTGGCTTCACCCTCAGATTGAGAGAACAGCACAGCAGGCTGCTTAGTAACAGCAACTTAACCCTATAAACTGTATTGCCTTAAAAGAGCAGAAGGGAAATAGCTCCAAACTTGTATTGTTTACACAAAACGTTGTTGGGATAATGTGCATGTTGCTTCATAGTGAAAGGCAGTTGCTACATGATAGTAGGAGCCATTATTATACAATATATATATATATATATATATATATATATATATATATATATACATTAGAACCCCCATTTTACATTTTTCAGGGACCATGGAAAAAGAGATGTAAAATCAGGGAAATGTGTTAAAGACACATAAATGTCAACTATTTAAAGGAAATAACTACAGGAATCATTTTTTTATTTCCAACACACTTACTTTACTGTGTTAATTCACAGTTTTAGCAGTTAATTACTGAAACAACTTTAAACCCATACAGTACTGTAAAACATTTTGCGTTTAATTCATTTGTGTTTGCTAAAAGTTTGAACATACAGTACACTATAGTAGTATAGTATTGCAAAGTACTTCAGCACTACACATTTGCAACTCACATTTACACTGGCCATGAGAATTAGTGTTTCTTAAACAGTAAAGTAACACAGTATGGTATACTGTAGAATCAAGGACAAAATGAAAAGTATAACTACATCATGGAGTATAGCACAGCATGAATTAAACAGACCAAAGTTATTATGAAAAAAGTACTTCACATATTCTACCTGTAGTACAGTACAGTGTTCCAAGAGTTATAAACTTTATAAAACTTTAATACTGGAGTAGTTATCATGCATAAAATTGGGAACTAGTGCACACTTACATTTGTACAATGTCAAATTGGTTTAACCTGGTACAGTACATTTACAGCACTTTAACTGTACATATACTGTATATCATATGTACCTGAAAAATCTGATATTTTGCACTGTTTTGTCATTTTTTACCTGCTTAACTGCTCAATTTGCCTTTGCACGTTGTACAAATTGTCTAAAAGAGATTCATTACTTTCTACAGTGGAGCGGTAATTTCTGAGTATAACAATGGCTGACAGCGCTTCAGAACTTGTGGAAATATAGATTTCTCAGCTTCTACTGGCTCAGTGGTCTCATCCTCATCATCTTTATCTGTTCATTAATGTAATCATCCAGGATTTCATCAGCGTTACAGACATCAAAAGATGGAACGTCATTGTCAACTGCCACAAAGTTGCTGAATGTTGTTCCTGTTTCCAATTGCTCCCAAGCATCATTCAGTTCATCATTCTCTTCTTCCAGGTTGTCTTCACCCATCTCTTCAGTTTAATCATGAAAGCCAGCTTTCTGGAAGCAGTTAACACTGGTAGATTGCTTAATATGATTCCATGCCACTCTCTAACTCACTCAAGGCCCTATTTACAAGACTTTTTCTATAGTATGATTTAAAAGCATGGATTATGCCAAAATCTAGTGGTTGTAACTGACTAGTACAGATAGCTGGGAAGAATACCAGTCTGACATTGCAAAGATGTAAGCTGGGTAGGTGAGCGGGCACCATCTTGCGTATTTGAAGCCTCAATACTTTATCCAACAAATGCATCTGTTCTTTAAATAATTTTGTTGTCATCCAGGCTTTTGTATTTGCAATGTAGTTTGTTGGTAGAATGTTGACATTTTTAAAACATTGAGGCTTTACTGACTTGCCAGTTATAAGGGGTTTTAATTTTTCACTGCCATCAGCATTTGTTGTGAACAAAACTGTAAGTCGCAGCTTACCGAGCTTTCCTCCATGACTCCTTTGAAGCAAAACGTTTTTCCTGGAAGGATTAAAAAAACAAGCCAGTTTCATCTTAAAATTTTCTTGAGCTCATATCCCTCAAGATAGCAGGGAAGATAGTTTTCTTTCCAGTTGGTGACAATGTCCATATCAACAATTCTGCTTTCTCCACATACAGCCTTGTACATCACATTGTATCTCTTCTTAAATCTGTCTATCTGGCCATTTGATGCAGTAAAGTTGTCAATACCAAGCCTTGTGGCAATGTGCCCTGCTTTTTCTCTTAACATAATGCCACTTATTGGGACATTTGAAGCACGAAGACCTGCAAATCATTCATGCAACAACTTCTCCATCTGTTCATACTTGGAGTCACATACTTTTACTTTTTTTCCTGTGGACCACACTTATCTGCACTTCCTTCAATTGATGCTCTCTTCTATATAATTGTGGTCATGGTTGAGATAAGAAAACCAAGCTCTTTAGCCAAAGAGACTCGGGACTGTAGGACTGCTGTTACTATTGCGCAATATATGAGACGATATGATGGTGACACTGACCTTCCCAAGATGGCGCCTGCGATCGTAAGACATGGAGGAAACTTTACTTCCTAAAGTAAGCGCCCTTTTCACCTTAAGATGAAGCGATTTGCTAGGGAGAGGTATGATAAAAACAGTGCAAAATGTGGGAAATGGAAACATAAAACCCGGGAAGAGAGCCCATAGGGATGCATTCAAATTGGGATCACAATAAAATGGTGGAAAAGGTGGGAAAACTTTAAATCCTGGGGCGTTAATTCGTTCTACTGTATATATATATATATATATAAGCAGTTCATTGGCTGTGTTCTTATTGTGTCCCAGATGCTTTACAATGTTGTATGTTGAACAAGCATAATATCCAATGCTATTAAAATCTAAAATTTACAGTTAACATAGGTTTAGGTTTAAATAGTTTAAATATGTATAAGACTGGTTGGTAAACATTGTGTATATATGTGCACTGGGGTTTGTCTGGGGGGGTTGAACTGTATGGACTTTTTTAACCCAACATAACTATATAACTAGGTATCCTTTTGTTTTAGATGCCTAACATTTAAAAGCAGCAAGCCTGATGCCAGCTGCAGAAAGTATCTAAATTACATGCTGAGGCCGAAGCATCTGAAAACCCCTCTAATAAAGATTATAAAACACCCCATAGTGGTCAGCATTAACAAAGCTCATCTAATCCACCACTGACACAAAAATGCATCCTGTCTGGCTTTTGTGTCGTTACCTCACATATCTCTTATTGAACAAATATAATCTGCCTATTTACTTTCAAAGCAGAAGATTAATAATAACTCCCATGTTTATGCATTATTTATCATTGAACTTTATCCCTAGAATTATTAGGATACATTACTACACAGTTTAAAAAAATCAATTTTAGTCTTTAATTCATCTTAGTTGATAAAATTCTGCCTTTCTGTTTTTCCTTGAAAGATAAAGAACAACTTGAATATATGTGTTTTACGCCTATGGACATGGGTGATTGTTAGCTCCTGTCGTTAAGGGGACTCAGTCTAAGGGGTGCAAATGTATTATTTGTATTCATAAAATGAAAATTATACTGTGACTCCACCAGGACCAATACAAATTTTGGCCAAGCAGTTTATCATAGGTACTATACAGAGAGGTTTGCCATTGACCCCCATTTGTTTGTTTTTTCTGGCTTTGTCTGCAGTTTCAGGTTAGTACTTCTTGTCACTTCCTGATTCCACAGAACTTCAGATGAGCTGATAAAACTAATTACCTGCCCAATAAGAAGCCCCTGATAATGAGTAGACAGGTTTGTTTGTTTATTTTGAGGTAGATAGGGAGCTCAGAATAAATTGCCAGTTTAAAAAGAAAGAGTGGGTAAAGTCAGTGAAGATTTATAATGGCAAAAAACAGAATTTTTTTTTTTAAATATAGCAATAGGCAAAATGTCATTTCAACACATCCTATTTATTGTTGTATTTTTTTTTAGCGTATACTGTCCCTATAAGTTCTACTATAAACAATGAGCAGTCTTCTCCTTTACAAGCTGCAGCCAAGAGAGGATTAAGCCTGTAGAACCAATGCTGTGGTCTTGGCAATCTCTCTCTATAAAAGCTGAAGGCATGGGGGTGGATTAAGCCCTCTGACTCAAACCAGCCCCCAGGTCAAGAATGGCTACTGTGCACGGGAGTGCCAGCCTTTGAAAAATATGACCAGAGGTAAATATCTAGGACCACCATACGGGGTTTACCTTGACGTGGTATGGTGGCTTACCAATCTTATGATCATAATGTTGTAACTAAAAACCCCTGTTTTTGTAAATACATGCACTAGCATAGACAATTCACTTATGAAACAGGGGACCAGAGAATGTGCATGTGATCAATCCCCCTCTCTTTTTTGTATGCTTGTAGCTAATTTGGCCAGATAAGTCGCACTTCCATTGTATTTGTATATTCTTTTTAGCCTTGGAGTGCTCCCACAATCCCCTTCTGTGCTACTATAACTAATAGACTTTTACTTGGGCTGTGGTGCCATAGAAATGTTACTGTAGAATTGGGCTTACTGCATTACTACCTATTCTAATTGATTTATGGTATTGCGTTGTGCAGACTGGGGGAAATCCGAGGGAGCTTTCCTTACAATGGGAACTGCTATGCTTCTAGAAATGTGATCAAAATAGTACAATATATTTCCAATTAATATGGCCTGAGCCACCACAACATAAGAAAGAGAAGTTGCTTTCCCAGTACAGTAGCAATATGGAGTATGTGAAGCCAACATACAATGCACAGTAATAAACTTAAAAACAGTCTAAAAAATTAATCATTAATTAGAGCATAAATTCAGTTGACAAATTAGAATCTTTCTTCAATTAAATCAATGAATCACAGGAGAAATCATTGTAAGAATAACAATGGGAATCATCCCTAACACCAGCTAATCTTTGCAAAAACTTTTAGTATGATGTTGAGAGTGCTATTCTGAGACAATTTGCAATTGGTCTTCATTTTTTATTATTGTGCCTTTTGAATTATTTAGCTCTTTATGTTGCAGCGCTCTTGTTTGAAATTTCAGGAGTTTTCTGGTTGCTAGGGTCCAAATTATCCTAGAAACCAGCCATTGATTTGAATAGTAGATTGGAATATGAATAGAAGAGGGCCTGAATAGAAAGATAAGTAATAAAAAAGTAACAATAAAAATGTAGCTTCACAGAACCATTTTATTGACTTCTGGGGGCATTGACCCCTATTTGAAATCTGGAAAGAGGCTGAAGAAGGCAAATAATAAAAAAACTATAACAAAGAAAAAATAAAGACCAATTGAAAAATAATTCTATAACAGAAAGGTAAACTACCCCTTTTAGTTGATGTCCATTACAAATTTACTGGAAACTACAGTGCCAATAATTTTGTAATACTGGCTCCAGTCTTAACAGGTGTTTTACCAGCTAGGCTGGTAAATGACCAGGTGACAACCCTATGGGGCTGATTTACTAAGACACGAATTCCGACCGAATTGGAAAAATTCCGATTGGAAAACGAACATTTTGCGACTTTTTCGTATTTTTTGCGATTTTTTCGGCGCCTTTACGACTTTTCGGAAATTATCGCGACTTTTTCGTTACCAATACGATTTGCGCGAAAAAACGCGAGTTTTTCGTAGCCATTCCGAAAGTTGCGATTTTTTTGTAGCGTTAAAACTTGCGCGAAAAGTTGCGCTTTTTTCGTAGCGTTAAAACTTAAAAGGCGCAACGTTTTGCGCAAGTTTTAACACTACGAAAAAATCGCAACTTTTTGCGCAAGTTTTAACGCTACGGAAAAATCGCAACTTTCGGAATGGATACGAAAAACTCGCATTTTTCCGCAAAAATCGTATTGGTAACGAAAAAGTTGCGATAATTTTCCGAAAAAATCGCAAAATACTGATCATTACGAAAAAAACGCAATCGGACGCATTCGGCCCGTTCGTGAGTAAGTAAATGGGCCCCTAAGTGTGTGCCTTTACAGGTATGAGACCCATTATCCAGAATGCTTGGGACCTGGGGTTTTCCAGATAAGGGGTCTTTCCGTAATTCAGATCTCCTACCTTAAGTCTACTAAAAATATGTAAACAGTATTTAAACCCAATAGTATTATTTTGGCTCTAATAAGGATGAATTATATCTTAGTTGGGATCAAATACAAGGTACTGTTTTATTATTACAGAGAAAAAGGAAACCATTTTTAAAAACGTGAATTATTTGATTATAATTGAGTCTATGGGAGATGGACTTTCCGTAATTTGGGTACTTTTTGGATAATGGGTTTCCGGATAAGGGGTCTGATACCTGTACTGGCATTTTTGCACAATTCTTTTAGACTGTAATGGGGGTTGACTTTAGCATGTCTATGGGCTAATGTAAATAAAAGTACAACCTTTGCCCAGGTCATTACCCATAACTTTTAAACTGCTTACCAATAAATCCTGCCTGTTGATTGGTTACACTTATATGTTACTAAACCTGTTTCAAACTTCTTATGCATCTTTTATTATATTACCCATGGTAGGCAAACATGTTTAAACAGCCACATTATAATAACCTGCACAAAATAATCATTTTAATCAGAGCAGCTGTTAAACTATATTCTGTTTGAAGGTGTAAACCTTGATTAACCCATACGGCTGATCCATGTGTCAAACTTTATCACTGAATGTATGTCTAATTATAATTTATAAGTTCCTGATTTCCAGGATGTGTGGAGGGAAGAAGTGTTTGTTAAACTTTGTTTGTTTTAATCTGTACCAGTCTTAAACTTTTCTTTTTAAATACATAATTATAACCACTGATTGCTTCAGACTATTTCCTTTCACTGAACCAAAACCTCACACAATGTATAAAGATCTGTAATGCGTGAAAAATGGCTTTACATGGCAACTTGGCTCATTTAAACACTTGAAAACAACTGGATCAGGTACAACTTCTAATGGAGCTAATTGTCAGGGAAAGTAGAGGTTGGCAACTAGAGCTAAATAATGAAGGTAATAAAAGTAAATTGGCTCTGGACAATAATGAAGTGACTTTGTTAAATGAAATAACCAGGTTTAGAATGAGATGAAGAAATGAAAACATGTAAAAAGAAAACATTTCATAGAGAGTGTGAGGATTTTAGGAACAAGCAAGATTACATTTTTGGTAGACTTAAAAAAGGCTGAGAAGGTCTGGTACAGATTCACTGCAGCTCCTGCTATCAGATACACAAACCCAGAAGAAGACCAGGATGGGGCAGCTAGCTAGCTTACTACCGATTTTCCTGGTCTATGTTTATAAGCAATGTTTGATGGTAATCCCTTGCTGCAGGACTCCAGTCTCTCTTTCTAATATATTTCCAGCATCAGGAATTATGTCAATCACTGACTTATTCAAAAACGGGTTTTGCAATCCATTTGTTTGTTTTGGAAAAACTATTTTGAATATTTTTTCACTAACAAATGATTTTTTTCCTGTGGTAGATCCACATTCCGGCTATGTGAGAGTACTGTCTGCATGGTTCTGGTGTACATGGAATCAATTTTTAAAGAAATCCTTTTTGGACGGTACGGTAAGAAAGTTCTCTGGTGTGGCAGATATATTCAATTTGAGATATGTCTAATGTTATTCAGAATTTTCATTTTAATCCTGTATTATCTTCTCTAATAAAGATTTTTTAGTTACAGTTCTAGAAACAGGTTTGGTTATTTTAGTAGGTGTAGAAAATGCAACCAGATATGGTTGATCTGATCTTATGTATGTATGTATGTATATCTTTATTTATAAAGCGCTACTTATGTACGCAGCACTGTACAGTAGAATTCATTAATACAAACAGGGGGTTATTAAGATAATAATAAATAAATACAAAGTATAACAATAAATACAAATAAATACAAGATAAATACAGTTGCAACAAGTTAAGAGTCAAAGACACAAGAGGATGGGCATTCCAAATGTAAGGGGCAGCAAGGCAGAAAGGTTAAAGGTAGGAGACAGCAGTAGTAGTTGGGGGTGCTACCAAATGATTGCTCTGCGAGGAACGAAGGAGTCGGCCAGGAACATGAGGAGATGAGATGTAGTGAGGAGCAGAGGAATGGAGGGCGTTGAAGGTTAAGAGAAGGAGTTTGTAAGATATTCTTTGTTTAATAGGAAGCCACGATAAGGACTTTAGCAGGGGAAGGGCCTGAACTCTCCTTGATGAGAGGAGGAGAATTCTGGCAGCAGTATTTAATATAGACTGTAGGGGGAAAGATGGGAGTTAGGGAGGCCGGTTAGTAGCAGGTTACAGTAGTCAAGTTGGGATAGGATGAGAGCATGCATGAGCAGCTTAGCTGTTGCAGTTGAAAGAAAGGGACGGATTTTGGCAATATTGTGTAAAAAAAAGTGACAGGTTTTGACAGTGGTGTTAATATGGTAAGATAAGGAGAGACAGGAGTCAAAGATCACCCCCGAACAACGTGCCGAATCGACAGGGTCAATGAGGGTGCCATCAATAGAGATAGTAAAGGGGGTAGGACCAGGCTTAGGTGGAAAGATTCTTCAGGGTTCTGCTGGCACAGAATCATCTCCAGTTGGGTTATCTGAACCACCCCTTGCTCTGCACAGCAGCATGAACCATGAGCAAGTGCATACATTTGCACCCCCTTCATAGTAAATTAGCCTGCAGCCAGCACACATTATTGTTATTTTATTTAGCAGTGCCTCTGCTCATAAAGTTCTGAACAATCGTAATGCAAGGGTTTTTGTACTCTAGAAATACAAAATAAAATATTTATAAACCTCGCATTTTAGTACATGGCTGCAATTTGAAAAATACTGTCACATACTACAATTATTCTCTAGGGCTGACCCATTATGTCTTGGCTTCATTTGTATTGATACCATAAAATAGAAGGAGCGTTGGGTGGAATAGAGCATATCTGAGAGTTATACAATGGCACAGAGAGCTTGTGTGCGGGGGAGGCTTGGTAATTTAGTTAGTGAAAGGGAAACCAGATCCTTCTTATGGAATTTAGACTTTTCAAAAAAGTCACTTTATATAGAAACTGCTAAAATACATTTGAGTTCAAATTTGTTTAAAGACAAATCTCAAAGGAGAAATTCCAATTATCTTGGCTGTAATGTGTTTTTTATTACCAATATAAATATTGATAGAGTCGTGCAGTGTGGTCAGTTGCTAAATTATGGACACAACGTCTGGGAACTTGTTGCCAAGAATATTTGGCAAGGGCCTTGCTAACTGATTGCATTACTGGGCTATTGATTGTAGACTTCAATTTAGACTTATTCTGGTTTACAGGTATCTAACCCTCTATGTTTTGAGACTTGTAAGGAACCAGCATACAGATTTGAATTTACTAACACTTGGATCTTTTCGGTTTGGTTTTTTTGACGGCAAAATTTAATTTTGTTGCAGATAAAACGCCTAATGCGACAAAACCGTGACAAAAGCAAAAAAACACCATCTAAAACCTGTCAAAATCATGTAGAAGTCAATTGCTGATTTCGCTTTTACAACTGGCAGATTTTCTTTGCTTTGTGGTTGTAGAGGTTTTCTGATTTTTGATGCTTGCACATGAAAAAGTTTTTGTGATTTTTCCACCTCTTTTTTCGCTTGTACTTTTTCAGTTTAGATCTTTTGATAAATGACTGACGTTCATGGTTTCAAGGTTTCAAAAAACTATAAAACCACAAAAATCTGAATGTTAATAAATGCCCCTCAAATATCCTTTTGGCATTGTAATACCACATAATATTATAATTATATATATTATTATGTGATGAAGATCAAGTAAGTGTTGGGCACCAAGCCTTTCTGGAAATTACAAGAAAAACCGTGAGCGCTACAAGAGCTTACAGTTAGGGCTACTAAGGAAACAGATAAACTGACATACAATAGAAACTTTACTTTATTATGGATAGATGTGGGGTAATTTACTACTTGCGGGGCAGGGAGCAACTTGCCAACAGTGGGTGCAATACTCATCAATAAATGGTTTTGTACATTGCACCCTGCCCTGCAGGTAAAAGAGTTGCCCAGGTCACTGCACTCTCCCCAAGAATACAGTCCTGCCTATATATATAAACCTTAAAGAGGGTATGGGGATCATAGTTTGTTCATCCTGGAGTGCATTTTAGTGTACTTTTATAAGACATCTGCGTGAGTGGAGATGCGAGAAAGCATAAAACTCATTACAACTACTATATTATATGGCTACAAACCACATCTAGAAGTATTTGCAGCGGTAACCCTTCAACTGCCAGTTATTGACAGCACTTCAAGGTGGGGGTTGTACCACCACCAGGTCCAACCAGAAACAGGGATCCATCCTCTCGCTTGCTCAAATTAAGTTAAAGACTTCACTCCTGGCGGTGCCCTTCCATCGGTCCCTTTAAGGTTCAGCTTTACAACCGCACTCCCGCCGGAACCCAAGGACATGGGTTTCACGGAAGCTGCTCGGCACGTCATGGCAGTAACGCTGCCGGTTCACCAGTGGGCATAATTTATTGTAGGAACTACAACGGTATCTGACCATCTTCAAACGCCTTTTCCAGGCCATGGGAGCAGAAAGGGGCTTCGTTGCTAGTTCCTGGGCATGAGTGGGCCTTAGGGTGGTATCCCCAGGGCTTAATGGTTGGACTGGATGTCATCACCCCAGGGCTTAATGGTTGGGCCAGATGTCTTCTCTGTGGGGCTTAATGGTTGGCAAAGATGTCATCTCCCCTGTGCTCGATGGTCGTGCCTGATGGCGGCTGCCCTGGGCTCAAAAGATGTGGCTGATGGAGGCTCCCCTGGGCTTAAGGGTTGGGCCAGTGGACAGCTGGCTCCTCAGGGCTCGATGGTTGTGCCTGATGGCGGCTGCCCTGGGCTCGATAATTGTGCCAGATGGCAGCTCCCCTGGGCTTGAAGGTTGGGCTGGGTGGCGTCTGGCTTCTTGGGGCTTGATGGTTGAGCCAGTTGGTGGCTTCAACAGCAGGCTCCTAGAAGACATGGGATAGAAAAGCAACAGACTAACTAGCCTCAATCATAGTGGACCGGCATAGCGCGGCTTGAAACATAAAGCCGGCTGGCGTTGGCAGTAGTACTCAATATCCCGTCTATCCCCAATTTTTTCTGGCATACAACAGTATACTGGTATAAAAGTTGTCCAAGCTCCCAGAAAAGGCAGGATCAATCGTCTTCCCAGGCAGGCAGTCTTCTAAAGTGCAAGTAGGCAGAAGGTATGCAGTAACATATCCCACTACCAGCAGGTGGAGCGCTTTTGATGGGATTGTAAATATTACGATCTGTGGCAGTGAAATGGTTCTAAATTAAACTCAGCTGTAAAAGCAGCCAAGAACAAAACAAGACTGTTCTTATCTCTTTTTCTGAAATTCCTTCTTGTTTCAACTATTCACCCAGTTATTATTACCCAACTATAGCTCCTATTTCATTTCTGTCTGCTTATTTAGTCTGCTGTCTTTCTTCTCCACAATGTTTAGCTTCCCCAATTCACTTTCATATTGACCGTTTATACTAATATAAAGAGTCCCACTGAGTAGAGCAGTAAATATTCAGTCATATTGTTGCTAATATTGAGTTTTTATTAGACAGATGAAATCTTTAGCTTTTCATTATTATTATATTGAGAATTTAATGGCACCTAACAATCCCCTAAAGGCTGTCCCACTGAAGCTGAGGCCTGGCACAGCTTACTCTCTGTTGGAGGGGCCCTGACTGTTAGCGCAGCTGCTGCCAGAAATGGTGCTGTTGTGAAGCCAAGCCTTGGTGTACATGTACCTCTGGTGGAGGGAGCCTTGATAGGTGCCCTTAACACATTTTGTAAGGAACATGAGTTCTTGCAACTGTATGTGTATGAGTAATGGATTCACATTTTGGAGTTTTACGTCTTCAAGTTTGAACTTCGTCAAAATAATTCAGTTATTGCAGCATTAGGTGCCAATAGCATATAGCAATACAATAATGTCTATTTCCCCTATTAAGTGGCCATGTATAGGGAACTGTTTTTAGTATTTTTATATTCTTTATTTCAAGCAAAAAAGGGGTACAGAAAGGAAAAAGGGGGTAGGGGAGGGTAAGTAAAATCTATATTCTTTATTTCAAGCAAAAAAGGGGTACAGAAAGGAAAAAGGGGGTAGGGGAGGGTAAGTAAAATCTATATTCTTTATTTCAAGCAAAAAAGGGGTACAGAAAGGAAAAAGGGGGTAGGGGAGGGTAAGTAAAATCAGAGATATTTCGGATTCTCTAATTGGAATTTTTGTAATTTGTGCGATCGCTTGTAGGAAGGGAACTATTCTTTATTTCATGTTTGTGCTGCCAAGTCTTCACTGTTTAATAATGCCAACCTTTATTCATGACCCATTACTTATAACCATATCTCTGCCATTTGACTATAAATCTAATTCTAGAAACCCTAAAACTATATTTCTAATTCTAAATCACTAAAGGCCCCCATACACGGGCCGATTTTTTACTGTCAAACGACCGATACCCGAACGATCCGATACTATCGTTAAGTTATCGTATAGTTGATGGTGTGCAAACGATCGTCGGCCCACTAATCGACCCGACATTATCGTCCCCAAAATCGATCGGCCAGGTTTAAAAATTTTAGTCGTTTAACGATAAAATCTGCCAGTTGGTGTGAGTGTCAGACATATGTCTTCGAACGATTGTTCTCTGCGCATGTCATGATTGCCAGCAGCGGAAGTCAACGAACATAAATAAATAAATACCGCTTCCGCCACGACATTGGATCGTACGTAGATGTACGATCGTACGTATTTTACGATAATGATACGATGAAATCTTTTGCAAATTATCATTGCCCGTGGATGGCATATCGTATGGAAACCTGATCGCCATACGATCGTTTGTCGATATAATCGTTCGTCGCACAACGAGTGAAATCGCCTCGTGTATGGGGACCTTAAGTCTTGAGTACAATCCACCAATCCTTGTCACTTTCTCTCCTATGTTGTCAACTTTTGAAACACTTCGATACTGAATATATATGCTAATCACACCTTGTTTTCTTTCTTTTTAGAGGCTTTGAACTAGGGAATTTTGGTCAGGGAATTTTTTTTCAGCTTTGGTCCTCCTTGCCCTCTAAGCAAGGCAAATGACGCTGTGCTACACTCTGCACTTACTGCTCCTACATCTCTCATACTCCACAATTTTATTTTCTACATTTAAAAAAACACATGGGTTATAGAATGGCCAATTCTAAACAACTTTTCAATAGGTCTTCATTATTTATTTTTTTATAGTTTTTAATTTTTTCTCTTCTATAGACTCTTTCAAACTTTCAAATGGGTGGTCACTGACCCCACCAGCCAAAAGACTACTGCTCTGTGAGGCTTCAAATTTATAGTTATTGTTACTGCTTATTACTAATTTTTCTATTCTATTATTATGATATTTTCTATTTTCTCCTGTCATATACTGATCTCTTATTCATACCACTTCCTGGTTGCTATGGTAATTTGAACTCTGGCAACCAGATAACTGCTGAAATTCCAAACTGGGGAGTTTCTGAACAAAAAGGGAAATATTAAAAATACATGCAAATAATAAAAACTAAAGGCAAACTACAAATTGTCTCAGAATATTACTCTCTACATCATTCAAAGGCGAACAACCTCTTTAAGAAATGGAAATTCAGCTTATAAAGCTACTTTCATCTGTGCCAGCCCCATGACAAAAGCTCCCCTGTGCCCCCACCTTTGCCCCTTCCTGTAGTCTACAGATTATGATAAAAGGTAGTCTGGTTTGAACATTTTGGAGGGAGATAAGAATTATACAGGAAAACCTAATACAATAACTATAGTAATATTACCAAAATCACAAACCAAAGTAAGAAACAGCTTTAAAGAAGCAAGGAAACACCAGTAACTGGAATATAATTCAACATCCCACTCTCAATATTTCCATTATAGAAAAAGAAGGTAAATATTGCATTAGTGTCTTTCATCTCTTTGTGGTGTCCTTTTGTCTCATTGCTTTACACTACCCTTTCTATTTTTTTAGCAACAATTGTATTACAAACATAACCCGACTGATGCTTTTCAGTGAAATAAACCACAGAATACAGTGTTAATGGAAAATGTAAAGAGACTTTGTATCATTATATGACATCCACATCATACTAAATTAGCTTATATTCTCAAGCTGAATATTTTGTGAAAAAGTCCTAAAGCCTGCTACATTGACAGCTTTTTATTGCTACCTGTGACTTTGAAAAGCCCATGGTTATACAGAGAACAGGTTGTAATGGTACAAGTACTTAATTCTTACTGAGAAGAAAGACACTTTGCTCCATGATGTGTATTAATATTTCTTTTTAGCAGCTTGATCCCTGATCTTTGATGCTGTTTTGTGCTTAGCAATGCTTTCTGGTTATTCTTGACATTTGTAAATTTCTTTTATGCTCTCCCATACCTCTGCCCTTAGATTAATGTACTATTTTTATCAGTGTACTTTTCCATCAGTTCTTAAGAATGTCATTACTGAATTTTCAGAACATTTCCCAACCATAGAGATTTCATTTCTGAAAAACTATGCTATGCTTACTGTAAATAGTTAGTACCCCTATGGCTAAGGAAAAAAGCCTTATTGTTGCATTTTAGGTTTGAGTGCATTTTTTGTCCAAATACTCACAAAAGCAAAAAACATACCTGCACTTCCATACCTTTCTCATTGAAGTCAATCAAAGAAGCCACAGTAAGGGGGTAAGAGAACATTTTTTTCCAGTGGAGAATCCACTACGTGTGATATTAGCTTTAGCTTTTAAAGGCCAACAACAAATAGATTGCATGGTAGCATCATAATTAAGAATCAGCCCCATAACCTGAATTACTATGTCGAATTAAAGATTTTTTTTTTAAGCAGCTCGAAGAACAATGAGCATGTGCAGTGTCACTGACAATATCCAAGATAGAAGCTGCAGTTGTGAGCCTTAAAGGCTTATTACTGAGGTCTTATAAACCCCTTGTACAGGGCCAACTATACAATACAAGATTTGTGTTGATATTATTTTAAAAGCTTTAGCTATTTATTGTTATTTATTTATTTTAAAGAGGATTTGAAGAGGGGCTGTCACCAGACACCATACAGAACAACAAATTAAATGTAGTTATAATAGGCAAATAGCTGGGGCATCTGTAGTGAATGCAAACTTTCCCTTTTGCCGATAAGACTAAACATTTTGCAGAAAGGAGGTCAGAGAAGAAAAGAGAAGTAAATATATACCAGTTTGTACATTAAGGATTACTAAAAATAACAATACACCTAGGTTAGAAAAAATAGCTATTAACTATTGGCTATTATCAATGTAGAGGATTAATAATAATGATAATAATACTGATAATAAAAATAAGTCTATGCATGGCTTCACAAAGTCCTGCATACATTGCATCACAGATGCTCCAGCTAGCTGTCCCAATAATTTCATTAAAGGAGGTCATCTTGTATTGCATGGTTTGAGCATAAAACATTAGGCTTTAGTTTACATTAATCACCAATAAATGGATAATACCATATCCAAAATGTAATTCAAGGGGAACAGTCTCTGCAATTTGATTTACACAATGTCGCAATTATTCTCCTGTGTTGCAATTTGACTCTACAATTGTATTAGACCGATTGGAGCGTAATTATTTGGCTTCTTCAGGCCATCTGATGTGTGTGTGTGTTCCCGGAGAAACAAGCAGCTAGCTTACTTACTATCTATATCGCTTCAATCTATTATTAGAAAATGATAAAGGTATTATCTGGAATGCTGGTGCTGGGGTTTTCAGGAAAGGAGTCTTTCCATGATTTAGAGCATCACCCCTTAAAGTGAAACTGACACTAAAAAACTACTCTTCAAAATATTAACGTACCCTATAGGTCATGTTGATAATTTTTTGCTGATAGGGCTTTGTAAGTAATTGTTTTAGCTCCTAAACCCGACTGCTTTGCCAACCTGACTGTCCCTTCTCAGCCTTTCAGTTATAGCTGCTAATGCTAACGGCCTCCTGCTGCACAAATATGGAGGTTATGTGCTCAGTGGGGATAGATAGTCTTTAACAATATAAACCTTTATTATTATTGTTATTAAGCATCAATATATTCTGTTCATTAGAAGGGTGTATACATCAAATATACTAATTACACGCAATATTGATTTGTATTTGTTATATACTTTATATTATTTATATTATTCTATAAAAAGTAACAATAATGATAAAATCGTAATCTCACAGGGCAGTCATTTTTGGCTCTTGGGTCAGTGACCCCCATTTGAAAGCTGGAAAGATGTAGAAGTGGAAGGCAAATAATTCAAAAACTTTATAAAAAAAAATAATGAAGACCAGTTGCAAAGTTGCTAGGAATAGAACATTTTTTTCAACTTACTAAAGGTACTTTGAAGGTGGAGATCTAAATGACAGAAAAATCTGGATAACAGGAACCATACTTGTACTGTGTAAATTACAAAGCACAGTAGAATCACTAGAAGTGTAAAATAATGCAACTGGTGTCTCCTTTAGTGGCCCAGAAATGATCAATTCTGCACTTTATATATCTGACCACCAACCTGTAATTTAATACTCCTCTCTAATATAATACAAAGAGCTTTTTTTAGTTGATTTCTTTCCATAGGAATGTTAGAAACGCCAACATTCTTTCCAGAGCCGCAACATTTTTCTCTGATTTATGTACATATCGGCCCTGCATTCTTTTAGAATATCCACAGATTGAAAGTACATTGGAGTTCACACAGCAAAAAATGAAAAAAGAAAATTAGCAAATTTTATTAACTACTGAATACTTTTGAACTAGCTGATATATTCTGAGAAATGCCTGTATAGTAACATAGGGGGGAAATAAAACCACAAGTTTTTAAGTTCAACCTTTTAAGGACCCTATTATTATTTAGATTCATGGAGGCCAACAAAAATATATTTGTTGGTTTTAAGACACATAAAGTGAATGTTTGAGAGGCCAGCTATAAATGAAGCAGTTACTAGTCATGAGAGGAGAGCATGACTAGTTTATGTGAGAATTCTATGTAGTTTACTATTTGAATGTAATGTTGTTAATATCATTATTTTTATACATATTATTTTTAAAAAAAATACATTCTTAATTTAGTACAGTATGTGGTATTATAGCTGGATGTAATTGAAAAACGTGGCTAAACAGGCTATATAAGTTATTTTGACATATTTTTATTGCAGTAATTTTCCCTGTGGGACATCTTTGTATGTTTATTACAGATGTGCCATTTTTGTATATTGCTTCCGTTCCTTGTAAATACAAAGGCTGTAATTCATAAGGGTTCTGCATTCTTCTATTTGCAAATAAAGCCATTATGAGCTCTCTCTGCCTAGGCTTTGTTTTGCCCGTTGTCTTTCTAGTAATTCCGTTAGGAGCAGAAATCACATGGTTTTGCCTGTAGTTATGCTATTAAGTCTGCAGTAAATGACATGTACCACATTGGCCATTAAATATTCTTGCTTTTTATTAGCAACGTATTGATTCTTTATTATGCCTCCTGCGGTATTGTGTTTACTGCAGCACTGCCGTCTCTAACTGCCTTAGCAAATCATTCCTGCCCTTGACAATCCTGTGCGTAAGCAGCAATGATTGTTCTATTAAATCTGTGTGTTTATGGGCATCCCAGTCTGTGTATATACGTAGCAAAGCATAGAACGTGGCATTTCTAACTTTGTGTTGTATAAACAAAGACATTAGTCTGTCATGTGTCCTTTTAATAGAACAATTTTTTTTAAAAAATGACTGGCAGAATATTGTACATTATGCATTTTGCGTTTTCTCAAGGTCTAGTAACGCATTTCAGCCAATCAGCAGGTAGCAACAACCGATAAACAAGGAGGCAAGTTTTGATTGCATAGAAACCAAGTATAATGCCAAACAGAGCCTTCCCAGTCCACATAGGGGCTGTTAAGTAGCCAATTATAGCTCTTATATGCACCCCCAGAAACCTTTTTCATGCTTGTGTTGCTCCCCAACACTTTTTACAGTTAAATGTGGCTAATGGGTATAAAAGGTTGGGGATTCTTGGTGTAGAGGGTCACCCAACTAGCCACATCCTTTCCCTATGCCCTATTTTTAATGGTTATTTATATTTGATAGTTGAGTAATAAAAACCACAGCCTCTGCATCCTGCCACATCTGGCCCCACCTTGCCTCCTGTGACCACATATTAAATTGATTAGTTTACTCTTTAGCCATATGCAACTGCAATAAGGTCATGAGTAAGTTCTGTTTCATCCACCTAAGCATAGTTGTATAAATGTATTGTTTGCGCTAACCTTGTCTTTAAGATACATGTCATCATCGGCAGTACTTTTACGTGATACATTTTCAGAAATACTTCTTCAAGGCTTTCTAGGTCTCTCCTTTACATTATCTGGTAACTGAGAATTTCTTAAAGCTGTAAGCCATTTAAAGTGCGTAAATTGCCTGTACATAAAAATGCTATGTTATTCTCTGCTTAGGCATAAAATAAGAGAGAATTTGACATTCATTTTCTTTTACTGTACTCTAGGGGGGAGATTGTCCGAAGGCGTCTGAATGCGTTTTTTCGTAATGATCGGTATTTTTGCGACTTTTTCGTCGCCGTCACGACTTTTTCGTATGTCCCGCGATTTGTTTTTCAAATATTTTCTGTGACCTTTTCGTCACCGTCGCAAAAAAATCGGATTGGTTTTTCCGCAGTTTACTATTGCTCAATACGAAAAAATCGCAACAGCAACGAAATAGTCGCACAAAATACGATAAAGTTGCGATGGTGATGAAAAAGTCGCAAAATTTTCGTTTCCAATACGATTTTTTCCCTTTCGGGATTCGGATTTGTGGATTAGTAAATCTGCCCCTAGGGGTCAATTTTATATATACATAATTACAACAATAAAATAGACACCAGTTATATCTTTCCATGAACAATTCTCCCATTAGTTCCCTGTACACCACTGCTGGAGTGTCTGACTGATTGGCTGCAATGATCACATGATATCATTTTAAAGCTATTTTGAAAAAATGAATGCATTGTACATTTACTTACTGGTTACTAAAAGTTTCTGCACAGTATGAGTTTGTGGATGTATGCTTCATACAGACTGTCTTGTAAATGGAAAAACCTTTTTATGGTACAATCCATACAATAAATAAGTGTAATGGGCTGATTTATCAATTTTCAAGTTTGTGAACTGGAGAGTTTTTTCTAAATCAAATAAATTTGCATTTGAAAAGTAATTCAAATGTGTACACATTTATTGATATATAAAAATCTTAAAAAAAGACTCAAATGCCTCAAATTTTTAAGTTTACAAACTCAAAAAAAACTTGAAAAAGTTTTTAGATGCCAGTGTTTTACATTTGAGTTTTTTGGTGGTTTTGTTGCACTTAATAAATATCGGACATTAGTGTTTTTGAACTGTAATTTGAGATTTAGCACATAGAACTTGAATTTAAAAAAAAAAAAAATGAATTTGAACATTGATAAATCACCACCCCCTAAGTGTAAGTGGGAGCCTCAGAATGGTAAATTGGTGCTGGATGGGAAAGTCTTTGGTTTCTATCTAAAATGCAGTAATCAAAAAATACCAATGTTCCATAAGGTGATGTTTCAAACTTCTAAACCTTTCACTTATGGTCCAACATCTCTTCACAGACTTCTTACATAACTAGATAACCACGTTATGTTATGTTTAAAAATTGGGCAAATATTTATGTGTTCAGAATCCCTTTTAATCCCATTTTAATACAGTACATGATAAATCTGCCAGTGTCGCTCAGCAAGAATGTACATTTCAAAACCAGTAGATGATTTAAACTAAAGTAGGGGAGTTATTCACACTATGGATTATTCAGTTATTATTCACAGTATGGATACATGCAAAGCTGATCATGCTGAAGCTGTGCCAATGGGGCTCAGTCTGAAAGCTTATTTGGGCGAGATTTTGGGAGAAAGCCAATTTGATCTCCTAGATGCCCCTGAGAGCCCTGCCTAAAGGTCAGTTGTGCTAATATTTGAAATGAACATTTATTTCTTGACACAGATATTCTTGGAACAATGACTGAATGGCTGATACTGCAGTGATTTTCTGTATCTAAAATCTTGTGGTATGAGCTAAGGGGGGCCTTGACCACTGTTTTGGAATAAAAAAGTGCCCATACATAGATGCTATGGCATTTGTGTAAGGTTTCTAAAGGTAAAAGCCTCTCATTTTTCTCACCCTTACCAATATAGTTTGTTTGCTTGGCAACTCTTTAAGATCTACCCCCTCAGGTAGTTCCAGTATCTTGCACTGAAGAATCTCTATGAAGATGGACACAGACTATCTGCAAGATTGGATACATGGTTCTGAAAACATAGGCTGTATCTGTGCTATTAAATCAGTGGTTCTAAATGCATAGTTGGCCACAGGTACATTAGTACTTTGCATGTCCCCACCTATAATTCCTTAAGCGAAGGACTTTCATATTTGATTTTAAGGCAGTTCTGTGTGTATAGCATGGGACATGTGAATACCTGCTGTTTTAAGAAAGCTCTTGGTTCATGTCTGGCATTTGAGTAATGCTCTTTCTCACCCTAACCAATGTGATTCTGTTGCTTCCCTTTTAAGTCATCTACGATTGACACGTCTGCAGGGCCCCCCAATTAATCTAATTTTTACCCTGGGTGAGACAAACCTTAAGGTGGCCATAAATTATAAGATCTGCTTGTTTAATGAGTGGATTTTACCTCCCATATGACACCAAAGGGGGGTGATATCAGGCTATCTCAATAATTTGGCCCTAGGGCAACAATGATCTACCAAATTACATTTTATAAAATAACAAAAAAGTGGACATAAGTAAAATTAGTCAAAACTCTAATCAATCAAGATTATGCTTTCAAATTACATGATGACTACATTACTTTAACAGTGTTAATTTAGAGATCAACACAGTTTACATTGAATTAACAACAGTTTAAACTAATACAGCCAAAGCTATAATCAATAAGAAATGAAAGCACCTTAAAGAGAAGTAAATTAATGCAGGTTCAGCAAATTATAGTAAAATAAAATACATCTAAAGGCAATAATATAATTTCATTCTTTCAATGCAAGCTTAATTTTGGATAGAGACTAATATTGTGAACTAAGATTGGTCTTTTTAAATAACGAATGCATGTAATAATACTCTGAAATTAAAACTGTTGGGGTCGTGGAGGAGTCCGGAGGGGGATGTTTCCATTAACAGCACTAAAATCTTTAACCAATTCCAGCTTCTCAACAAAACACAATATGCTGTAAGATTCTTTTACGTTGTATGTAAAGCAGCTGTTCTTAATCTGAAAGTCTCCCAAATCATGATTTCTTAAACGAGGAGCACTCCACATGATTTTATAAAATTCATTATATGTTTGAAGTTATGAATGAAGATCTTTTATTCTGGTTGATAATTTTATATTTGATAGGTTAGCTATTACCTTAGCCTTCCTACAGGGAAATGCTAGAGAGAATTTTATACCCCAGTAAAAATGAAAGCAAGCAAAATGCTGGAAAAAACAGCCCAGAAGAGAGAAAACAATTCAAAATGGGTTAATGAAATCTTCCAACTTCATTATGGTTAAGCAAATAGAGCAAAACGGTAATTGTGGGTAGAGATGTGAATGTTGTTAAGCGGCGAGTACAGTGTAGAGAAAAAGTGAAAAGATAGTGGAAACATAATAGAAAATAAACGTTATAGACTTATATCAAGTGGATAAATCCAGTAGCCTTGCAAATAACAGATAAGTACATTAATGACTTGTAATTACCAGGGCATGGCAGCAACACAGGAGGCTACAGTATACTTTTCAAATGAAAAAGCCTTGGTAAATGCAGGTAAAACACATTTCTTTTTTCTGCATTTACAATGTTTTCATTGCCCTGTCATGCAGGGACAGCTTTGGAAAATGTTCTTCAGGGAGGATGTAGAGAACACAGAGAAGCCTGTGCAGAACACTCCTCAAACATAAGCCTGGGTCCTGGCTGATCTAGAGTACAGATGGACAACGATAACCAATTAGACTGAGAATATTGAAATTATTTAGCCACTAAGATGACAGTTAATTGCACTCATTAAGAAGAGTATTGGCCACCTTACAAGTACATTTGTGTATGAAGATATAAATATTGACATAGACACACAGATTTGCTAGTATTTGATAACCAGGAAAGTGCCCCAGACCCCCTAGTGTGCAGTGTGTCACTAGTGTTCCGTACCGTATTAGATTACTAAATGCATATGTAAAGGCAGAGCACACTGCAGGAATAATTAATTGCATGGCTATGCCTAAACCAAAAATAGGTAACTTTATGTATTCCATATGCTGCTGATATACATTCCCCAGGGTAGAATGTTCACATCTGAAGCTCTGCATGGTAAAGGAATTTTTAAAGGAGAAAATAATACTAAACCATGATTCACAAACACTTAGATGCGCTAAATATCGCATTTGTCTGTGCGAAAATTAACACCTACTTGGGGCAGGCGGTAATTATAGAAAAGTACAGTTCATGAGCTTTTGGCAACACAATATGGACTTTGCAGTGGGATTTATTCAGGTCTGTGTTGGCCCTAGAGTGATGCAGCCTCCAGTTTGCAGGGAAATGGGCATTTTCATAAAAGTAGTTTTCTGAAAGTAATGCTGTGTATGGCTAATATGGCGTGCGTTTTTTCGCACGTGGCGACTATTTGTGCGAGATGCGTTGATTAGTGCGCATTCCATCAAATACCGCACGAAAATAGTCTTTGTGACTTAAATAACGCACACAGCATCGCGTCTAAATTAACGCAAATATACTTTTAGTGAATCGTGCGTTAAAACAAAAAATTAGACACGATAACATTTTTAATGCATGCTATAAATAGCGCACGGTTTAACGCACTTTAGTGCATAAACCCTAATGTCTCTCAGTCAGAGCTCCCCTGTAGACTGACTAGCCAGGCTCTCCGGCTTCTTGATTGGCCAACTGAGTCTAATCAGGCCTACCTGGTCAGTCTGTAGCATTTACTCTGCTATAGCCAGTCCATGTACTGTACTCTATATACGCTATATTTTCTGTTATTGCACAAACAGTAACACAAGTTATTGCTCCTACAACATTTATTTATAAGTTATACAGTACAAAAGGCAAATTGTAGTTTTATGGGAATGTGCACGTGGATGCCCTAAAGTTATTGTTTAACTACAACTCCCGCATCGCCTGCCAGCTCACTTGGCATGCATGTTTTTGCTGAACCTTCTAGCCAGATAAAGTGATATGTGGCTTCTTTCAGGTTTTTTCATAAATAACCAAGAAATAATGCTCTATAGGGTTGTTTGATAGGGTCTTAACGCATGATTCACTAAAAGGATATTTGCGTTAATTTAGACACGATTCTGTTTGCGTTATTTAAGTTGCGAAGACTATTTTCGTGTGGTATTTGACGCAACGCACGCTAATTAACGCACAAACTGAGGTTTTCGCCGTGTGCGAAAACCTCACACCATATTAGCCATACATGCCATTACTTTCGGAAAACTACTGTTCTGAAAATGACCATTTCCCTGCAAACTGGAGGCTGCATCACTCTAGGGCCAACACAGACTTGAATAAATCCCACTGCAAAGTCCATATTGTGTTGCCAAAAGCTCACGAACTTTACCTTTCTATAATTGCCGCCTGCCCCAAGTAGGTGTTAATTTTCGCACAGACTAATGCGATATTTAGCGTGTCTAAACATTTGAGAATAATGCGTTAGTATTATTTCTGCGTGAGAATTAACGCAATGCGCTAATTAACGCATTCGATATACGACTTTAACGCACGCATGCAGCTCATACAGAAGAACTGTATTGTTTCACAGGCAGCCCCTCCATTATCTGGGCACCTTGCTGGATATAGTGCTGTTTGTGTTAGCCTTGGCTAATAATCATTTTCTAGTTACTCAGTATAGAAGAAGCAATAACAACACTGCAGTGAAACAGAAATTTTGCAGATCATGAATATAACTGGTTTCACTAATACTGAACCAAGCAATTGCTGCAACGAGTGCCAGCCGTAATGAAATAGCTGGCACAGTCTTAGTTAGTTATTAGTTCCTTCAGCCATGGCTAATTTTTAGCCCAGGAAACCTGTGACAAAAATATAACAAGATCTTGGCTGGTAAATTCAGCTCACAGAAATAGGTTCCGGATATAAAAAGCCTTGGGCCAGTTTGATCTCCAAACATTTCCTAAACCAAAGCAAGAAGAACCATAAACTAGAGACATTGGGGCTGATTGACTAAAGGTTGTTAACGCTTATCGCATAGTTTTATGCATTAAAAAGTGTTTGTTAATAAAATACCGATTTATCAAAGTCATTTTGGATGAGTTATTACTCATATCGCATGCGCAGAAATCTCAATTATCGCAAAGAGTTATTTCCATCGCATTGCGGTAATTATCCAATAGAAATAATACTAACACATCATTTACAGACATATTTTAAGCGTAAAAAGCATAAAATGTGGGATAATTACTGTGAAACTTAACGCCTCCCAGGAGTAGGCGGTACTAAACAACACTGCAGCTGGTGATTGTCTGTGGTGACAAGATGGAGTTTGCAGTCGGATTTTTTCTGGAATCGGAAGAAGAGAATCAAGTACAGTATGTGATCATCCTAGAGTGATGCATCCTCCAGTTTTCAGGGAAATGGTAATTTTCAGAAAGTAACGGTTATGTGCGTAATATTGTGCGCTAATATTGCATGCTATGAAATAACGCATAAATATATTGCATGGTTTAGAATATCGCTAAAAAATATTTCATTGCAACATAAATAACTACAATAAAATAGCTTCTTAATTCAGAAAGGTGTCTTTTTTGTGAATTGATTGGTAATTGATAACACATGCTAAAAAAAAACGTTTCTTGCGTTTCTGGCTCTCTTGTGTCAATGTTTGCATATTTACAGCTCATCACTTTACCATGTACCAACATCTGAATGAAATAACTGATCTTACTAAATTAAGTGATTTTTGGGGCATAAAATGCAGTCAGATTATTCCGTATATTCACTGTGTACTGTACTGGAGCTGCTAGATGAGAATCATCATGGATCAGTGCTGTTCAACTGGCAGTACACACAGGCAGCATAGGGCAGACAAAACATGGCACAAACAGGCAGCATAGGGCAGACAGAACATGGCACACACAGGCAGCATAGGGCAGGCAGAGTATGGCACATACAGGCAGCATAGGGCAGGCAGAGTATGGTACACACAGGCAGCATAGGGAAGGCAGAGTATGGCACACACAGGCTGCATAGGGCAGGCAGAGTATGGCACACACAGGCAGCATAGGGCAGGCAGAGTATGGCACACACAGGTAGCATAGGGCAGGCAGAGTATGGCACACACAGACAGCATAGGGCAGACAGCATGGCACACATAGGCAGCATAGGGCAGGCAGAGTATGGCACACAGGCAGGGTAGGGCAGGGAGATCATGGTACACACGGACAGCATAGGACAGGCAGAGTATGGCACACACAGGCAGCATAGTGAAGGCAGAGTAATGCCTGTGTGTGCTATACTCTGCCTGCCATATGCTGCCTGTGGGAGGTAAATCTGGCAGGGGTTTGTTCTGGGAGTTTGTTAGCAGTTGGAAATAGCCATTAAATGGTCCCTAAGGTGTATAATTATATGCTGGGGGTTGCTGTGCTATCCACAGGGGAGGAGGCATATGGATTTAAGGTTGTGTCTTAATATGACATAATATAATTCTTTCACATATGAATGATGAATGATATCCCCCCAGTGAGCACCAAAGCTTTGGGTTTTTGCTGCACTACCACCATTAATGTGGGCATGGTTTTAAAAGTTCTTGTAATAACAAAAGGAACTACTTTCAGGTGTATGTTAATGAGCTGGGGCTTAAAAGCTTCTTGCCTTCTCATTAGAGCCTCTGAGCTAAAGGTAGGTGCAACATGATCTTACTACTCACATTGTTTGCTGGGGGACTGGATTTTAATTGTATCACAGACTTTTAATGTTAATAGACAGTGTAGTACTCACGTACAATGAGGGGCCTTGACGTGGCACGTGTGCTTACATATTTTGGCCAAAGTGTGGTACTTAGACCTCATTTTTTGTAATAAAATATTTTAAAGGCAAACTAAGTGCTGGCAATCTTTCTTTTCGTGTATAAATAATGGTTTTTTTATCATTTATAGCACCTGGTCGACTCCAGAATGTAAGTTAGGCCGAGCACTGGCACAAGGATGTTTCTAGCAGCTGGTTAACGCTACAGCGTGGGTTAGACTGAGCACTGGCAATTTCTCTCTGTTTTTTGTGTACAGATTGTAGCCAAATATTGCTTCTAGTTGCTATGTTGCCTTTAAAATAAGGAACTACTTTCAGGTGTATGATAATGAGCTGGGGCTTAAAACCTCCTTGCCTTCTCACTAGAGCCTCTGAGCTAAAGGTAGGTGCAACATGGTCTTGCTACTCAGTCACATTGTTTGCTGGGGGACTTGAATTTAATTGCATCACAGACTTATAATATTAATAGACAGTGTAGGACTCACTTACAGGGGCCTTGATGTGGCACGTGAGCTTACATATTTTGGCCAAAGTGTGGTACTAACACCTCATTTTTTGTAAAAAAAAATATTTTTAAAGGCAAACTAAGCGCTAGCAATCTTTCTTTTTGGTGTGGATTGAAGTGGGTGCAGTTTAAAAAAGGGGAGGGGTCAAAACTGGCTTCCATTAGCTGCCCTCCACTATGTATGCTAGAGAAATTTCGGCCTTTGGCACCACAGCACCGATGGAAAGATGAAGTACAGTTACAGATAATCATCATTAAGGGACAGTGGCAACTAAAGTTTCTGGGCCCCACACAAAAATCATGTTGGAATGATCCATTAAAACCCCAATACCTGCTCTCCCCTCCACTGCAATGTCTTTTTCCTCTACATTTACACTCTAGGGGTGAGTTGGCTTCTCACCCATAAAGCTGTAAGGACTATGAACTTCTCATATAGATTACGGTACATTAAAGGAAAAATGGTTTTGGCTTCAAGTAGAGGCAGACAACTACATAGCTCTTCAGAAACAATGGCTGATGCAGTATGTATGCATGTATGTATATTCTGATTTATCTACAGTTGTTTGAGTATGCCATGCTGTACATTAAAATAATACAGTAACAGAACAAACAGGGATCAGTACAATAATAAACTATAAATAAATACAATGACATTCAAATTAAAGGTCTAGGGGGAAATTTATCTAAATGTGAGTTTGTGAAAAAAACAGTGAAAAAAATAACTGCAAGAAAGCGTGTGCACAAAAATGCAACAGAATATTCCTGCGCGCTTTTTGTCGCATGCTGGCAAGAATCACATTTTTCTATTGATTTTCAATGGGGCTAAAAATACTCATATATTTCAATAACATTGAAAATAAATGAAGTAGTTAGAGACAATTCTCATTGACTTCTATTAAACCTCACCAGCCTTTACTTGCTGCATTTTTTTCTTGAACATTTTTGAGGACTTTTTTTAATAAAACAGACTATATGTGAATGTTCTCAGGTATATTAGAATTCACATTTTTCTGCTGTGTTTTTCTCAAATTATGAAAAAAAGGGAAACTCGAATAAAAAGACAGGTGAAAGAATATTTCTGCTCCATAGAGCTTACAACCTAAAAGAAAAGTGCTGGGAATGCTGCAGGCTGCATTTAAGTTGGGATGAGATCTTTTTTTTTTTTTTTTGGCTGATACAGTGAAAATTTTGGTTTTATATGGGGATGAAAATTGCATCAAATTAGTCCTGAAATTTCTCCTGCAATTTTTTTAAAGAAGCAAAACAGGCAAGTTTTGTCACTATTTAAAAGATGGTCCACTACTGGCCATAATAATTACATCCCAGTTCTTGATAGTGCTGGTAATTATTGTGAAACACAATCTTCCAATTACTTTTACCAATGTATCAATTTCCAAGCCAGGGCTAATAACTTTAGATAGGGTGCGTAATAACTTATCCCATGTGAACTGACGAGGCCTACATAATGGCTGCATCAGTAATCAAACATGCAAAAAAAGTTAAATCCTGTTACGGAACAGCAGTGATCTCCTTTTAAAGCCAGTTGGTCATTAAACATAAATTTGAGAGCAGAATGTTAAATCTGTACATACATACGTATAAATAAACATTCATATAAAAACCAGTGCAGATTTAGCACATTTATTAGCACTAATAATAAAATAAATCTAGTGAGCTATATTGTACATTACATTTTCATACATATCCCATACAACCTTCATACTAGGGAAGCAGATCGGGACAGCATGCACCATGACTGATTAGATTAAGTACAGTGATATCTCTGTAAGTCTAAATCCATTTTAATTTGTGAGAATCACCCCGTAGATACTGATTTCTAGCAGATCCATAACTGGGCTAAAAACAGATTGGCGTAATGTTATTTTAATAGGTTATGCAACAAGATACACATTTTAGATTGTTTAGCCCAAATTCATATTTTTAACTAATCAATAGAGCATCTAATGCAAACCTGATGCTTGGCTGAGTTTGCATCCTCATCAGCTAGAAACTGTAATTACATATTTTTGATTAAATGTAATTGATCCACTGGGAAGAGGGAAGCCAACCTGCACCTCTCCGGCTGTTGTGAGCCACAAATCCCAGAATGCTTACACACAGCTTCATCAATTGTGTATGAAGGGCATGTAAATAATATATTGTGACATGCTACACAATGCTTACTTTAATTTCTTATTAAGCATTGTTTACATTAAATGATTAAACACAATAGTTTTGCAGTAAAAATCAAATACTGCATTGCTCATTCATCTATCTAAAAAAATAATGGGGTACTGGACTATTAAAGGTAATAGGAGAGGTGCCCTGGTACACTATTTTCCTTATAAATGCACACTTTTGGGGTTTTCTTTGCACAAAATGCATGAGCCAGGGACTACCTCCTTCCTTGGAGCTGGCAGGGAGTGGGGATTTACATATAGGGGCACATTTACTAATCCACGAACATCCAAAAAGCGTCTGAATGCGGTTTTTTTTTTCGTCGCCGTCGCGACTTTTTTGTGAATTGCCGCGACTTTTTCGGCACCGTCACGACTTTTTTGCGAATTGCCGCAAATTTTTCATCGCCGTTGCAAAAAAATCGTACTGTCGCGCCAAGTACGAAAGCGCTCAATACGAAAAAGTCGCGACAATTCGCGAAAGTCGTAGCAGCTACGAAAAAGTCACGACAATTCGTGGAAAAGTTGCGACGGCGACGAAAAAATCGCCAAAAATACGAAAAAGCTGCAAAATGTTGGTTTCCAGTAATAAATCTGCCCCATAGATAAAGAGGGGAAGCAGACCCCGCAGTACAGGCCCCCTGTCCCCTGGAACCCCTGTGACTGCAGGGTCTGTTTCCTCTATTGTTATGCCACTGTTCACCATGCTAAAAATTGTTTTTGGGCGAGGGTCGCTTTAAGTATTTTAGCCCATATATACAGTTCCTAAAAAAAAAGGAAATGGATAAACATGGTAAACTAACCCCCTCCTTATATACAGTTCCCTATTGACTGATACTGTCATTGCTTACCCCACATTTATGACAAGTAGCATTGTTCTGTTAAGCATAATGTCAGCAAAATGTCTTAAACAACAAGAACACACGTCATTTAAGCAGTGCTTAAACTTACATACGCAAACTGTTTGCTATATCAGAATCCCAAGGACAACTGTTTCTGTAGGAGAGATGCAAGATCAGATGGATTTGGCTGTGCGGCCCCAAGGCTGCCTGAACTACCTATTGCTCCCCAGATGACACGTGCAGATGTTGACCTTGTCGCTAGTGACCTGTGAGAGAAATATGTTTTCCTTAACTGTTTACGGATATTTTTGTGATTACATAATGCTATACATTACTGTTTATTTGTATTTACCTTTTGTGCAAATGTTTGTTGTTACTGTAGGCAGAGCTGCAATGGCAGAAGATGATATTTGTCCCTATGTGCCATATGCAAGGTCCAGCACAATCAAATACATATCATAAAAAATGTGCATGCATTGTGGATAATTGCAAGACCTCCTTCAAAAATGTTAAAGCTTGATGAAAAAATACTCAGGGATCCTGAAGCTTGGGGAAAAAACAATAAGATAAATATAACACTATGACCAATATATGTAATAAATCTGATTATACTCTTTCCTTATGCCGCTACTTTCCCTAAAATGAGCCGTATGTTTCTTTACAACAATAATCAGAATTTAGGTTAGCGCCAACCTTTAAGAGTAATCTGCTATGCACACCTGTTTTAATTAAAATATAATTTATTATCCTCATAAAAAATTCCATTTATAAATCTCCTGCACATACTGTATATATATCCCATTGCATAAACACAGATTACACGAAAGCCTAAAGGTATTCAATGCCACTGTTCTTATCAATATTCACATCTTTGTTTTATTACTATGCCTACTAATAGCCATACCATATATATAATATATATCAGAGCAAAGTACATACCAAAACATCTATATGTTGATGTATACATGTGACAACCTCGATTGTCGTTAACTTAAAACCAGTTTGCAAATATTTAAAATAATGAACTGGAGGTTCTACCCATACATATCAAATAAACCAAAGTATATTTATATAAGGATTAATATATTAATCACCATCTGTTAGCTCAGTGCATAGGGAAAGGTTTAGTAAATTTGTCACCACCCTTTCATTTAATGTGTTATGGATAATAATGTAAAGTATACATTAAAGGGGACATATTGGCTAAATGGAAAAAAACCCTAATTTTGTAGGCAATTAGGAATAATATACGGTGCTGGTTTTACTTTGGTCTAAAATTGAATGCAGTCTGTAAAAATGGCCCCTTTACTGGAGCTCCCTATAGATTCTTCTAGATCAGTTCTGTGTTTCAAATGAAGGGTGGGCGTGTCCTAACAGTCCCCGCAAGAAGCACAGTAGGAGAGGGATAGCCAATCACAACCTTACACTCACATAACCAAAGACAGGCTTCAGTTCCCTATCAGGTCAGCCTAGCTGCCGATTGGTTCCTATCCTACCGTGCAGTGTGCTGAGTGCCGCCGGCCCCCTGCACAGCCTGGGAAAGGAGGCAGCAGGAAGTGGAACAGATGGGCGGGGCTAGTGGGGTTTTGGTGGAATTTCTCAAAAAGTCAGTCTGAAACACAACATTTTTTAGCACAATCCTTCTATATTTACAGGAGTATAATTCACTGATACATTCTTAATTGTTATATGAAATGTCTCCTTTAAGAATTTCTATCCTATTCATTTATTAAGTTATATAACTGAAAGCAGTGGACCATAAAGCTCCACATCCCACCAGGTACAGTAGGACCATTTCACCTAGTAGTTGCTTTGAAATGATCACTTATCACTACACGGCAAGGCTCAAGAGTAACCGAATAAAGAACCAACATCTATACATATATCATTATATATATGATACATTCTCTAGAGGAAAGCCTTCCCAGACAAAAATGTCACCCACCTTCTTACAGGGTTCAGTGCTTTCTATCTCATAAGTGCCCTCTAGGTTTGGGGGTCTGTAATTCACTTTTTACTGACAGAAAGAAGAGTAGAGGGGAAGCAAAAGCAAGGGAGATATTACACATTATAATATCTGTTTCATTGACTGTCTTATGTTTGGGTTCTCATTAGGTACCTACAGGCAAATGTGTTTAACTGGAACATCCTTTATGTTCCCCTCTTATGTAATAAACTTTTCTTCTATTCCCCTCTGGGGTCAACAGAAAACTGATTTTTAGGTGGAGCCGTTAGGTGTTTGACATCAAACTTTTGTGCATCTTTAAAATGTCAACATCTCTGTAGAACCTAGATTAAGTCATACAGTCAAATCTTAAACTGACTAATGGTGTGTCCTACATACCTACAAACACAATTACATTCAGCTATATAGATATTAGATACCAGCGAAAGAAAAAAAATGTTTCCTTTTCAGACTGGCCCACTGGGAAACCTGTAAAAGTCCTGATGGGCACCAACTCTATTTTGCACCACCCCTATTGAGCACTAACCTGCCCACAAGCCAGCTGCCCCAAGCTCCCGCTGCTTTCTGCTCCTCCACCATGTGTTCAACTGTGGAATGCATGGCCATTTTTAATTTTCAACAAGTAAGTAGTAAGCAAGCCCAGTGGACAGGGAGCAATGGTGGGGGCAGAGTTAGGGTTACCAGACAATTTGAACATTTGAGGACAAGTCTAGAAAATCCAGGTAAAAGTGCTACGGTGATTGTAATATCATTTAAATGCAAATAGTTATGCTCTACAACATGTATTTATTCAACGCGTCCCTGAATTTTTAAAGTGATCTGGTTTCTCTAGGCAGAGCGGCAGTGGCTGCGTGGTAGGCCCTTTAGTGGCTGGGTGGTGGGGTGAGTGAGTCGGGTACCCAGTGAACCCCAAGTACCCCAGTAATATTACTACTAATTACATATTGCTTTACAATACTTAAGTGACTTTCAGTGTTTCCTTGCATTTCATTTTGTTGAATTGTTTATTGCTCCTGCAGTCTCAGCTGGAAGGGCACTTCAACTGTTTTATGATATCAGTGATATATCATAAAACAGTTGAAGGTACAAAGCTTCCATTATAAAAGTTATGTAGGTACTCAAATAGAGTTTTAAGCACCATGGACAAAGTATGTACAAGCTCAAGGTGTTATGGTTTGTCTATAATGTATAAAAAGACTTCAAAGGAATGAGACAGATTTTACAGCAATACTATTATATTTCCCTGAGTTCTGCACAGCGTATGCTATAAAGTGCAAACAGCAAATCTATAGCTGAACAGATGAAAGGAAAGGAAATAAAAGCGTTTTTGTTACTTTCACAATATAAAATTTGATGCCCATCAGTATACCATATACCTTCATGTATGTGTAATCTCACTTTATTGGGCAACTCTTCTGCTTTCATTGAGTCACATTAGTTGGTTGCATTTAGGATTCTATTAGAGCCCATCACAATAAGGTTCTGTGTAAATTAGTTTTATTGCTTTCCTTTATTTATAAAAGTGCTTGTTCTTTTGGAGGCACATTTACTTAAACTATTTTATTTTAAAATTTGAATAAACTCATTTCCACAAATTTCTTACATTTGCTAAAAAGTCTAAACCGAAAAAGTTTGCATAAAAGTTGCAAAAAAGTCGAGAAAACTCTGTGACTTTTTCAAATTGTTGCACAAAAGAACGTCAAAAAGCCGAAACCTAAAGTTTCAAAGCAAAAGAAGGATCCTCCAGGGAAGGGAAGAGGCATCTGTAATTGACTTCTACATGATCTTGGCAAGTTTTAGCTGGTGAAAATCTTGAAAAATTTGCAATTGTTTTTTGCTGTGACTTTTAGCACTAAAAAACTGAATCAGAAAAAAAATCCAGTGGTTAGTATGGCCCTCTTAGGGCTGTGACAGACAGGGAGATTAGTCGCCGTGGGATGGCATACGCAGCGCCAAAATCACCGAAACTTCCTCTCATGGCAACTTCGGTGATTTCAGCAAATCGTTGCGCCACGTATGCCATCCCACCGGCGATTTACATTCTAGTCGGTGGGATGGCATTTCGGGAGATTAGTCGCCCGCGACAAGGAAGATTTGTCGAGTGGCGACTAATCTCACCGTCTGTCACGGCCCTTAGCCTCATTAACAAAAAAAATTCAGATCCTTTTTGAAGCAGCCTATGGCTGTACTGTCTATAGACCGGAGCCAATGGGAAAGGAGTAGGTGATAACATTTATCATCTATTAATCATTATTTCAGCACAGGGTGAATAGAACAAAAACAGGCACAGTCCACCTGGTTTCATATTTATCAATGAAATATATGTACAATATCATTCTTTACAATTATTCTTTACAATAAGGAGAAGTTAGCCTAATAACTCTGCTCCTTTGAGTTTAACTGAACGGAATCCAGATGCTCAAAGCCATTTTACTGTATGCCCACAATTAAGAGAGGCAATTTTTTGGATTTACTTAGAATACAATATGAAAATAAGAGATTTAGTTTGGCAAAATGTAAAAACCTTAACAAAATTATAGATTTGAGCCCCCTAGTAATCACACAGGCATGAATAGTTTCAATCACTTAGGCTAAATATCAAGGTTGGTCAAATGAATTGTGGCTATTACAAAGTGTACTGATTTGGTCTGCATCAGAATTACTATATCTAAAACAATAAATATGAATCATATTTAAAACACCTACTCTTGCTTCATTACAGAATATTATTACTATTACATTTATGGGATCTATTATCCAGAATGCACGGGACCTGGCGGTTTCCAGAGAAGGGATCTTTCCTTAATTTGTATCACCATACCTTAAGTCCGCTAAAAACATTTCAGCATTCAGAATTGTTTTGCCAGAAAATAGATTAATGCAGCTTAGTTACCATCAAGTACAAGTACTATTTTATTATTATAAAAAAAATAGAATGATTTCATACCTGTATTATTATTAACATGAAAGTCTAAAGCACAAACATAATCTGCAGTACTGTATGCTGTACAATAGAAAGGTGTGTACATCAATCATACAAATTACATACAAAAACTGATCAATACAACTTTATAATGTAGATACCAGGAGTGCATAGCAATTATGTACAGTAGTTTACTGAGAGTGCTATTGCTGTTAGTTAGCAACATCTTCTCATGAGACCTACATTATTATATTTTATATGGTTAAGTAACTGGTTATATGTTTTAGAGACACTTTTTCATCATTGTGCTGATGAGTCAGTGGTGTTATTGTGCTGATGAGTCAGTTTTGTACAAAGGCATCAAGAAAGTGATGAATGAAGTTCTTATGTATGACAACAATTTAGCACACAATCAGCAACTTTGCTGGATTGTCAGTGTTGTGATGCGTGGTAAGTAAATAATACTAAATAAATAATACTAAGTATCCCTTGATTAATGATATTTAACCATATTTGCTGGTGGCCAAATCAGACAAAATTCAAGTGTTTGGTCTGTGGGCTGCCCAACTGAATATCAGGGAAGATGGTTCAGGTATGGCTACTATACTTGGTGCCTAGGAAGACCAGATTAAATTGTGAGAACATCTGTGTTACTGGCTACATCAATCAAAATCCAACTGTTTGGCCTGTGGGCTGCTCTTTTGGATATCAAGGAAGATTGCTCAGGTATGGCTACTACAACTGGTATCTTGAAGGACCAGGTTACATTGTGAGACCATCTTTGCTGGTGGCCAAATCAGACAAGGTCCAACTGTTAGGTCTGTGAGATGATCAGTTGGGTAACAGAGAAGATGGCTTAGGTGTGGCCATTATAATTGGTATATTAGAAGACCAGGTTAAATTATAAGAGAACAGAGATTGACAATCCTAGAGAGCTTTTCTAAATCTAAAACAAGTGTAACTAATAAAAGAGTTATATTAGTATGTTATAAAGAAAGAAATGAAATATTTCCAGGGCTCTGTACTTAACTAAACAACTATAGCAGAAAATCAAAAGCGAATAAGTGATCTGCAAAGAGCGCAGTAAAAAATATATACTTCCAGAGCAAAGAGGGGAAACGGAATCAATACAACATTACTTCAAGCTAAGTTATTTAGCAATATATATTGATTCAGTGCCCAGTAGTACATAATAATAAAATGAAGTGCCCTTTTTTATAAAGGAGAGACTTAAAGTTTTAGCGTTGCCATTAATCATATAACAGCAAATAGTTACACAGTTATGTTATTAAAGTACATAGAAACAACAACAAGAGATCCTCTGCATGCACCCATTATCAATACATCAGTCAAAGTCAAATTATGCATTAAATTAAATGCAATGCTATTCACAAATATATTTGTACCTATACATTATGCTCACAACTAGCATCTAGTGCTAATGCTCCACCTGCCTGCTTTAACAAATTATACACAATTAAGGCTAATTTCTGAATGCCTAAATATGCAGAAATGTTCAAAAATAGGTGCAAAATCACATTTTTTTTTACCCAAAATGCAATGTTATTCTCCGGATTTTAGCAGAGCAGGAGCAAATTTGCAAGTTGTGCAAGTGGTATAACTATTCGCTTCACAGAAAAATGTACAAAACTGCAGAAATGGTGAGATTTTAACATGATGTAGTCAAATGCTTTGGAGTCAATATGTCAATGATTATTCTGTGTGTTTTTTCTTGCATGTATTGGAGTCATTGGGCATTTTTTCCTCTGCTTTATTCACATAATGGTTTTGCAGATAGATTCCATTTGCTGTGTAATACTGTACATACATATATACACAAAACTATAAGTTGGAGACAGTGTGAATCTTAAATACTGTAAAGCAGTTGTATTATATATATTTCTATAAAACTAAAAAAATCTGGGAATGAATATTACTTCAGGCATAGTTATTTAGCAATAAATTCTCATCATTTGCCCAATAATCCACTAAGTATGTTTATTTAGCAATACACCCTGATTTTTTCCCAATAGTGTATACAAATAATATTGATGGTTTTTAGTTAGCTAAATCTAAAAGAAAAAGCATTCAATTTTATTAAAAGTAATTAAGCACAGAAAAAGTACTGTTTGCTACATAGCTGAATATGCACAGGAAGATCTGACTGCTAACTCTTTAATTACCATGGGCTGAATATACAATACATACATGGTGTTGGGTGAATTCATTTTAGGGCCGCTTGTGCCTATGTGAGAACCTTGCCTCTGACGGCAAGGAACGGCCAGTTACCAGGGTCAGCAAAAAGCTGCCCCTGGTAACTCTTTTTATTGGAAATTCAGCTCCGCTAATGCAGAGAGTGCAATAGTCCTCTCTGCACTAGAGATGCAGCCCCCCTTGACCAGCTCCGACACCAAAGTTCTCAATGTGGAGCAGGAGCGGGGGGCTGTCTGAGGCAGCAGCCACGGAATCGGCGCTGATTCCTTTATTCTCCCTCCACTGTCACAATGCAGGGGATATGGCCATAGTCATAGGACGTGTACCTCACCAACACCATGAAAGCATTAAAGAAAGACTTGTGGCCATGATTTGATCCTTTGGGTCCCATTCTTTTCAATCAGCAATGTATTTCTGAAGGACTGACTACTATATAGAATGTGTGCATCTGTTTGAAAGTTACTTAGCATTTACGTCCTTCAGATGTGCAAGCCAGTGATCACCAATAGGCCCAAAGCTTAAGGAGCCCTGTGTACTTAGTGCTTTGTACCTAATGACAGTCTTTAGTACTGCTGTTGGGATTAGTAAATGAGCCCTTTTGACCATAAATACACCAGGGAGCCAGGAAACATACTGCTAAGGTTTAAGTAATCGTTTAATGGTTTAGAATGTTGTTTGATAAAAAAAATATTGTCCAATATGAATCTCTGTCTTTCGATATGGCTGTTATTAAGTACAGATATATCCGAGGTGATGTCCCTAGCTTTTGATAAAGCAGAATGAATGTTACTGTGGTAAAACATACATAAGCCTTTGCATACATGCCTTCCTCACTATATTGTGTTGCTGACTTGTGTATCGCCTTGTGATATGTAGGTGCTTCCTGCACTCATACTGAGCTCTCATTGTTATCAGCAGTCCCCACTGATTCACTGCCATTATTGGCTCAGTCGGTTCCCTGACCTCGGCTTCTGTCTTTCACTTCTGAGCTTTAGAAATTCCATTACTGCTGTGCTGCATTATTATCTTCCTAGTACCATATGTCCCTTTGGCTGTACCTCAGGAGTGACATGGCTCTGACATTTTAAACAAACCTGAATGTATCAGGGGAAATTTTAAACAGAAGCTTTTTTTGAATAGAATAAAGCATCTTTAATAACAGTATTAGGGTGCAATTAAATAAAATAACATCTATATTACAATATGAATGCTTTATGAATTAATTTCCCCTACATCACATCTAAAATCAGCTAAAAAACAATCATACGGGCACTCTCTCTCAACAGCACCCAAATGCAATAGTATTAAGCTATAGTAACTTAAAATGAGTCATTTCAATTCAAATACAAAGATCCTATCCTAAAACCATAATTGGTCTTCAAAAATGCCTTTTAAAAATCCTGAATATTGTTGGCAGCTGCCATCTTACTGGCCATTAATTTGTCAGCTTTAGGTTTGAACATGTGCAGTAGTGAAAATTGTAGAACTACACACTATTGCGCATGCATGAATCTAAGGGGCCCATTTATTAAAGTACCATTGGTTCTGAAAACAAAGTTTTTCAAAGTTTTTGTACTGTGTGTATATTTTTTCACAAATTTTTCACACTGTGTCAAAAATTATGCGACTAAATTGTATTGTTGCAACGAGTACAAAAGTTTCGGATTAATTCAAGCTTTGGTATTGTTACTTTCCTTGGGCCAGGTTGGAGCTGCAGAGTGCCATTGAGCCCTATGGGAGACTTTCCTTGGGCCGGGTTGGAGCTGCAGAGTGCCATTGAGCCCTATGGGTGACTTTCCTTGGGCCGGGTTGGAGCTGCAGAGTGCCATTGAGCCCTATGGGAGACTTTCCTTGGACCGGGTTGGAGCTGCAGAGTGCCATTGAGCCCTATGGGAGACTTTCCTTGGGCCGGGTTGGAGCTGCAGAGTGCCATTGAGCCCTATGGGAGACTTTCCTTGGGCCAGGGTTGGAGCTGCAGAGTGCCATTGAGCCCTATGGGTGACTTTCCTTGGGCCAGGTTGGAGCTGCAGAGTGCCATTGAGCCCTATGGGTGACTTTCCTTGGACCAGGTTGGAGCTGCAGAGTGCCATTGAGCCCTATGGGAGACTTTCCTTGGACCAGGTTGGAGCTGCAGAGTGCCATTGAGCCCTATGGGAGGCTTTCCTTGGGCCGGGTTGGAGCTGCAGAGTGCCATTGAGCCCTAAGGGAGACTTTCCTTGGGCCAGGTTGGAGCTGCAGAGTGCCATTGAGTCCTATGGGAGGCTTCCAAAAACATGCACTGAAGGATCAAAGTCAGAAAGGTTTTCCCGCCGTTTACTATCGTTCGGATACGAAAATTTTGTGACTTTCGGATTACCAATACGATATTATTGTCCTTTAAAGTCATTAATGAGTATTTAAATGTTTCCTCTGACTGTGATCAAAATATTTTAGCCAGATACCAACAAAAACTTGTCAGTGCACATGGATATCCACAAGTGCATGTTTTTTCCCCCCCACAATGCAGCTTATTTTCTACAGAATTTCAAGATGGCGATAAGCTTGATGCAATTGCTCTACCTCTGCAGACTGCATGTGAGCTACATTGCAAACCTTCCTGCCTGCCTGGCATAATTTGTGGTGGTCCCTGGCGCCATTTCCGGGCATTCAGCGTGCAAGTGACGCGTTCTCCTTAGTCTTTCGGAGCAACTAAACACTATCATCTTTATAGTATATGGCACACTATGCATTTTCATTCCCTGCACTGTTGAGTAGTGATGAGCGATTCTGTTCTGTTTCGCTTCAATGAAAAATTTGTGAATCTTTCAAAAGATCTGCGAAATGGCGGAAAATTTGCGAAACGGCGAAAATGTCGTGTGGCAAAAAAATTGTCGCCTGCGGCTATTATTTTGTCGCCCGTGGCTATTATTTTGTTGCCCGTGGCTATTATTTTGTCGCCCGCGGTTATTATTTTGTCGCCCGCGGCTATTATTTAGTCGCGCGACTATTCTTTTTTGACGCCGGCGACAATTTTTGGACGTGCGGCGAATTTTTCTGCGGTGAATTTTTTCATCCGTTTCGCGAAACAATCCGCCAATGGCGAACCCATGGAAATTTGCCGCGAATCCATGCCTGGTGAAACATTTCGCCCATCACTACTGTTGAGCATGTTCTAGCCAAAATCCACCCCATGTATGTAGTGACAGGCAGATTCTCCTACTGTCAAAGTGCACAGACCAGCAGAGAAAACAAATTATGTGACATAGGCCTAATAATGTATTTAATTCTCCTGCTTATTGTTCAATGGTTATTTACATACATTCAATAAGCAGCTGACAACCAATCAGGACTGCTGGCTTATCTCGCTATGTGCAGAACATAAAACTAATAACGTGGTAAATTATGTTAGCTTTTGAAATCTGCAGATGGAATGGAATGTTCTTGAATTCAGTTTTCCTTATACATAAATTGAAATATACAGATAAGCAGAGGGTAGCCATCCATCATTTGCTGCCTTTCTTTACAATCAACTCGAGCACTGGGGCCCTTTGGTTGCCTCTGATAGAGAGTTCTCAAGTAACCAGAGGATAAACCAAAATACATGTTGTGTTAAAAATATTTTTAAAAAGTCTGTAGGGCATGACATTACTCTTGCTGTACCAAAATGATACCTTTTTCCTAAAAATGTGTTAAATACATTATTGGATAAAGGCGTAGGAACAGGTATGGCTCACCAGGCGGCTAGAGAAGCAGAGTTGCACACACAGCAGGTAGGAGCGAGACAGTTTTTGCTGTACACCCAAATATGGCTAGGTCAGCGAAAACATGGGCTCAGGGGGGGTTTTAAAAAGGGGAGTGGCAAACTAGCTTCCATATGCCTCCACAAGAGCGGAAAATTCGCTACGGTGAAGTTGGAGCATGTATGAGATATGCACTATGAAGAGAAACAGAGCTTATGTAATCAGGTTGGGCTATGAGCAATGGGTCACTGCCAGGGGAGGGAAGCCCTCTGCAAGGGAAACAGGAAGTGTGGGAGTTTTATTGCTGAGGGTGATTTGTGTGGAAACAACTCCTGAGATAACCAAAGTTGTTAAAACAAATATACATGGCCTAACTGCCTTGTATCAGGCTAGCTGGCCAGTAAACCAGGCAGTTCTGGTTAATAAACAAAAACTGTTAGTTGCTATTGCTTTTGTTATTCACTGTTTCAAGTTTTTTTTCTCTTGGGAACCTCAGTTTGAATATAACAGACAGATTGCAGTTTGTTACCCTGGGGATGACATTCTTTTTACTTTGAGAAGTTATTGCTAAGGCTACCACTTGAGTGAATTTCCACAGTACTGAGTCATGCCATAAGAGTAACTAAATTGTTTTTACCTTTGTGTGCAAAGACCAATGTGATTGCAGCTAATGTGCATGTGACCATACCTGTGATTTACACCAACAACCTGCATATAATTCACTACTAAATACGACAAATGTACCATTTGTTTGCCATGCTGGCATATTGTATGCTCCTGTCCCAGCTCAGTTTGCCTGAGTTAAAATGTGCAGCATATTTGCCAAGTGACTGCTAAAGACCAGTAGATCATCCCATGATGGATTCAACTTGCATTGATCCATGGCAGCTGAGAATTAGACATACCCAGACCAGGTCCCATAGGTTCTCACTAAAAAAGAAAAAAAAGGCATACTTTCGCATACATAGGTCTGCTCACTGACACTAAAATGGAATCAATGACCAAAAGGGATATCCTTGGACTAAATACACTTTAGTGCACACTATTTTCATTAGTGTGCACTAGATTTGACAAAATAGTTAACATTTTGTATCGGACAGCTCCCATTAACTCCTACATGTCCTCCCAAACTTTCAGATGCTCCAGAATTACATTAGAGGTTTTTGCCATTTTTTACACCATATCAAAAATTCACAGTTGAATTCTTTAAAATCATGATTATTAACATAAAAAATTGAATTATGAAAATACACTGTGATATGTCTAACCCCCAATGAAAATGAAGTTTTCAGCTTTTATCTGTAAACCAACATCAAAACAGGATTTAAAAAACAACTTTTATTTATGCATTTCCGACATAAAACATAACAGGGGCAACGCAGCAGTACTATACAAAAGTCATTCGGCGCTTCGTGTTTCTGCACACGTATTCATAGAGGAGATATGCCTATATGGATTTGAAAACAATGAATTGAGGGAGGCTTCTAAGCAGCCCATATTTTATCAAACTTATTTGAGCAGTGCTTAGCCATATAAGTTTGATAATAGGCAGTTTATTATTTCAGCTTCACCCATTGTCCCACGGTTGGAGCCTGTGGATTCATACAATTCATTCTCACCAGCTTCTTGGCATAAAATAGTAGGGATTGCTGTAATTGTCTAGTTTTGTTCAGGGGGAGTAATTAGTCTACTGTCTCTACTAGACAAACATCTAGAGACAGGATGCCTGATAGCAGTACCTGGGGATAAGGGCTTGGCACTTTGGACAATTTGCATTTGGGTTTCTTCTCATTTATTGAATTGTACCATTGTATTAGAGAATGGGAAATTATTAAAAATCAAATCTGCTATCCTCCCACATTTTATTATCTAGTTAGGGAATAGCAGCTGTGGAAAACAGGAATTAGAAAGAAAAATCCCCACATGAAATGTTTTGCTATATGAATTGAATGTGGGCCACTCATGTCTATGGTTAGCAGAAAGTAACTGCTTTCAGCATCACTTAGCTTCAAATGTCAGGATACTTTACTCTGCAGTTCCTAGTAAGTAAAGCAGTTATTGGTATTCATAATTCCACTACCCATATTTGTTTGAGCATTGTTATGATTCTGAGTATCCCAAAGACCCCAGGGAATCCATTGTGAGGGCTTTGAACTAATAAGGCTTTTTTATGCTCTATTCTACATATCCTATATACAGATAGGAAAGAGACAGTGATTATAATGCAAGATGGTTAGGTATCTGTGCCTTTGTATCATGCTACTTGTTACACAGGTATTGGTATTATCTAGAAACCCGCTATGTGAGAAGCTCTAAATTCAGGAAGGCCATTTCACATATAGTCCATTTTATGCAAAATTTTCATTTTTTTTTTAAATATATCCCTTTTCTCTGTAAAAATAAAACAGTAGCTTTTACTTGATGATAACTAAACTGCACAAACCTATATTGGTGGTGAAACAATCCTTTTGGGTTTTTTGTTTAATGATTAAATGTTTTTAGCAGACTAATATTGTGATTCAAATTACAGATATTGTGCCTGTGTGAAGTGCCACTTATAATTTACATTTAAGGTGCTTAGCTATGTTATTACATCAGGATGGTCCTGGGGTTCTATGCCACCTGAAACATCTGACTTGACACAATAATACACACTTGCCTGCCCTTCCATTCTAATGTAATGTCAGGCTTATTTAATATTTTGGAAACAAGTCTCTAATCAGCTCGCAGATGCCTGTACCAGCCCTCCCATCGCTTGCAATGTTTTGTTTTGCTACTAATGGACTCTTACAGATTATGAAGGAATGTGACATTATCTTGTCTAAATAGAATCTAAATATTATGGATAATTGCTATAAATATTAAACTTTGCTATTTCTCAAGGTCCCCTGGTAAGACATACAATTCTGCCATTTGCCCCCAGCAGTTTTGAAAAGGGGAATATATGAATAATGCAATTTTTTCCCCTCAGAATTTCAGCATAAGGGAGATGCGCCTTTGATGCAAATTGGATTCAGTCGTCCTGAATTGTTTTAGTCAGGATGGCTCACTTCTGACAAACATCATGAAAATGATGATGAGTGAATTTTTGTTGCCTGATGCAGATTTTTGTGAATCTGTGGTAGAATTTCACCATGCATTTTGTGTCGGAATTTTTTTTTATGTGGGTAAGAAAAACGTGGTGAAAAAAATGCCCATTTTTTTCCTGCAGTGTCATGAATTTTTTGGAAAAGCAAAGCAGGGCAGTTTGGCTCATCATCAGTGCTGAATGCCTTAGGCACAAGTGCAATGTGTCTATTTTCACCAACACTACTCAGGTTCCCTCAGTGTCAATAGTCGCTATTTTGAGCCGTTAAGAATGAATACATTGCCTCCTAGCACAGTTGTGCAGAGGTGCAAGGAACGGCTTTTGGGCACTGATTTATACCACCACTGGGTTCATTTTTGCATGGGTACATCTGTGGTGGTGCTCACATCTGAGATAAGTGAGGTTTCTTAATATAGAAACTAAAATAAACCAGATGGAAGGGTTTTTTGTTTTTATAATTCTGCTTTATATTTTTTCATGCTTACGCTTTTTTTTTCAAAATAGAATTTAGTCTGTTGATGTTTTATGTAGTTATTTTGATGGTGCAATGGCTGATTTATCCTCAGAAGGCGGAACCTCTTAACTATGATAGATTTGCATCTGTTTCATTTTAATTTACTGTGTAATAACATTTTTTTATTAATATGGAATGGTCCTTCAATGACCTTGATTTGTGCCTTGTATCCCCTAGTAATATTGGACCTAAATTAGTTCTTCTGTATGTAATGTTGAATCTGTAACTATGTTATTCACTTTAAGTCATTAGTATTACATGTAGGCTTTCAAGCAATATATTATTGTAATTATATTTGTCTTTCAGTGTGGTGTGGTGTGGTTAAGGTCATAGGGTCTTACAGTTGCACAGCTGGATTTCCTTAAGGGAATGCTACACCATGCTATCATTTTATTTCTCATAGAGGTGCCTAAATTGTCTACTGTACTCTATCCCCGATCTGTCTGCTATACTATGCCTGCCGTACAGTAGCTTACTGTAATATTAAGCAGCAATCCTAGTGCCCTTACTGGGGTGTTGGATAAAACAAAATTCTTACAGGACACAGTATTTTCAGAAATGAGTGATCATTGCAACTCACCCTGACCTCCTAACTGCCTAAGGAGGCGCTTCCATTGACCTAATAACTCTTGTACTAAGCCTTAGGGATGAATCAGAAGTTGGAAAATCCAATGAAGCAGTAAGATGTAAATATTCTACATTCTGTTTGAATCCCTCTGCAGTTGCTGCCCTCCACTGAGAGCCTTTTCTGCATGAACAGTTGACCTCTGTCTACTAAGATCTATTTATTAATAATTTTATGATCCATGATCTGCGATAGTTAAGTAAGATTAATGTTGAAGCCAGGGGCTGTAAACAGTGTATAGTATGACCCCCCCCCGAAGTTTGTACCCGTAAACTATTTACTGTACTGTATTGTAGCAAATATATTTAATTTCAGAGTTTTGGTGAAATTTAATGGAGCTCCCCCATTTGGTTGAGACTAAAGGCCTAAATCCTGAAATATATTTTGCTGCAGAACATTTCTCTCCCAAATCCCCCTAAATGAGGAGATGTGTTATGGGCAACAGACATTCTAACTTTGCATTTTTATTTTTTTTTTGTAACTTACAATTTTTATTGAAAGATTTAGGGGGTACAAAAAGAAAGAAGGGAAAAGGTTAGCAGTTCCACTTCCATTCAGTATTCAGTTTTTTTTTTTGTATCTTATATTTTCATTGATTTTCACAGAATTGCAAAAGTATATAAAGCATTATACATAGTTGCTTAGGAATATGTAAGAAAAAACACAATATAATAATAAAAGGAAACAAAAAAAAGGAAATAGGGATAGATAAGAGAGGGGTGTAGAGATGGGGAATAATAGAGGGAAAAACAAATAACCAACTGGGGTACTCAAGGATGTTTTAATTTTTCTCAGAGGTTTCTTTTCTATGTAGCTAAATTGCTATTATTTCGTACATAAGACAGCATACCATATTAAAGAGAATTTCCGAAATTTAGTTGTAGCTAATTTCAGTTTCTTAATTTGAAAGATTCTATTTTATTCTCTTTTATAAGGCTGTCTGGGAGGGAGTGTTGGGGGGTTGAGCCAGGAGCTCGTATGGGGCCCATATGTCCATATATTTTGATACTTTGTTTTGTATTTGGGCTATAGCGCTTTCAAAGTTCATATTTCTGATTAATCTCCTATGAACTTCCGCAATTGATGGTGCTGTTGATTTTCTCCAGTTTGCCGCTATTGTAATGCATGTTGCTGTCAGAATGTGGTTTATCAATTTCTGAGCACATTTCAGGGTACCATTTAATGGTTTTCTAACTTTGCATTTTAATGTGACATTTGCCAACAGTGTACAGCTCAGGGCTTTTAAAAATATCCTTTAAGCTTTATTTTTATGGGAATTCCAGTCGATCCAGTACTTCAAAGATTTACTCTCCATGCACTCCATAGCCGTTCATATATAGGGATGTACAGCATCCCAGAATCAATTTGGGATTTTGGAGAATTCTAGCCTTTTTTTGGAAAGATTTGTATTCAGCCTAGGGGCACATTTATTAAAATTAGTTTTTTTTCTGGTCGTATAAACTCGACATGGTATAGATTCGAATTAAACTCGATCATTGCTGTATTTAAAAAATGTCACGATGCTTGAATCGTTGTTCGAAAATCTGGAATTTTTCGTGTTGAAAGCAGTTAAACCTCTAAAAATTCAAGTTTAAATGGAAGTTAATTTCCATATATCCACTTTATTTTTCCCAAACAGGAATTGCTCCAGCAGCCATTTTAGAAGCATTGGCACACTTGAAAAACAAAAACAATATTGTGTTTAAATTTCACTTGAAACTGGGTGAAACTGAAAACAGTCATGGCATTAAGTTCCCCTTGAAAAGTGTGAAATAGAAAACAATGAAGGTATTAAGTTCCCCTTGAAGCTGTGTGAAACTGAAACAATGAGGGGATTAACTTGTCCTTATAAATGTGTCAAGGACAGGCTACTATTCTAAGCTTTCATAGGACTCGGCAGATCAAACCTGTCAATTTGTTTTTTTTACCAAACAAAATTAACTAAACATTCACAAATTATGGGAGTTATTTTTAAAAAAACTCGAATTTTTCAGGGAACAATAACAAAAAAATCGAGTTCTGGCGAAAACCCATTCATAAATCTCGAAATTATCGAGAAGTAAGAAAAAATCCCACTTTATCTCATAATTGCTTAGTAAATGTGCCCCCAAGTGTATCTTTATTTATATATAAAACCCATTTGCACAAATATTGGGATAATAACATTGTTCTGACCTCCTGAATGTTGGCCTGGCCATGGGCAGATAAATTGGGAATTCTGGTCTCTACTTCATCAGAGAATGGATTAGTGACTACGTGCTTTGCAAGTAAAAACAGGTGCACTTTGTGCCCTACACAGCACCTGGGGAATTCAATTTTCTGAGCTGTAAAAGCAGAACACAGAAACTTACGTTCCTCTGATAAATATAGTGCAGCTTTGCTGAACACATAAGTCACTATTCCAGTTTCTGATGAAGCACCCCCCTATGGCAGCTGGTAAGGACAGGGCTACCTTGCAACTGCCAATGCTGCGCTCTGCCCTTGTGAGGCACAGGATGTAGCCAGACCCTGGTGAGAAGCACTTGAGCATTTACACCCCCATAGTACTCCTGCATTTCTGCGTGGGTACTGGCAAATGTGTTTTGTATGCTTTGCAAAAGAATCATGCTATTGTTTTAAATGTTAAAACATTAAATTCATTTTCTAAATAACCTGTAAGCATTGTGTTTTCTATTATTGCCTATTTCTTGGAGACTTAAGTGTTAGAATGTCAATGTTAGAAGTACAGATTCCTACAGCGAAATGACTTATTTTAGAATATGTTACGTTGCACAGATAGCTCAAGGCCTCTGCAGTCTGCGACTAGAATTGGGGGTGGCCTGTGTTAGACCACGCGCAATTCTAAGGGCTGGATGGGGGAGGCACGTAGGCACTCTTTTGCCCCTTAGTGCTTTTGCACTTGTACCCAGGGGCTTTCTGAATGAGGCCTGTTGCCTTTGAGATGAGCCTTTGAGTCCTTTTTTTAAGTTGGCCAATTTAAAGAAGTAGTAATATGATTTGTAGACTTTGATTTGCAGATAAAGATGCTCAATGTACAGTAGGAAATGTTATGTACAACAATTAGCTGCAGTTAGTGATGCTCTTCGTACCCTGGTGAGCAGACACAGAATCATTGCAGCCTGTTTTCATTTCAGTTACTGATGCAGAACAGTGTATATCAAGATCAAAGTAATATATGATACTAGGAAAATTTACTCTCTGAGACTTAAATATGAATAAGGATGCTTTGTAAACACTGAGCTAAAGGACTATATTACCTTTATCTTTATTTTTCCCTTTGGATTTGTCTAATGGAAACATCAAGACCAGAATGTAAATTTGTTTTTGTCCCTGAATCGGCTTGCAGTTGTAGCCCTTGTCTTAGTAACATAACAAGCCACCACAGTAAAGTCTGTCTAAAAAAGAACTTGCACAAAATACATATCTAATCTGATTTCTAATATTGGGCCAGGGAATGTGCATTGGGAACCTCCCTTATTTTAGTATGTTTGTAGAAAATGTGGCCTAAATGTATCTCTCTGTCTCAGGCTGGGAGCTGCAGCAGGGGCTATTTTATAGCCTCTGCTGGCCCACCCTGTATATTTGGTGTCAAAACCAGATTCGCTTTGGGTCTTCCTATATTTCCAGATGTCCTCTGGTGCTCTCAGCAGGCCTCAGACCTTTTTCTCTCTTCCCAGCCAATTGGATCTCTCCATATACCTGGACTGGATGATGTCACAGGCAGAGGTAGCTGAGCTATTTGGCCTAAAATGAATGCAGGCATAATGGAGAAAAAGTCTTTTAATCCCCTAAATATGTTTGTAGCAGATTTGTCCTAAATGTAATTTCAACACTCAGTCTGTGACATACAGATTTTGGCCAGAAAATGCACAAATGACAGCTGCAGGTTACAGATGTAATTGACTGAATGGCCAAGGTCAGGCACCAATCATCAGACTTTCATTGCTGTTACTGAGGTAACAAAAATCTAAACTACATGAGTAAATAATTAGTGCCAAACGTTAAATGCATATTGTATCTATAGTCATTAGGTGCAGAATAAGCCCTGTGCCCCATAGGCCTAAAGGTTCATTGAACATCACACCTGTAGAAGAAGTTGGAGACATTTGGGCTAGAAGGAGAACCAACACCACAAAACCCACCAGATACATTAAATAAAAGTGAAAATAATACAACTGCACTGGCTAAGATAGCACCACATGAATCTAACAAAGGCAGGGTAAAAGTAAAGTTCCTCTGGCGGGTCAGGGTACAAAGTATATGAAACAGGCCCAAGCCACCATGTTATTCATAGTTTGCACTCTGCCCAGCTGATACAACCCTTGGGTTTTGACCTCCACTACCTCCATGAATACAGTGCTGACTGTTTTGAGCAGCATTGCTGTATTCATGAGGGGTGATGGGAAAAGGATCTGGTTGGGAGGTGCAATGCAGTGTATGTACAATGGACAAATACTAATAAAGGCCAATCAATGGGAAAGTCATTTATTGTACATTATACACACTGTGAATTACAACCATACATCAGTGCAAAATATCCTCTAGTGGCCAAAAAGGAAAATAACTATTAAATATAAATCTGCACTGATGCTAAAGTTAAAAAATGTTTTCTTTATTACAGTACGTTAAAAATCACTTAAACCCCATGCATTCAGCCTAACGCGTTTCATGCTTACCCAGCACTTAATGGTAGGTTCCGAAGAAAACATTTTTTGCACATAAATATATACATAGTACAAATCGCATCCCAATTAATTAAAACCAATCAACATGCAACACACTGATTTCCCTGAAGTTTCCCTTTCCCTGTAAAGGTGTGCAAGTAAAGATAAGGAAAGTAAAGAATATTTTCTTTAAATCATTTTTATTGAATGTTAAAATGTACAGTTCCAACAAGAGATGCACCAAATCCACAATTTTGGGATCCAGATGAACCCAGAATCCTTTGTAAATGATTCTGCGGAATAAAGAATCCGAATCCTAATTTTCATGCGGCGAAAATTTTTCAGCTTCTGGGTTTATGTGACGAGAAATCATGTGATTTTAAGGTTCGGCCAGGAACGTGAATTCGGCAAATCCTGCTGAAAAAGGCCGAATCTTGGCCAAACCTAATTCTGGATTCGTTGCATCCCTAGTTACATTAAATAACAAATATTTACCAACCATTAGCAAAATACAGCATTACGTGTTAATCAGGTCAGCCTTACAAACCCAGGGGAAGACTTGGGCAGGGGTTGCTGCAGGTTGGACGTACAAAGCACCAATGCAGTTTGGTTTCCAGCACATAGGGAGTTAGAAGAGGAGGAACAGGTAGATGAGACAAGCAATGAGCAGAATATAAGCCTCTGCTTGAAACAGTCTTTGAGAAGGTGCATCGCTGGTCAGCCCATTAGAAAATGTGTTTTCTAGATCCATATTTCCGGTGGTTATCTTCCTAGATGAGGTTTCCATAATATGAAATCTACTATTTGGATCATGGTTATTAAACACAAATTCCTTTTGACTTGTTTTATATTTCACAGTGTCTTCTTTAACTATATCATTCTTTTTCTTAATTGTGAATTCAATATTTTCTTCATTCTCTTTAGTAGATAAAGAGGTTTCTTCCATTTTATCTTCAGTTGTATCTTGCGAACTTTTAATTTTGTTAAGAATCCATTGTTCAAAATGCTGGACAGAGGTATATACGCCATTCATGTGCCATTGGCCGCAGATTCCTCCCCAGCTTACTACTCCAACAACATAATAGAGTGCAGCTCTTTTCTTTTTGCACATTAACGGGCCACCACTGTCACCCTGGAAACAAGAGAATCAAGAGTAAAATTAGGTTTCGCTCAGCCTCTCCTTTCCCACCAACATTCTAATTGGGCTGTTTTTGCCTACCTATTCCCAAATCTTTACTTATCCCACCTCACTCTTCCACCTATTGTTATATACATACATACACACACACACACAAACAAACATATAGTGAGACACTTCTTGGAAAAGGCCTTCAATCTAAAAAAAAGAAACTTACCAGGCAGACATCACTGCCTCCTTGCTCATAGCCGGCACAGATTTGGTAGTCGTTTATAAATCCATTGTACCAGTTGCTTCTGTTGCAGCGTTTGGAATCGATTATTTCCACTGTGGCTTCTTGCATGGTATCGGTCAATGTGTTATCTAAAGATATATAAAAATATCACATAATCATCGATTGACACTAATTACTGCGTCTATGAAATATCACAAATATCTGAAATACTCGCCCAGGTGAGACTGTAGTTTGTGTGCCATTGGGAATTATTTACCCCATAACCCCAGCCTGAGCAACTGCTAATAACTGCAATCAATGCCGTCATTTAAGTAACACCATGCTAAACAGGATTAATGAGCAAGCTAGAATGTTATAGATAGAATATAACTAAACTTAATACTTACTTATTTCCTCTAGAACACCCCATCCTGCAATGTGGCAGTCATCCATCTCAGATACTTTAGAAGATTCCGGAGGCAAACAGGCGGGCTGTATGTAGTCACTGAATTCAACCGCTTCATTTAAACGGATCAGGGCAATATCATTTTCCTTAGATTCATTCACAAAATGTTCATGTCGTATGAATTCTTTTATTGTTCGGATTTTGGTCTCTGGTCCCAGTTGCGACAAATCATTTGCTCCAAACACAACTTTTGCTAAATAGGTGTAGCTAATGCAGTAAAAGAAAGTATAGAATTATAAATTGCTCATGAACGTGGCCAAGGTTTCTACCCATCAGCTGGGTCTTTGAAACAAAGCCAACCTAAAACATGTTGAAAAACACCCTTTATATTCAATTATTTATTACATTCATCTGAAAATATCTTACTTCTGGTAATTATACATGCAATGTGCTGCTGTCAGAACCCAGAGATTGTTTAGGATTGTTCCACCACATATAGTCTTGTAGCCACTAGTTGTGGGCATCTGAATGCTGACTATCCACGGCCAACTTCCTGGCTGTGCCTTAGCACCCCCGATTATACGGCGGACGCGGTGGTGGTATTTTGGAAGAGCTTGTATCCCACAAGTTGCTGGAAATAAAAGAAGATTTTGGAAATTAGTATCTGTTTGCAAACCTCTATGTACAATATACAGTAGAGTCCAAATAAACAACATGTACAGTAAACTGCAATATATATATACATGTACATTAAATAGAAATGTCAATTTAGCTAATTTAAAGGAGACATATCCTATAAAAATTAACAATGTACCAGAGAATTGTACTTCTCTAGATATAGAAGGATTGTGCTTAAAAAGTTTTGTTTTTTACTGATTTTATTGAGAAGTTCGCCCAAATCCCCACTAGCCCCGCCCATCAGTTCCACTTCCTGCTGGCTGGATTCTCTGGATAAGCTGGGGAGCCGGCGGCCCTCAGTACCCTGAACTGTAGGATAGGAAGCAATCAGCAGCTAGGCTGACCTGATAGGGAACTGAACCCTGTCTGTGCTTCTCTGCCTGCAGGGCTGTGATTGGCTCTCCCCCTCCTACTGTGCTTCTGGCAGGGACCGTTAGGACACGCCCACCCCTCATTTCAAACTCCAACAGAGAAGCGATAAGATCTATAGAGAGTTCCAATAAAGGGGCCATTGTTACAGATAGGATTAATGTTTAGCCCAAAGGGAAACCAGCACCGTATATTATTCATAATTGCCTACAAAACTAGGGTTTTTCCCATTTATCCAATATGTCTCCTTTAATATCTAAATACTGAACAAGTATAGCTCCTTTTTTTATAGGACCAGTATAATATAAATATATATAGCTGTGCTATAAGCCTGGAGGAGTGCTCCATGTTTAACAAATACACACAAAAAAACAGATCTAGCAAATAGTAGGCATATTGTGTATTAAACTTTATAACAATACTCACTTCCAAGTATAGAATTTTCAGATAAAGAAAGTAGAAGTATGATGTTAAGTAAAAGCAGTAATAGCTTCATGTTTACTCACTGAGCTACTACTGCATACTAAAGCCTTCTATTGGCATTTGAGTATAAAGCAGCTTTTAGCTTGTGATGTCACGTCATGATAAGGCAAGTGATGTCACAATGTAAACAAGGGCTGTAATATGATCTCCAGCAGATATACTTTCAGTTACATCACATGACATTACATCTACAGTTTGAAGGTTTTACTTAATGAAAAATGATATCTAATAGCATTAAGTATATGAAATTGTAGTAACATAAGAATAAAAAAAAACACCTTATATGGTAAAAATATGTTTAGAAACAGATGTCATTCTGACACAGTGCTGGTAATAAGGACTTTCCAACTCCACTAATCACTGATTGGTTGCTATGAGTAGGCATGGATTTGCAGCAAATTTCCTTGTTTCCCCATTGCTGGATTTTTCAAACAAAATTCAGCCACAACCAAAAATTCATGAAACTGTGAAAAAAATAGAGAAATGGAGAAAAATTGTGAAACGCTGCTATTGTGACTTTTTACGCAACCATGATTTTTTTGACATGAGCGCAACATTTTTTCATGTGGCCACGAGTTTTTCTCCACTCTGCAAATTTTTTTCACTCAAATTTTTGCACCGTTTAGCGTAAAAAATCCGCCAATCATGAAACGTGGACATTTGCCACAAATCCATGCCGGACAAAAAAGGTGCCCAGGTGCAACTGCTAAGATCTTGTAAATGTACAAGTAGCTTCATTCTGACTATTTCTGGCTTCCCCATTAAGCTCATTTATAGCATAAAGCAGTTGTAAACATAAAGCAGTTATAAGCATAAAGCAGTTGTAAACATAAAACAGTTATAAGCAGAGGATTGAGATAACAAGGACTTCAGCTAAAGCAAGTCAGCTCATCTCAGCTGAAGGGGAGCAATAAAGCTGTTTCGCTGATAGATATATATATATATACACAGTGCAGCTGGAATGTAAAAAACACTTTATGGCTGTTATATTATCAGAGCATTTACAATATTACGGCTGAACAAGCATTCCTTTGACCATATGTGGCTTCTTCATGGTCAGTTGTGGCTTCATGTCAGTGAAACCCATAAAGCCTTTGTCTGCTCTCAGTAAAAATGTATATGAGAGTTTAGAATGTTTTGTATGCCTTAACATAAAAATAAAATATACATAAAATAATTCTAATAACTCTAATTAAAAGACAAGGATAGTGAAAATCATAGGGGGTGCCTTTTAGCACTTACCTTTGCTCACCATGGTGCTCCTCTTTGCTAAAAAATCCAGCCCTGGCTATAAGCAAAGGATTTCTTTATCAAAATTCTTATTTGTGTAATATTCATAATTTTTACTACAGGTAATGTACCCATTATCCAGAATGCTTGGGACCAAGGGTATTCCGGATAAAGGGTCTTTTTGTAATTCTGTAATTTATTGATCTACTAAAAAAATCAATAAAACATTAATCAAACCCAACAGGATTGTTTTGTATCCAATAAGGATTATTTATATCTTAGTTGGGATCAATTACAAGGTTCTGTTTTATTACTACAGAGAAAAAGGAAATCAGTTTTAAAATTCTGAATTATTTGATTAAACTGGAGTCTATAGGAGACGGGCTTCCCGTAATTCGGAGCTTTCTGGATAATGGGTTTCCGGATAAGGGATCCCATACCTGTACTTTGAATAATCTTGAACTGTAAAAAAAAAAAGTTATTCTTATTTATTAAAAAATCAGAATTAAAAACACATAAAACACATAATAATGTAAATTAATTAAAGTGAAAAACAAATAATTTTTCATTTTTGCGTGATTTTTAATAGGTCACAAATCTGAAAATAGTTAGAATTTTAACTAGAACAGCTCTCATTGACCTCTACATGACGACAAGAGTTTTCCACTTTTTTTCACTTAATAAGTATAAAAAATGTGCGTTTCTTAAATGCAAAAAAACTGCCGGGGAAGTGTGCATGCACAGTGCTGCAACATTTCTAATTTTTGTTATATATTTCTCATGGAACAGTTGAAAAGGGACTACTGGGGAGTGGCTGAACATTGTTTCAGAGAGTACCATGTCTCAAAAATAAAGTAATTAAACAAATAAAATAGTTCACACTTATTAAAGAACAAGGATAGTGGAAATCACCAGGGGTGCTTATTGGAACTAAACTTTACTCTCAATGACCTCAAGCTTGTCCTTCTTTTTGCTGAAAAAATGCACCAGCCCCGGGTATATACAATAAGGGGGGCATTTAATAATGCTTGATTCTTTCAGTTTGGGTAATTTGATGCTAAAATAAATTTTTTTGTCATGGAAAAAAACACAATTTTTACTTGATTTATTAAGTGACAAAACAGCAACAAGTCCAAATAAAGAAATACGGCAGCTAAAACCTGTTGAGATCATGTAGAAGTCAATGGCAGATTTCCCATTTACGACTGGCAGATCTTTCTTTGCTTCGTGGTTTTAGGGCTCTGGTACACGGGGAGATTAGTCGCCCGCGGCAAAACTCCCTGCTCGCGGGCGACTAATCTCCCCGAGTTGCCTTCCCTCTGCCATCCCACCGGCGAACATGTAAGTCGCCGGCGGGATGGCAGACGCGGCGGGGCGATTTCGGGAAATCGCCGAAAAAGCCTTGCGAGTCTTTTTCGGCGATTTGCGCGAAATCGCGCTGCCGCGTCTGCCATCCCGCCGGCGACTTACATGTTCGCCGGTGGGATGGCAGAGGGAAGGCAACTCGGGGAGATTAGTCGCCCGCGAGCAGGGAGTTTTGCCGCGGGCGACTAATCTCCCCGTGTACCAGAGCCCTTAAAGGTTTTCAGGGGGGGGGTTGATGTTGGCTTTTTTCAACAAATTTCTCATATTTTGTGATTTTTTTCACTTTATCAATTCAGATCTTTTGATTTATGACATTCATGAAAAGCAGTTTAGACATGGTTTCAAAAAACCATAAAACCAAGAAAATCCTAATGTTAATAAATGGGCCTCCAAGTGTTGTGGGGTCATTTTCTGCTTCATCCCAATGGTCCCAATGGGCACTATGCATACGCAGTGCTGTAATATTTCTAATTTTCATTTTCCTCATGGGAGCAGTTCTATAGGGACCACTGGGGAGTGGCTGAACATTTTTACAGATAGCACCATGTCTCTGTGCCTTCCCAGCACCCTGTATATGCTGTTGCCAAGCCTTCAGAAGGGCATATACAACACTGTTACCAAGGGAAGCTGGTATGGCGATTACTCACATATTCACTGCTCACAACTACAGGCAGGGTGCTGGCACCAGACTTAAAAAGGGACTGCTGAATCCCCCTACACTATGCTGGCAGCATACTTTCATTTGCTGTTATTATTAACATTTATTTATAAAGCGCCAACATATTCCACAGCGCTGTACAATAAGTGGGTTTCATACATTGGACATACAGAGTAACATATAAAGCAATCAATAACCGATACAAGAGGTGAAGAGAGCCCTGCCCAAAAGAGCTTACAATGTACGATTACTGAGGTAACTCACATCTAAACTACATGAGTAAATAATTAGTGCCAAGCAGTAAATGCATATTGTATCTATGTACATTAGGTGCAGAAGAAATACATACTGTTGCTCATTTTAGCAAAAAAAAGATTATATTTGTGAAAAGGGTGCCTTTCATGTGATCTTCACATTTATCATAATAAAATATAATATTATATATATTTTAAACCCTTCAGTACCAGAAGCCTTCAACATAATTCTGAATGCTTATAATTTTACTTGGATGGCCGTCATTTATCTGTTCTTGTATTTCTGCCTAAAAAATACAGTGAAAAGAGACAGCAGGGAGGAGATATTGCTCCTGAGCCTCAATTGCCCACCTATAATGACATTTGATAGAGCACAACTTTTCACTTGGACATGACAATTTTCAGCCAATGCATTTATCTTGCTTTGAATCAAAAACTCTATTATTGGGGACTTTCAACCACTGCAGCTTTTCGATTTTGTTTCCTCATAGAATGTTTGTCAGTATCTCCACGTTTTAGAGGCTTGATTGATTTCTACAATGTCCAGGAGATGCAATTTTATTCTTTAGGCAGGTATAAGAATTTCATATACAGGTATAGGATCAATTACCTGGAATGCTTGGGGCCTGGGGTTTTAAATAAACCCAACAGGATAATTTTACCCCAATATGCATTTGTGCAGCTTAGTTACCATCAAGTACAAGGTACTATTTCATTTTTACAAAGAAAAAGGAAAGTATATTTAAAGGGGAACTCCACCCAAACACAACTTAAGTGGTTTAAAAAGTAAACATAAATTCAAGCAACTTATAAATCAGTTAAAAAATATGCACCTTTTCATCATGGTTCATAAAATGGTTTGGGACAGTTCCCTAAGCCTGGCCCCCTGTTCTGATCTGGCTGACTACTTTGAGACTCAAATAAAATATAGCAGTAGTTCATTGTCCTCAGCCTGCCTTCAGCCTTCATCCTCCCAATCCCACAATTCCTTGGACATGTCAATAAGGAAACATCACAGTGCAATGCATTGTGGGTTATGTAGTTCCTGCATGCTGTCTGTAAGCTGTGGAGAAGTTGTTACAATTTGTAACATTAATGTTTTAGTCCCTCCTCCCTTGCAAGGATTTCAAATGATGCAGAAAGTGAATTGTTTTAAAGCTAGATTTCAGCATATAAAATAATTTTTACTCAAACTTTTTGAAAGAGCAAATTACAGTCAAAGGTATATTAGGGGTTTATGTATTGTGTGGGGCACCTTAACAAATCCCCTTTAAAAATCTGTCATTTTTTTATTGATTCTGTAAGAAATGCACTTCTTGCACTTCCGTAAATTTGCACTTGGCCCTGCTCAGTCCTTCCTTACAGCTTGCTGCCTTTCTAGTTTCACAAAACAATTCGCCAATGGTGAAATGCGGAAATTCACTGCAAATCCATGCCTGCCAAAAAACCTCGCTCATCACTACTGATAAACACATTCTCTGCATCCTGGTAATGTCACCATAAAGGGGCTTGGCACAGACTCCTTGCGCTATGGAGATTTGTGGGCAATTTTAACCTCATGAATCTTGACTTTACCCCTAATCTAATGGGAGAATGCAGGCCTGAGGCTAGAGACTATGGCCATAAGCAGTGGAAAAGGGGCAGATTTGATGTTAGGAAAATGGAAAGGCTAGCCTCAGTGATTAGAGTGTGGGTTGGTATGGATCCCATAAATGCAGCCTTCAGCGGCTTCCTTGTAAATTGCCTATTATGTTATATGATGCTTTTAACATGTTATTGTTAAAGAATGATGTTTACAATATTATTAAGGTTAACTGGTGTTTAATAAATCTGGTTGTGGCCTTTTCAGCCCAAGTGATTGGTGTGCCTTTTAGTTCAGTGGAAGATGGTAAAAGGGAAAAAGGTGGGTTAAGGTGTTACCGAAGGGGCAACGTTGACACTGCTATTGTCATGTACAAGAACTCAGGGGCTTTAATAGTGTTCATGAGATGTAACATGTTGCTGCCAACATAGAACAAATTATCCAAACAACAGCTATTTTGAACATTTTAGACTAATATATGTTGAATGGGTGAACCTTAGCATTCCCAGACTTATCCACGTGCTAATGATTCCTGATTTACAAAAAAATAACTGACGGGAGGATTACTCAAACACAGTTTATATTGTAATGATACTTTATATAAGTTATATAGTCTTATTTCTTTCTTTTTGCAAATGCTATGGTTTATTTATATGCATATTCCAAACACATATTACTTTACTAATACAACATATGTAGCTGATGTGCAATAAATGTCAGCATGACGGCATTGCAAAGGAAATGTTGCCATTTACTGAGGTTATTATTGCTATAACTTTTCAATAAAAAACGTTAATGTCACGCTTAATAGGTGTTTTTATTCCAGCAAAGCCATTCTGCTCTGCTTATGCTTCTGTTCCTTTCAAGCACTTAAAATGTTGCCCATTTATTCCAAATTGCTATATGTACATGGATTGGTTCTACAAATACTCTATTGGTTATTGAGGGCAATAAAAATACTTTTTTCTTGCTATTCTCTTACATTCCGTGGTTTTTAAAATGTCTTTTTACAGACTGAAAGAGTGAACAGGTAAAGTGTCCTTACTCTATTTGCAACTGATATGGTAAATTTGATGCTAAAGAATTATGACTATCTGAGTGCAGGAGAAGGGGGATAATAAGTTTCTTTCTAATCTCATTCATCAGTTATAGCCACTGAAGCAGAAAGCTATTATATTTGTTTGCCAAATGCTGTCTCTTATGAAACCATACAGTTGCTGGTCAGGAATAATTCCCTGCACACCCTGGCTTCTCCTCGAATCTCCCCCCACTGCTTGAAGGGATTGGCCCCCTCCCAAATCTCATGTGGGTTATGCAGTAAAACTATGATCCAGTAAACCAAAACAACTAATCAAATGCTTATTTTAATTAGAATTCAATCACTCAGTTGATCAGCTTCAGAACAGCAACAATATTGCCTGTTGTTATACAGGTATGGGATCTATTAACCGGAAACCACTTATCCACAGAGCTCTGAATTATGGGAGGGCCATCTCCCATAGAATCCATACTATTCAGATTTCAAAAATGCTTTGCTTTTTCTCTGTAATAATAAAACAATACCTTGTACTTAATAGCAAATAATATATATTTAATCCTTGGCAAAGCAATCCTATTGGGTTTATTTAATGTTTAAACTATTTTTTAGCAGACTTGAAGTCTGATGATGAAAATTACTAAAAGATCCCTTATCCGGAAAACCTTAGGTCCTAAGCATTCTGCATAACCGATCCCATACCTGTATATAGTGAAGTGTCAGTTGGACTTCATAGTAAAATATTTGCAGGTCACAACAAAAATGGCATGTTCCACAAACTATACTGAGACTGCCCCCATGGGTACCTACAGGTACAGACATACGTATATAGCAAAGTATCGTTTGGTGTGGACACAATGGTGAAGTCCTGACAGGGTAATATTACACATATTAGCTATAGCGAACATTTGTTTTTAAATGCAACTTGTTTTAAAACAGTGTTGCTCTTACATAATTATTATGGTACACCTGCAGCCAACACATATTCATCCAGCATTAATATATGAACTAGAACTCAGGAAACCCGAGAGAGTTCTAAGAAAAGAACAAACAATCTACCATAGTAAATGCCTTCATTTTCATGTATTCAGTTTTACAGAAGTCTTGTGAAATACTGAGCAATTTGTCCGTCATGGAGATGTGACAAAATAATTGCTTTGTTCGGATTTATTCATCAAAATGTTATAACAATAGCCATTTAATAGGTAACGTTCCAACCCCCACCCCATATTTGCTGTAAGTTTGCTATGCATTTTTAAAGAAGAACTCTTTAATTTCTTATTTTTTAAATCTCTTAGAGCCACACAGAAACATAATATACTGTAACCCCTATTTGGCTATAAAATAGTTAAAACCCAGGCTAGTATGGTTTAAAGCAGTGCTGTCCAACTGGTGTCCCGCAACACCCCTCTGTGTGGCCCCCCACCTGTCTGGCTGCTTTGATGGTTTACCTTTGAGTAAGCATTAAATGGTATCAGTACTGAGATTAACTGGCCCCCTGCATGGTTCTCACCTTAGATTCAGGCTGTAAACCCCCTGTATTGTTTAAAAATGTATTGCTCTCTGTTGTTCACCCCCTGCAGTGTTCACACCTCAGGCACAGACTGTAGGAGCAGTAGAAACCCACAAATAAATCTTGCACACTATAAAAAGAACATGTACTGAAGTGGTACTGCAATTAAAAAGTTTTTTAATATATAGCAATTGTGCAAACTGTAGGAGCAGTGCCAGCATTGTGTCACTTTATACTCTGCCTTCCCTATGTTGCCTGTGTGTGCCATACACACAGGCAGCATAAGGCAGGCAGAGTATGGCATACACAGGCAGCGTAGGGCAGGCAGAGTATGGCACACAGGCAGGGTAGGGCAGACAGAGTATGGCACACAGGCAGCATAGGGCAGGCAGAGTATGGCACACACAGGCAGCGTAGGGCAGGCAGAGTATGGCACACACAGGCAGGGTAGGGCAGACAGAGTATGGCACACAGGCAGCATAGGGCAGGCAGAGTATGGCACACACAGGCAGCATAGGGCAGGTAGAGTATGGCACACACAGGCAGGGTAGGACAGGCAGAGTATGGCACACAGGCAGCATAGGGCAGGTAGAGTATGACACACACAGGCAGGGTTGGGAAGGCAGAGTATGGCAGATTTTTGCAATACTACCACCATTAATATGGGTATGGTCATGTGATGACACAGGTATGGTTTCAAGTGGGTGTGGTTTAAAAAGGGGGAGTTGTCAAACTGGTTTCCATTATTGGCCCTCCATCATGCGGTACATGCGACTCTTTGAGACAGGATGGGCCTTCGCTATATGGAAGAGACCATGCTGTGCAAGGGTGTAGTGGACCTACAACTCACTATAGCTGTGTGCAGTGCAGTTTAGCAAAGATGGACGCCAGAAGGTTCTTGCAGTTAAACTATAGACAGGTTTATTGTCAGAGACAAATGGATATGCAGGGTTATACTCACAATGCAGATATAGATGGTAAATGATAGAAGTACTCTGAGGACAACAAGAAAGGATGCACACCGGTTTATCCCACCTCCTTTAGAGTCTAGGCAGGGTAAATGCACCTGGTCAGCTTGGCACTCCTATGGAAGCAGTCAGGATAGATAACCCCTAGCTTGAGAGTCCTACGGCCGACTGTGGAACAGGGTTCAGATACTGCCTGTCTCTTATGTCTTAAACCGTGGTCCTATGCTGAGGCAACAGTGCCTGTATGGAAGGGTACTTCCAGCTATTTTCCTTCGTGGAGCTGAGCTGCTCTTGCTTCCTTCCCTCTCTGTGTCACTCTCCTAGAGAGTGCTCTTACAAGAGTAACTATCTAACTGGCCCTCGTTCACAGGGTCCCTGTCCCCGACTTCTCTAGAGTATAGGATGGGTACTCTGGGGCAATAAGGCTTTACTGGGGCCTTGTCCTGCTCCCAGGCTCAGTGACCTGTTCCTGAGACACAGAGGCAGCCAAAGAGGAAGCAACACCCTCCTGCTAAACACTATATCAGTTTGCAAGGGGTGTGATCAACCAGAATAACCAATAGGTGTAGGAGCATAACTATAAATTGATACATGGGACTTTGCCCAGTAATAGTAGAAATGAGAAAGTAGTAGTGTTTAAAGCCATAGGGGCAGATTAACCCTATGGGTCCGTACAATACCTATCACTGCAATCTGATCCTTTAAACAGTATGAATAAATACCATATTTATATGTTGAAATTCAGTTGCAAAACAGTTATTATCTCCCTGTCAGGGGGGAGGGACTAAAACACTGATGTTACATATTGTAACAACTTGTCCACAGTGGAAAGGAGTGACCAATGACTGATATCTGAACCAATGGGAAACATATTGTTATGGTCCGATACATGGCCTAAAAGTGACCAAGTTGGCAGTACCAATTTGTGCATGTCCAGAAACTGACCAAAGCAAACAGACACATCTGACTGATGAATATTATGTCTTGTAATTTATTTTCTGTCCAATAAACTGCACTTAATTCCTTGATTAGAGTTAAACAGGATAAAGAAGAAGGGGGGAGAGGTTTCAGAAAGATGGAAATGGTTTAGGGATACATTAAGTACCATTGCACTGAAATTGATTAACGGAAATGCTGACAAGCGAAAATGCAGAAAACACAGACCAGAAATTCTCATCTCCCCTCTATATAAATATGTCATGCTAGAAGAGTTTCAGACTTCCCTTATGGTTTGGTGATCCAAAATATCATTTGTGAAGGGGGTATAAGAGCTCCCAAAGAGGAAATTACAGCATGAATATAGCTGTATTTATATATTCAAAACCATTTTATGATAAATGGACTCCATTGTCAGACTCTACATCCTTTATGGATGTCATCTGTTTTTCCCAGATGGAGATTGCCTTATTTTATAAAATGATAGGTTAAAAGGGTTTATATCTATTACTGCTGAAAGGTCCTGCTGAGTTGCAATAGACCAGTATTCCACTGGTCAGCAAGTGTGTTAAAAGAACTCCAGTATACCTGTTTCATGTATATTTTTTATATAAATTTCTGGGTGTAAAGATACTTAACATAGGATTTTACACTAAAAAGAGCACACTTGATAAATAGGTGTTTGATTTCATTTTTGTGAGGTGTAACATTTAACACACACTGTGAGAAGTTCCAAATGATTGACCGAGACAACCCCTTAACTAAGAACCACTATTATTTAATAATTATTATTCTTCAACTCAATTATGACATTAATCAGGAAAACTCATTGTACAAACTGAATGTGCCCATCACACATATACATACTTTATTAAAATATACCCACTGAGTATAAATTAACCACAGAGTATAAATTAACCTTTAGTGTGTTATGGATAATTATTTAGCTTTGTAAACTCTCCAGTTTGGAATTGTAACAGCTATATGGTTGCTATGGTCCAAATCACCCTAGCAACCTGGTTTGAGTGAGATACTGGAATATGAATAGGAGATGGTCTGAATGGAAAGATAAGTAATAAAATGTAACAATAACATTGTAGCCTCATAGAGCAATAGGCTTTTGGCTGCCGGGGTCAGTAACCCCCATTTGAAAGTTGGAAAGAATCAGAAGAGAAAAGCAAATAACTCAAAATCGATAAAAATCAAGACCAACTGAAAAGTTGCTAAGAAGTGGGCATTCTATAACATACTAAACTTAACTTAAAGGTAGTCACCCCTTTAAACATGCATTAGCGATGTTCTTTGTAAAGAATGACTATTACATGAGCAAATTCCTTGCTGTACTATCAGTGTGGGGTAGCAGTATCAGTGAGATATAACTACCTTTAGGGTAAAGATACACAGAGCTACTAGTAGCAGCTACTTGTCATGGCTACTAAAATAGACAATGCTGATCATTTACTGATAATTGCCTCTATGTGTGTTTTAGCAGAGGCAATTCTCAGCAGGGGATTTTCTGGTGTTTTGTAGCCGTGACAAGTAGCTGCTACTAGTAGCTCAGTGTGTCTTCACCCTTAAAGAATGAGGAATTAATTGCTTACACTAGTGCTTTACTGCAAACAGGTTATACCTTTTCCCACTATTGGCCAGCGTTTATATATGTCATTTTGTCCTTATGCTACTATTATGATTTTCAATATTTGAAATGGAAATTACATTATGTAGTAAAAGCAAAGCTGTCACATTCAGACATGTTTATATAAATGACTGCCTGCTCCACAAACACCTGCCTGTTATTTCTATTCATGATTCTCTAGTAACCTAAAACAGCTTTTATTTGTCTTAGCAAGGTTTGAATCCTTTTTACCAATATATTCTTGTTTTTCAATAATTTATGAAATGTAAATGGCCGTCCCTGAAACCTTTGGGCGTACTAAATGGAAATTAGCAAGGCCATACACTGCATGCATGCATATTAGACTCCTTCAACACTTCACACCTTTATTTTTTCTACATAATTTTCACTTTAAACTGAAAACAGCTGAAAACAAGGCTCTGAGTCTGGGGCAGGTCATGCTAGCTACCAAAAACACCGGAAAACAATTACATTTACATATTAGCTAATGCAAAAGCCTGTCTTGGGCTGCCATGCTGTCAGATAGTTATGGAAAACAAACAAAGGTTATCTGTCTGGATCCTATTGCACAACGTGTAAAGCATTTAAAACTTTGCACACAACTTTGGTCTAAAAATGCCAGCCTACTTGCCCTGACAGCTGCCACACTTGATTCTTATCAGATTTTTTTTTGTTAGATTGGTTTCTATAGGTTACTAGACCAGTAGCAAATGTAGCCCCCTTTTTAATTACATTTTCCCTAATATCTGTATAGCTCACTACCAAAAAATATGTTGTTTTGGTTTCTGCTCTGCTTGACCTCTTCAAATGCCACACAATCAGACATTACTATTGGGGCTAGAATTATGGGTTATTACTGGGGTAAACTAAAATATAGTTTGCCTATTAGCAATTAACAACTGTATCTTATTTTCTGGAGGCTGCATATAAGGATCAGTAGGTCCTTGTGCATAGGTAGGCTATTAGAATTAGATTATCACCAAAACACTAAAATAAAAGCAAAACTGAGTGTGCAGTAACACTATATACAAAGCAACTTAACAATTTGTACCAATTTGCACCCATTCAGGCTGCTTTGATTAATTGTGCCCATGGACACATGGGTAGCCTGCAATTACAGCCTAAATATCACATCTATTTCAGGGTTATTTGAGCGGCTCTGTCCATACAAGCTAATGTGGTACCATTTGTGCGGGATTTGCGAACATTGTTTTGATAATTTGGAAATATATTTGACCAATCAGTTTGTTTTGTTTGTACTGTATATGAATCCTCCAGTGTGGAAGTCTGTTAGAGAGTGCCTGAGATCCCAAGTAGTTGTCCATAACAGGGGATAAGGTTTAATCTGATTTAATTTTGAGTCAACCCCTCATCTCTTCTCTCTTTCTCCCCTTATCTTCTGCTTAGGGAAGGTATCAATTTAATATTGAGGCCAACCCTTCATCTTTCCTTCTACTCTTATCTTTTGCTTAGGAAAGGTATCAATTTAATAACTGAGGTTAACCCTTCATCTCTCCTCTCTTTTTTCTCTTATCTAGTGCTTGGGATACGTATCGATTTAATAACTAAGGTCAACCCTTTATCTCTTCTCTCCTTCTACTCTTATCTTCTGCTTCGGAAAGGTATCTTTGCCAACCTTATCAAAGGCTTGTGTGACCACAAGACCTTGAGAAGGGTCAAATAGTGTGCACATCTGTTATGGGAGTCTGTTATAGAAGTGTACTTATGTGTATGTGCTAGAATATGCTGGGATCATACATACTATTTTTTTGGGGGGGGGGTGCATTCTATATAATGTTTATAATGTCTGCTCTTCCTACTGGAGCAGCCCATACTGTATGATTGGCTTTAGGCAGATGTGCGGTTGTCACTGGCAGAGTATGGATACAGCAGATCCTATTAATAACTTACAATGTATGGGAAAATACTAATGCCATTGATTTACAACACTAGTCAATTTATTAGAAGCTCAAATGCAAGCAGTACAGTATGTCTTCTTTGATTTCAGGACCTTCGCCTTTAGATAATATCCTAATAATTTCCTCTTTGGTCTGTTAGGCCCGTACTAAGTTTTCAGCAATAATTGAAGAATTTATCTGCTTAGTTTTATTATAAAGGTGCATCTCTAACCAGGTCCTGTATTATTTATGTTTACCCTCTGTTGCCTGCACCTCATACATGGAATACCACTTAAACACATTTCTTTGTAACCTTGGTAAATGTACCTTGTATCACAAAATCAACATATAAAACCAAAGTAAGCATCACAATGAAATGTTTAACTTCTGAGTGAATAGTACTCATCATGCTAAGTCTTTTTCCTGCCTAATTGTTATGCTTGCTGTTAAGTCTGATTTTACTTCAGGTTTTTTTCTCAGTCTACCAAATACATTTCCTACTGCTTCAGGCTTTTTGGCCAGGGAAACTGGAATACAAAAAATACAAGCAGATGTATCCAAGGCCCCCAGCAGCAGACAAATCCTAGACTAATGATATATATTCTGCTGCTGTATCATTTTCCAACACCTTGGGTGGGTGACATATTACTGACTTTTTCAAATAATTACAGGATAGTATATTTCTTGCACATAAAACCTCTTGGTTTAATAAGCTCATATTTTGTTCTTCAATAGAAAACTCCCATCAGAACAACCAAAAAGTGACCTATTTGTTAAATGTGTATAGTTATGATGAAGGGTTTGCCGTATCTTAAAAGGTATGTGCAGTTCTAATGTACCAGTGTTATAAAGAAGAATATCAAGAAAAATGTACTTTAAAAGAAAGAAACTGACTATAGAAGAAGTGCCATTATTTTACAGAACAACTGTTACTGTATATTACAAAGGGTAACAAGTTGAGCTGGTTCCAATGGGCAGGAGAAAGTGGGGAAAAAGTACAGAGGGAAAGAGGCAACACTAGCTTTTCCAGACATATACGGTATGAGACAAACTGACTCTGTCTTGCAGAGGGAAAGTTAAAGTGGGAGATGGAGTGTATTTGGGCAGGCAGTAGGACAGGGCCCCAATCAGACTGCTCCTCCTGGCACTCCCTGCCTTGTGTATCTGAGTGACGTGCAAGGTACAGGGGGGCAGGGGGGACGCCTACCTTAATCACCCTGCTTGCCACTCTTGAATCGAGCAGGGCACGAGGCCCATGGCTATTTGCACAATGCCACCACAGTGGGCAAAAAAAATCACTGAGTGGGGCATTTTGCTTGTGGCCTTATGTTAAGTAAATATTGCCTTCATTTTTTCCTTGTATGGCAGGGGTTATTTTATGTCATTTTTGTCTTCCTAGTTTTAACTCTCTATATTCTCTTTTTATTACAGCAATCAGATAAAATTTACTGTTGTCGTCGACCATTAGCATTTTGCTTTCAGCCCTTGATATTTCTTAGGAACACTTTAATTTTCTTATGTCTATGTATTTTCTCTCCTTACACTATCTCTCTTGGGCTCCTTCATATGTTCTGCTCTTCCTGGTGCCTTCACCCTTCTCCCTTACCTTGCGTGCTGTTATACTTCTCAATTCTGTTCTCTTGTATGTTACAATTAATTACTGTTATATTACCTTATGTATTGAGGCAGGAAGTTCTTTCCAGGTCAGAATTCTAATCTGTCTGGACTTGTTTATGAGTCTGGGAGAATGGTATGGCATATCCTGCAGGGCAGTAAAGAGCAGACAAGGTCAACAATGGCAATGGTAAGAGGTAGGGAAGAAATGCAGTAGGGTGGTTACTGGGTTCCAGATTTGAGGCCACACTATAGAATGAATACATGGGTATTACAGTCTCAGTAACTGTTCTGTAGCCCAGGAGCATAGGCAGTCTGTGGAACTGATAGGAACTTTCAGTATATTTGAGTAAAAGGCATACTCTTCCTTAATATTTTGGAATTCAAGAGAAAAAGATTTACACCTCTGTTGAACACCTTTATGTCATAGGGAGATTAATCTGATAAATAGCATAAGCCACTGAGAGTAATGTTAGAAATGGGACAGAGGTCTGGAGACACATAGTGCTCCTACAGTATTATATTCCAAGAAAACTAAAAATGTGTATAAAGTGCTGAAGGGATACGTGCTTATTATGTTACAGTATTTATACTTACAAAAGGGAGCCATAATATTCATTGGCTCAGATTAAATTAAATACCACTGCTACTTGTGACTGATGAGGCGGCTTTTTTTACATCTGTCTGTGGAGGAGTTACCTACAATCCTCTGAAAGCACAACATCTCACTGCTCTCCCCAGTTTTTACAATAATGGAACCAATGGGTTATTACATTAAAATTAGGCATGCACCGAACATCCCAAACCGAACCCTGGATTTGGTGCGTCCCTAATTAGAATGATAGATCAAAGCTTTGCATTTATAAATATTAGTATTTAAGATATAAAGCTTTTGCTTGACTTTGTAGAATAATGACGATTCCTTGTGTTATGTCACTGTTTGCCGTAAAATAATGCATCTTCCATCAAACAGACTGACCCAATGCAGACAGGCAATTAAAGGAGACCCATTTTTAGACAAAGTATCATATTAAATTTAAATTAACTGGTTTAGTTATGCATTTGTTATATTCTACTTTGTTGCCTTTTACTAGGTTAAATAAGCCTCTCAAGAATACTGTGTTTTGGTAGAATATAAACAACACCATGTAAAAAACATGCACATTTCAACTAATGATACAAAAACAATGCAGTCAGCATTAAGTAAGGCTATAAAGGAAAAGCTCTGAAGAAAATATATGCAGAACCCAACAAGTAATCAAAACAGAAATGTGTACCTACCTGTATGTATATATACTATAGGAAAAAAGGGAAAGTTGTGCTCACACACTAAATTTTAAACCATTAGGCGGGGGTGCAATGAGGTTGTGGCCACAAAATTCATAAAGACAGAAACAAGAAATCCTCTGCACTCACCCATTATCAATATATATAGGACAATCTGTGCATAAGCTGCTAACAAAAACTTCCCATTTAAACAACATTTATATATTGACAAATTTTATTATTATTGTGTATATAGCACCATCAATTCATGCAGCACTTTAGAGAGTAAATAGTTCCAAATACAAGACCAAACAGTTAACATATACAGATAAACAACTGATTCACAATAAGGGGAGGGCCCTGCTTGCAAGAGCTTACGTTCTATGGGGGAGATCGATTGAAAACACAAGGTGAGGGTAACAAGTGTGGTGGTTGAGTTCCTGTTGGTTTGTGAGTGATGGTAATTGCAGAGTAAGAGGTGAATACCACCGGTTAGTGAGCATGGGAGAGTAGAAGGGGTTAAGTGGGTAATCAAGTTGATGAGGGCTTAGATTATAGGCTTGAATGAAAAGGTGAGTTTTAAGTGACTGTTTAGAAGCCTGAAGACTCTGAGAGTGTCTAATGGGATGGGGCAGAGCATTCCAGATGTGAGAGTGAGAGGAAGTAATGAGAGAGGAGTAGAGGAGGAAGTCATGTGCAGACAGAAGGTTACGTCTGGGGGTGTACTTGGGTATTAGGGTGGTTATATATAGTGGTGTGGTACTGGTGAGTGCTTTGTAGGTAAGTACAAGAACCTTAAATTGAATCCTGTGAATCCTGTCACTGACAGGCAGTCAGTGCAGGGACTGGCAGAGAGGGGCAGCACTTGTGGAGCAGGAGGAGAGGTGTATGAGTCTGGCAGCACTATTCATGATGGATTGGGGTCAGTTTAGACAGGGGAAGCCCAGAGAGCAGTGAGTTACGTAGTCTAAACGAGATATGACGAGGGTGCGGATGTGAATTTTGGCAGTCTCTTGTGTGAGGCAGGGTCACATACATAAGATGTTTTTGAGGTGAAAGCAACAAGATTTAGTGAATGTTTGAATGTGGGGAATGAATGAGAGCAAACGTGACTCCTAGACAGTGAACTTGCGGAACTGGTGTTAAATTACTATTTATATACTGTACTTAGTCCAATATTATTAAAATAAGGTTTAGATAAAAGTTTGATCATTTGTTTTTTTTAAGAAAGCTACGTAAAAATAATGCACCTCCCATCACCGCATACAATTTTACACAGCTGTATAAATAGGTCCCATATTGTGAGTTTATCTTTGTATACTGTATCACTTATACATACATCATCAATAAATAGTTGACAGTTCATAAAACATTATCTGTTATCTATCACAAACAACTTTTCCAATAATGTCACTGATAAAAAGCTACAGTGATAGGATTAAAGGAGCCTCAAAGCAAAACTTGGTTCCAGCTGCCTTGCCTTGCTACCTTGGCCCAACACCTACTCTGTGACTATCTGTTCTAGCACCAACCCAGATGTTTGAATCCAGCACTAGTCTGTTGCCTTGTTCTACCAAGAACATGTCTGTTGTATTCCAGCATGTGACAGTGCAACCAAGCGTTTATTAAATCTGACACCACCCAACATTATTTCAGCAGTGCCCTTGCTATTGTGTTCAAGTATGAAATTGTGCTGTCTTATTCTGTACTAGAATGATCCATCTGTCTGTGCTGCATCCTCCTCATCCTCCTCCCAGAGATTCTGTCTTGCCTTGTCAGTTTCTGTTACCGACATCTTCCATAACCAGGTCAGTCTTTTCCCACTAAATCTCCAGTTATATTATTTTACCTGAAATTACAATGTAGATAGCACACAAGATCCAAAGTAAATAAAGATGATAGATTAATATTTTCTTTACTGATTAACATGTATTATGTACTACAAGAGGCTTGGCAGGCAACTGTATTCTTGTTTAAAGAACAACTAAATATTTTCTGAATGTTTAACCTACCTACAGGTCACACCTCAAAGCCCACATTGGTATAGGAGTACCAGATTCCTAGGGCACAAGTTCATGTGTGTTACAGTACCAAGGAACAATGAGCTTGCATTTAATGTGCAGGGATAGAGAACGACAGTGAGGTGAGGCATCTCTGCAGGATGTTTTCCAGACGGGATATTATCCTGGTCATCAACCAAAAGCAACTTGTTTTCCTAGAACAAACCTGTACACGATCTCTAAAGGGGTCATTTATATTTCAAGTGCAGTGTGGAAAGTGCAATTTCTGACCTAGATCACTTGTGTTTTTTCCCATTATGCAGAGTATTTCCCCCCCATAATTCCAGCGCCATAGCAGCAATTCTCCAAGTTGTTCCTATCACAGTGGCATCAGATGCATTCGTTGCAAATTGGATTCAAGTTGTATCTTTCATTTTCAGATTAGGGGTCACATCATTTATGGAGTATGCATTTAAAACAGTATTTGAACCACAGAGCCGCCTCCCAGGGTTCCACAGCATCAGTAGGAACAGTTGCGCACCATTCATCAGAAGGGGCAGGATGGACGTAGTGGAAACCATGTGCAGTGTGTATAGATGGCTCTTAAGTCAAGAGGCAGGCCGAGGCAAATTCCAGTATACAAGCCAGAGGTTAGAACCAGGAAATCCATTTAATTCAGGCAAAGTACAGGGACTGGACACAGAAACCAAGCAGGATTTAGGAACAAGGCAGGGACTTAAAAACCAGACGTGGAATAGCAGGAGCTTCAGAAGAGATGACAGGACTGATCAAGCTTTATGACTCTTGCGTCATGCAGGCTTATATGGGCCTTTCATTGGTAGATTACTGACACATGATGTTAAAGGAATTCTGCCATGGGAAAACATGTTTTTTAAATGCATCAGTTAAAGGGGTGGCTTACCTTTAAGTTAACCTTTAGTATGTCCTACTATACTATATTATAGAATGTCCTACTCCTTGCAACTCAAATGATTTGCCTTCCACTTCTACATCTTTCCAGCGTTTAATTGGGGGACACTTATTTGTTGTTCTTGCTTTATTACTTATCTTTCTGTTCTGTCCCCCTCCTATTCATATTTCAGTCTCTCATTCAACCCACTGCCTGGTTGCTAAGGTAAACAAGACCCTAGAAACCAGAAAGCTGCTAAAATTCCAAACTGGAGAGCTGAATAACTGAAAAAATGAGAACCAAATGCAAATTGTCCTAGAATATCAGTGTCTACATCATACTAAAAGATAGTTTTAAGGTGAACTTCCCCTTTAATAGTGCTGCTTCAGCAGACCTCTGCAATGAAATCTGTTTTTAAAAGTGCAAACAGATCTTTTATATAAATGATATCATTTGGGAATAGAGGCTCCACCCTTTTGCTACAGTCTTGTAAATCATTTGGCCAATGTTCCTGTATGAGGTCCTTAGGGACTTTAATTTCCCTGTACTTGTGGGTGTAATTCACTGAGCCAGAAAAAGTCATCTATAGAGATGAATAAAATCAGCAGAATTGCATACAAATAATAACAGTACAGATGAGAGTAACGTAGCAGAACTTGCCAACGCTGTTTTCATTCAGCAAGGAAACAAGTTTTACATATTCATACCCTTTAGATGCAGGAAAAAAACAAAATAAATCCCATTATCAGTGTAAACCAGTGGCGCTGGGGACTCAAAAGCAAGTATATTGCCCCTTGAATGGAACAGTTATGCTTTGACATGCATTATGGGGCAGATTTACTAAAACTCCATAAATTCAATATTTTTTTTTATTTTTAAATTCGACTCGGTTTCCCGAATGTCTGATATTTACTAAAAAAAAGTTGCAAGAAAAAGTCACTGAGAAAAGAGTTGCAAAAACCGCAAAAATCATGATTTTAGCAAATTGTTGCAGCAACAATTTAAAAAAGTATGGATTTTTGAACAAAACCTGTAGTTACGAGACAAAAGAAAAAACTTCAACAAAAGGAAAGGGACCTTTGCCAGTGACTCCTACATGAGCTTGGCAAGTTTAATTTGGCGAATTGTCGAATTTGGAAAAGTTTTTTCTTTTTGCCTTTTTCTAAAAGGATTCATATCGAGTTTAAAATTGAAACTCGATGGTCTGTAAATGAGCCCCTAAATCTCAATTACTGAATGAATCTTTTCTAGAACACCATTATCACATCCATTATTGAATACCCTGGGTTTCAGGAAAATCTTTTAAGTACCTAAACCTGACTGCTTTGCTAACCTGTCAGTAATAGCTTCTAATGCTAACGGACTCCTGCTGCAAAAATATGGCCGCCCCCTCATAGCGGAACTTGGTACCGCTTAGTACAAAATACATCAACGTTTTGGTTTTTGTCTTACATCTTTACCAGGACTTCTAATGGATCACACTTGATTTACTATCAGACATGAACCTAAGATCAATTCTCAAGAAAATGCCTCACAGTGAAGTGATTTCCTCTCCCCAAGGAAACAGCCTCTCAGAAATATTTAAAAAACCTGCCACTCTGGGTGCATGCTCAGTTCTGTTCTACATCTCAGTTCTAACAGCCAATGAAGAGATGGCATTGCTGGTGTCTGTAGAAACTCTGCTATAACTGTGAGAAACATGTTTATGTGTCAGAGAGAAAATGGCTGCCAGGGGAAAGCTGCCATTTGTTTTAGAAAAATGTGATGGTTCTGGTAAACGAAGGGGATATATGCAGTACAATTGGTGTAGTTTGGGTGGGGGGGACGTGACCACCTTATATACGTGGTAGGAAAATGTTGGGTTTACATGTCAGTAAAATAAAATCTGTATTTTGTCATGCTTTCTTGAAGAACATTAGTAGTTTACCATTTTGTTTATGCTTTTAATATGGGTGCATAGTAATGTCAGTTTTCACATTTTAGAAGTACAGGTATCGGACCCCTTATCCGGAAACCCGTTATCCAGAAAGCTCCGAATTACGGAAAGCCTGTCTCCCATAGACTCCATTTTAATCAAATAATTCAGAATTTTAAAACTGATTTCCTTTTTCTCTGTAATAATAAAACAGTACCTTGTAATTGATCCCAACTAAGATATAAATAATCCTTATTGGATGCAAAACAATCCTATTGGGGTTAATTAATGTTTTATTGATTTTTTAGCAAACTTTAGGTATGGAGATCCAAATTACAGAAAGACCCCTTATCCGGAATACCCTTGGTCCCGAGCATTCTGGATAATGGGTTCCATACCTGTATTTATTGATTGACATCTTAGACAGCACTGTGCGGGATTATTTTGGGAAGCTTCCCTATAATTTTTGGTTTGTTCGTAATACAGGTATAGAATCTGTTATCCAAAATGCTCTGGACCTGAGGTTTCATGGAGAAGGGGTATTTCTGTATTTTGGATATTCATACTTTAGCTATATGAAAAATATACATGTAATTGAGGCATTAGCTATACCCAGAAGGATTGGTTTGCTACCAATATAGATTCATGCAGCTTAGTTACCCTCAGGTACAAACTAATGTTTTGTTATTACAAAGAATAAGGAAATCATTTTTAAACATTGAAATTATTTGCATAAATTGGGCTTTATGGTAGATGTTTCCACTTTCTGCATGTGGGCTAATTTCAGTACTTATACTGATATTAATGTATACGTGATTTCATGGGGAAAGGAAATTACCTGCTGATGAGGCATTTCCTGTGGGTGGATCTTGGCTTCATGTTTGGCAGTACGGTATATCCTGGCTGATTCATTAGAAGTATGTGAGGCAGCATTTTGTACTGGAAGTAAATATTCAGGTATTCAGCAAGGCACCCAGGCACAAATGGATATCTGAAACGGCAAGTGTGTAAGCTGATTTGGTGATATATATATCTACAATCCACAAAAAGGGAGATTAAGCATATTATATTGCCTGCAGCACTGACAGACTGGAAGACGAACAGAAGAAAGCTTCTTCTTAAAAATAAGCAATATACAGTGCCAATGTATGGTTGCTAGGGTCAGTAATCAAATGAAAAATTTATAATAATAGGCCAGTCATCAACATGCCTATATATATACTGTATGTGCCACATTTCTTTTCTCTTGGGTTATAGTCCACATGGCATTTTTTTTCTTTATCAGTTTCTTCATTTTTATTTCTCAGGGACATGTGTGGGACTGTGTATTTTCTTTCAGAGTATTGTGTGGACTTATAGCTTCTTTCCTTTTATTGTGATATTTTCTTTGATTGTGGGCTTTAGTGATGGGCCAGTGATTGAATCACACAGGGGTCTTGAGTAGACCCCTTGGTCAAGAAGCTATGTTCCATTATGATCTTCAGCCAACAGCATTTCCTACCTGGCCTAATTCATATGTCACTGAGCGCCAGTTACGTATTAAATATTGATTGTTTTATTTTTAGGCTGACAAATAGGTTAAGCATGTCCGAGTTGGTGGCCAATATCAGTCTAACTATGGGCACCTTGATACTGAAAAATATATTATGTAGTGGTATTAAAACTGTACAGGTACAGGACCTGTTATCCAGGATGTTCAGGACTGGATGTTTTCTGGATAAGGGGTCTTTCTGTAATATGCATCTCCATACCTTACATTCACTAAAAAATTATTTAGACTTTAATAAAACCCCCAAAAAATTGTTTTGCCTGCAATAGGGATTCATCCCCCTATACAGTATGTAATAAAAGACACTAAGTTGCCCAGGAGCAGTAACCCATAACAACCAATAAGATGTTTGTTTTTAAACAGGTGACCAGTAAATGCTACTTGCTGATTGGTTGTTACTGCTCCTGGGCAAACGTGCTGCGTTTTATTACATAACCCTAACTATATCAGTTGGGACTGTTTTATCATTACAGAGGAAAAGGGAATTATTTTTAAAAACTAGAATTATTTAATTATAATGGAGTCTATAGGAGATGGCCTTCCTGTAACTTGGCACGTTCTGGATAATGGGTTTCCGGATAATGGATCCCATACCTGTATTACATTGTTATTGTCAGTGGCAAATGCTGCATCTGCTACCATAACAATGGTATGACCTTCTTGCATCTTCTCAAATGGAAATTCATTGATTAACTACACTCTCAGGCATTCAGTAACTGACATAATAGGACATAATGCCTAATTGAACATTGGGTACTGTATATTTTCCAGTAAGAGCTGTAGCAATCATTATTAAATACATTCTAACATGGACTTTAAATTGACTATTTATATTTGGAATAGGCTTGAATTCTCTATTAATTTACATTATGTTATGTTATTCACACTGCCTTATGCATTGCCATATGTTCAGTGCTTTAGTTCTTCGCTTGTTTATAGAAGTAATAGCAGGTCTAATTTTGGTCTAAAGCTAAGTATGCATTTACTGTGTATTTTAAATATATAAAAAAAATGCATTTTAAAGCAAGTTTCTTACAGTGAAATGATTTTAAGGTTGGCAAAAATACACTTCGGCACAGAAAATAATAAGAAAGTAATTGAGAAATGAATGATTTTAATCATAATAAATGAGCATAATGCTGCTCCGTTTAGTTTTTGTGGAACGTACATCATATTGTAATTAAATACCCTCATTTAATCCATTATTATGGAAATTCTTTGTCTGAATGATAATTAATTATAAGTAAAAGGAGCAGGATTTAAACCATGTTTGGCAGCCTCCATTGAACAGTGTGTGTGGAACTTCCAGGGGTGAATTCAGCACAACAGTAATTTCTGAAAATTTAACAAAATGAACAAATTCAAGCTTGTATTTTGCATTATAGCAGCATTATTGTACACTTTTAGCAGGACCCAAGTTATTTTATTTAGGGGATGAAGTAGGATATTTTAAGCTTCAACTTACTTCTATAAGAAACCTTGAGAAATAGGGCCATGGTTCTATAAATATCTTGGAGTTTCCTACGTAGCATAGAGGAATTCATAAGAACCAAGTTCTATACCCAGGATGAGAAACACCTGAACCAAAAGAGTTTCTTTGCAAAGCTAATTGGTTCCTTTAAAGCAACAGTGTAAAAATGAAACTGGTTAAAATGGACAGACTGTGCACAACAAAACATATTTGTAATATAGTTAGTTAGGCAAAAATGTAATCTATAAACTCTGGAGTGGGCAGACGTCTAACATAATAGCCAGAACTCTACTTCCTGCTTTCAGCTCTCTAACTTCTCAGTTAGTCAGTAACTTTGGGGGGGGGGGGGGGGGCACATGGGACATAACTGTTAAGTTAGTTTGTGAGCACTTAGGTCATATTCAAAATCAAACCAACTGAAAAGTTATGTCCTACGTGGCCCCCCCTCAAGTCACTGATTGGCTACTTACTGCTAACAGCTTACAGAACTGTAAAGCAGGAAGTAGTGTTATGGCCATTATGTTGGACTTCTGCCTGCTCCTGCCTTTATAGATGACATTTTTGCCTAACTAACTATATTGAAAACATTTTTTATTTTGCGTAGTCTGTCTATTTTACCCAGTTTCATTTTTACACTGAGCTGCTCCTTTAACTTATTCTCAGCTCCTAATGATAAGTCCTGCCTTGGCTTGCAGCAGTGCAGTAATGTAAAATATCCCAGTCTCAGGTATTTTTTTAAAGTGGAGTTGGCAAACCTTCTTCTGAAATGATTCTCCAACATATGTGCTATTTTTCTGAAGATTCTAATGGAGGCAACTCTCAAGAGAAGCCGAGCAAACTGTCCTGAAGGGGTAGAAGGAGAAGAGCCTGCAAAAAGAAGCAGAAAAAAGGGGCGTCTGAGCTATAAGAAAGAAACTTGCTGAGCCTCCAGATTCTCATGTATCTTAACTAATAAGGTGTCCTGTGGATTCATAGCATGGGCAGCCTATGATGGGTCCTTGTCTTGTCAGGCTAATTGTACCCTACTGGTATGGTTGTACCCAGGATGGAGAATAGTACTGCTAGTACTGACACCTTTCAAAAAGTCAAAGAGATGTGCAAATACCAGTGTTTACTAATATTCTTAAAGAGTGGGACACAGCAATTATTCTGGCAACACAAAATATCTGATTCAGGTGAGTGGATGAGATAGACAGCAATGGAAGAGGGAACCAGAAATATGGGAATTAAGCATAATATACTGTTATTAGCCAGGCCAAAGTACCAGGAAGAAGGCAATCATCCGAGATAGGAAAGTGGTATTTTGCCTAACAGGAAGCAGCTTCTACAGGGGCAAATTGCATATGTTATTATTAGTTATATTATTATTATTTTTAGTATTTATATAGCACTATTGCATCCAGCAGAGTAAGGGGATACAAAAATGTTGGAAAAAGCACAAGGATTTGAGTTACTAATGCCTACTAATTTAGTGTAGAGGGGGCTGTTGCTGGGGGAGAAACAAATGGGCTGGGGGAGACAGCAGCAATCACAACTTTAGATGATTTCATCTTTGTTTCACCAAAGAATATGCATAGAAACTAGAAAAACAAAGACTAACCTTAAACAATATGCAATATCACAAATACAGCAAATAAAATAAAACCGATATGGGTCATTATTTAGTAATACAATAGCAGTACACAGGATATTATCCAAGTGATCAGACTGAGCACAGTTTGGCCATGCTAGATTGCTTTCTTTGCAAAACCTGAAATAGCCTTCGGTTACAGTTTTCCCTTGTTATTGTGTATTGGTTTTCTTTCTGTTGCTGCAGAAATTAATTCATTTGTACAGTATAGGTTGCATGTGCTATTTGGGCATTAATTGCAAAGTGCTTTCATTATTAAATTGTGTTTTTAAACTTTAAAGATTTCAGAAGAAAAAAGCTGCACAAGGTGCATAATATTTCCCCATTGGTTAAAATCTAAACTTTTCATTTGCTGGAAACTAAAGCCAAGTGATTAAACCTATGTTTCTGTGTTACTATACAATCTGAATATACATTAGGCTGATTTATGACTGACAGCTAATTACTCCCTCATTGTAGGTTTAATTATGATGGAGGTTGTCCATCTTTCTGCAGAGCTTTTATTAAAGTGAAGATGCAGCTTGAGGTGCTAAGCAGATTTACTGCAGATTTAGAACATGCCGGTCATGTGCTCTTACTTATTAGTATATGCTCATTAACAGAAACAACCAATCAGAGGCAGAGCCTAGGGTGCCTCTCACACTCTCAGAAGGAACCTAATAGGGTACCTGAGGACTATTGATTATTGCTAGTGTATTGAACACTATTAGTATATCTATTATTACAGATCAAATTGGTAAATTCAGAAGGTTTCCCAGCAATTCAGTCTACTGAAAACTTTCTGACAGCAAGAAGTTTTAAGGAATTGATTAATTAATGAAACCTCAACATTTCATCAGAATGTATTCCATCCATTCTTCCCTTTGCAGGGTTGATTGCTCAAATAAAAGAGCAAATACAATGTGGGGATCAAAAGCTAGGGTCACCCCAAAATGGTACATAAATGTCAGTCACGTCCCCAATATGTTACAGAGCTCTACAGTGAAACTTTCATTTCACATCTCCTGATTTTCCCTCATTTCATGTATTTTTTGTGGTCCCACCAATATATAATTATTATATATTACGCATTTCCCTGATTTTACATTTACCCGGATTTTACACCATTTTTTCTGAAAACATAAACGTTCTACTGTGTATCAAACTGTTAATTAAAGTGATATTGTCATATTTCTGTAACAATCCATAGGAGCGTGGCAGTATTACCCAATAAAGTATAGGCATAATAGTCTTTCCAAAAAAAGTGGCCCCAAGCTGCTCCTAGCGCAGCAGTATTTACAACAGGCACCACCGCTTGCTGTCCCTGGCTGTTTCACTCACACGGGGTTGGAAGTGTTGCAGTCCTTCACTAGGCTGGAGTACTGAATTCATTTGAACATCAGCCTATTTCCATAGGGTTTCCAGGGGTTACCCTGCACCTAATGTGACCAAAGAAAGCTCAAAGGGCCCCTTTAGCTCAAGCAGGTGCAGTAAGGTGAGGGGGAACTTTAAGGAAAGAATATTTTGCCCATTATTTTTTAGTAAAAGTGAACCCTTCTTAATTTAGGCAAGATATTGATTGGGTAAACCAGCTCCTCTGCTGCCTGCCATCCATTTCCCACAGTGCCTTGCTTCTTATTTACATAATCACAGAGCATGCAAGGCAGTGTACAAACTGTCATCTTGGAAGGGAAAAAGCTGACTCTTGCTACATCTTTTAGATTGTAAGCTCTTTGGGGGAGGGGCCTCTTCACCTCTTGTATTGGTTATTGGTTGCTTCTGTAGATTTATTGTATAAAGCCATTCATTGTACAGCGTTGCTGAATATGTTGGCGCTTTATAAATCCATGTTAATAATAATATTAATATTGACATGGGACCTGTTATGTTTAGGACCTAGGGTTTTCCTAGGGTCTTTCTATGATTTTGATCTCTCCTTATTTCTACAAAAAATAATTTAAACATGAAATAAACCTAATAGAATTGTTTTGTCTCCAATAAGGATTAATTATATTGTAGTTGGGATCAAGTGCAAGGTACTGGTTTATTATTACAGTGGGAAAGGAAATCTATTTTAAAAACTGAATAGCTCAATTAATATGGAGTCTATGGGAAATGGCCTTCCTGTAACTCAGAGCTTTCTAGATGGGTTTCCAGATAAGGGATTCCCTACCTGTAATAATACATTGTTTTATTGGTACTTGTAGTTAGGAGGAGCAGTAGAGGGACAGACAGATTACAAAGTTACTCTGAGTCATTGCAAGGAAAAAAAAAAATACACATTACAAATATATACTGTAAATGTACCCAGTTTTAGTACAGTATTTATATATTTGCTAACTCAGGAAGTGGAAGCAGATCTCCTCCATATTTTATAACAAATGCAAAAATGTCCTGTTACACATCATTTACTTGTGTGACTGAATCATTTATATTACAGTTAATAATGTGGTGCCATTAGGATTAAGTGCTGTGGAGTCCCTTGCTGCTTATATAAAGTCTGATGCAGCAATAATTGATATAAATGTTACTAACAGGCTGGCTGTAATTTTGCATCAACTTCTTTGGTGAATTTTATATGATGAAGGTGTTTTCTCTGTCAAACAGGATCACAGAGAAGGGGCTGCAGTGACTGATACAGATCCTGTTAAATGCAGTGTGCGCTATGATTTCCAGGTGAATGCTAGGGAACCGATATAGTAGTATTAAATTAAAGCCAAGCAATAAGTAACTGTGTGGAGAGAAAAACCAATTCGCTTTTTCTTCTGCCAATGGCTGAATAACTGCACCAAGCTGGAACTGGCTTGTCACTGCCTTACTGGTGGTCATGGCCAGTAATCTTTTCTTTCTTGTACAAGTATAGGACCCATTATCCAGAATGCTCGGGACCAAGGGTATTCCGGATAAGGGGTCTTTCCGTAATTTGGATCTCCATACCTTAAGTCTACTAAAAAATTAATAAAACATTAATTAAACCCAATAGGATTGTTTTGCATCCAATAAGGATTATTTATATCTTAGTTGGGATCAATTACAAGGTTCTGTTTTATTTCTACATAAAAAAAGGAAATTGGTTTTAAAATTCTGAATTATTTGCTTAGAATGGAGTCTATGGGAGACGGGCTTTCCGTAATTCGGAGCTTTCTGGATAACGGGTTTCCGGATAAGGGGTCCGATACCTGTACTTCAATATTTAATGATCTATGCATGTAATGCTCCAATACTTTTTAATGGACCATTATAACCGCTACCAGAACGCAAAACAGAACAATTATTAGCATGATATGGCATCTAGTATCCAGAAACCAGTATCCAGTGGTGTCTGAATTATGGCAACATCATTCTCCATAGAGTCTTATTTGAACAAACACTTCTTCATTTTGATGGAGTTACTTTTCCTTTGTAATAAGCATAAATTAATGTGGATGGACCAAACATAATTTTATTTTTAATGTATAAATAATTTCAGTAGTCTTAATAAATGGTCCTCCGCATTACCTCAAGAACCCCAAGTCCCAGCATTCCATATAATAGCTCCTATATTATAGGTCTACTAAAAAATAATTTTCAACATGAAATAATCCCCCATATCCCAAGTATTGACAAATACTGGAGGAAAAGAGGGCTCTGCTCAACATAGTTTACAATCTAAAAGAGATTGGGGCCATTTACTAACCATCAAATTCAATTTTTTTTCCCTGATTTGAATTTTTAGTGCTAAAAGTTATTAAAAAAAATGAGTTTAGTCGAATTTTTTAAAATATTATAAATGTTAGAGTTTTAGTAAATGTGCCCCAAGGTGTAGGATTCATACATACAATTTAGTACATATGTACTGGGTGCTTTGGGCATATGCTCCTTTTTATTCCTTCATGCTGTCCTTTGATTTTAAAGCCTGTTATTTCTACGGATACCCAGACAAATGGAAACTAAAATGTATCACACTGACATATTTCTTAAGTAACAAGAGCTTTTCTGTCTTTAAATGAGATTCACAACTCTGAGTGGCCACAAGAGGTCAGCGCATATCTGTTACCCTTATTAAAACTCAGTATTTTTCGAGAAAAATTCAGTGGCCTATTACAGCTGTTATTAATAAATAATAACGTTAACCTTTATTTTACTACAGTGCCACCCAACTTTTTCCATGTATCATACTGGGCCACTTATGTAACCCATCACATGTTTCTGGGAGAGAGACAAAGATAAACTGATGGTGCCAATGATCCCTGGGGAGGTACCATCTGATCCTGTTATAGAAGGCATCTCAGACAAATCCATTTCCCTGTTGTTGCTTGGCATGTTAATATTGTTATTCAATGGGCTACTGATGTTTCGGTCTGTATTTTCTTATTTACAGTGATGTATATGGACATAGAGCAAACTGTGTCTTTGGAAAAGGTGAATTCAACTACAAAGTGATACAAATGATCTAAAGAGACACGGGGAATGCACTCCTTTATAAATATAACTATATGGCTACAGCGTTGATATATGCAATTAGAACATTTACATTAACATTTACAATGTTTATTCTTGCTGTATTCATACAGAAGTCACCTCTAAGAATATATTTATAGTACAGAAGAATAAATTATTATAAAACAAAAAGGCAATAATGTACCCCATATTGTAAAATATAAGAACGTTATGTGTAGAAGTCACCTTGGCGTCCCGTGACCATAACAAATATAATGCTTTTCTACAAGTCAAGGCCAAGGTGACTTCTAATATCATCATATTTTAAAATAAGGAGGGAAAAAATTATTTTTTACAATGCGCAAGTCCCAGCCATATAACACACACTGCAGCATTATCCACTGATTATTACTTATGACATCACTAACCACTGTTCCTATAGTGAATACCTGTATAGTCATAGAACTCCAAGGTGATTTATAATATCCTTATATTATGCCCATATAAAAGCACAAGACCAAAAGCCAAATGCTTTTTTATAGGTCACAGAACTCCGAGGTGACTTCTAATAACCTCATATTTTACAACATGGGGTACTTTTTTATTATAGTATATACGTTTTAGTGAATCATGTGACAGGAATTACATCATTAAACTCTGATTATAACATCACTAAGCACCGTTTATAAGGATATACAGTAATTTACAGTTCAGTCTCATAGGGAGATGATCAAACTGTATATTATATGCACATAAAATATATATGTTTAGTAAAACACCAACATGTTAATATTTTGGCATTTACTACACTTTATAAATGCGTATAAGTTACTTTCAGATACACAAGGGAAAGGAGCTACCAATAATATGAGCACATCATGAAATATGACTACCCATAAAGCTTCACATAATGCTGTACTTAACAGCAGCAGGATAATCCAAAAAGTTAAAAATAGAGTCTAAATATATCTCATAAATAAGAATGCCTAGGGCTTAGAATGAACCATAAACAAAATAACGGAAGAAATATATTGGGCATCGACTGACTAAATAGAGAATACATGGAAGTCAGTGGGAGAGCTGTAATAAATCATTTCAGTGCATTCTCTTGAGCAAGCAGAACCTCTAAAGATATATGGTGTTCTCATAAAATGGCAAATTCAGATGGTTTCCAGATGTTACCCAATGTGTTCTGAGAGACGGCAGCACTGTGCTCCTGTCAGCGTATCATATTAAAACTCTTTGTCAAATACCATTCACACGCCATTGGTAGATTTAAACTGAACAAGAATCTCTTTAAAAAGATTTAAAGCCATTTCATAATGGCAAAGACATCATGCAGACGGTTACTCTCAGCAATATACCATCAGCCTGTTACTGTAACAACTGGCAGCACTGATTCCTTGCCTTGCCTGGGATTCTTCATTCAACACTGCAGTATTATATGAGCGGCAAGATGGGAAACTGTGATTCAGCCAGTCACTTGAAATTGTTTCCAAATAAACCGTATTAATATTATAACTGAAGAACTATTTATGGGGATACAGATTTAGGTGGAGCTGGATAAAGAACTGTTCAATTATTCTTAGCAGCTTTACCTGGTGAATGTCTTCTTTATATAATAGAAATGTCTAGTATGGCATCATGCTACTAAGTTACAAACGCCCCTCTCTTGCTGCCCCCAGGCTACAGGGGGGAATAAATCACTATAAGTAGCTTTGCCGTAAAGGTGAAGGGATAAACACTTGGGGGGGGGGCACACTCAGTGACTGCTTACCTGCCTAAGACCACAGGCTACTGCTTAACATTTTTCTTTGTCCTTTAAATGAAACACAATGCTAGGCTCTGCCTTGGTATAATGTCTGCTTTTGCCTTTGCCTGCTCTCAGCTGTAGATGCAACAGTGTAGTTGCAGGTAGGTGCCCCAAAAAGGGGCTATTTAATTCTGCCTCTCTCTCTACCCAGTGCTGGATCTTTAAGCTTCCTCCTGTAATAAAGCCTTCAATCCTGATATCCTGTAGATCAGCGGTTCTCAGCCCTTTCACAGGGGTCGCCGAAGACCATTGGAAAACACATATTTACGATGGTCTTTGGAATTATTTTATGGCTGGGGGTTACCAAAACATCAGGAACTGTATTAAAGGGCCACGGCATTAGGAAGGTTGAGAACCACTGCTATAGATTGTAAGCTCTTTTGGGCAGGGCTCTCTTCACCTCTTGTATCGGTTATTGATTGCTTTATATGTTACTCTGTATGTCCAATGTATGTAACCCACTTATTGTACAGCGCTGCGGAATATGTTGGCACTTTATAAATAAATAATAATCCTGAGATTGTGTATATAAGTTCCTGTATACATGTCCCGAGTGCCTGTATCCTACCCTATCCTGACAGTATTCTTCTAAATTCCTGGTTTGTTTGTTCGCGTGCCACCTACCCAGACCATTTCATGGTATCGACTTGCCTCTGCCTGCTCATTGTATCAAATATTTGGCATCATCTTAGTTTTTTAGTATTACATTTTGCTTTAAACTGTACATCTCCAGTGTGATTGATTCATGACAATGTTTGCTAGATGTCCCTCAGCACGTGGATTCCTATCAGCTAATTCAATAGGTAACCCTTACAAACAGCCAGGTCAGGTGGTCAAATATCTGAATGTTACTGGCCAGATATTGGAAAGGAAAGGGTTTTGGTCCCATAGGAGGACTGTGCAGTTAGCAATTGGGTCAAGAAAAGCCAAAGAGCAGAAGATATCTACCCCAGAATGGGCACTATTAGCAGTGTAGAGAACTAATCTTTCATATGATAAAGTAGTGGGACTGGGCATAGAACAAATGTTGTCTTTATCCTTTTATTCCGAATTCTTTAATGTAAAAAAAAAAACAGATATTTTTGAATTTCAGTTATATTATTATAAGTTTCCAAATTCCAATAAAATAGCTGTTTTTTTAAACTGACCTTGGATAGCCTGCAATATTTTACCATAAATTGAGAAGATTATTTAAATTTTTTTCTTAACAGAGAACTGGATTTTTGGGTTTATTCGTGTTAATATTCATAAAAGTGAATTAGACCTTTAAGATGACTTTGGAGTGCCGCAGGGATTTTCTTGTAGATTTGAATTATTATTAAGGCATATTTGATTTGTTAGGTGCCTTCTGTGGTCTTGGCGTAATATAGTATGAGCCAAATCCACTGAGACGGAGCGCAAGTATACGGCAGGGAATCTGCCAGAGTCAGTTTGAGATTTCATTCTTACTAGAAACTTATAATAAATCAGTAGGGAAAATCAGTCACGCACAGAAAATATTCATCACTTGGTTTAAGAAACAATTTTTTATCATGGCCCAAATCAGAGCATTATACTCTTCTGTATTTCTCTTTAAAGGAGAAGGAAAGGCAAAGTCACTTGGGGGTGCCAAAATGTTAGGCACCCCCAAGTGACTTGAATCGCTTACCTTGTACCCCGGGCTGGTGCCCCTGTTAGGAGAGAACAGCACCAGCCCGGGGTAGCTGCAGCGCTTCCTCCTTCTGCCTTCGTTCCTGCGCATGCGCAGTAGAGTGAATAGTGGAACTTTAACAAGAAAGTCGGCTTTTCACTCTACTGCGCACGTGCCGCCCAGGGATTTCGCCTGCAGAGGAAGGAGGAAGCGCATCGCTCAAGGTACCCCAAGCTGGTCCTGTTTTCTCCTAACAGGGGCACCAGCCTGGGGTACAAGGTAAGCGATTTAAGTCACTTGGGGGTGCCTAATATTTTGGCACCCCCAAGTGACTTAGCCTTTCCTTCTCTTTTAACTTGCTCTTTCAAATTCTTTATAGAAACTGCTGCCCTTATACAGTATCTAATAAAATCTATTTTAATCTGTACAGCACACAAAGGTGCCCAATGGGTTATACCTGTTTGTCAGTGCTGCATTCATAGGGGGCTCCCCAGCGATACTTGGGATACCCCCTAGGTACTGCAAGAGCATTAAAGGCTCTGAGTACTAAATCCCTCTGTCTGAAACTGAATTGTATTTGAATTTTTTTAAATGTTGCTCAAAGATATTTAAATCTTTAATACAGTATATATATTTTTTTGCTTTCACCATTCTTGTTAAAAATTTTCACTTATAAAATTTTGCTTAGTCCTCCCATAATATATCCTTTTCAAAACTTTACCTTAATGGCATTATTTGTGGGACACAAATGTTATCCATAGCTGTATATCCACCAACCACTGCTCTATACTGTGGGCATGTTGTTCATATTTAAATACTATTACTATTCTATATTCTAGTATTAATGAGGGGAGAAGTTGCAGCCCATAGAGGATCCACATTTATAGTTCCATTGCTTAGCACAGGGCATCACATTACTTTCTTAATTAATTATCAACAAAGCTTTGTTACATTTCTCATAATTAACCAGTTCTTTCATCTGCTGGAATAATTCAGTCCAGTGCAGAAAATGACTGCCTGAACCACTTGCAATTTTCTTGAGGGATTTATAATTTGTAAGGGTGTTAGAGTTTAATAAGGCTTTTGTGGTCTAACACCCCTAAAGCAAAGCAATTGAATACATTCTGCTTAACTGATGCAGGCATCTGCACTGATAAATAAGTCAATTTGTTAAAACCTTTCCCTGACTCACCAGAAAGGTTTTAATAAATGTGCTACAATTCAAACTGCTGGGAACCATTTATGGTTCTCCATTTGCAATTTTAGTAAATGAACCATAAGTGTTACTTTATTTTGGCTTTCCTACATGCACACCAATAATGTATATGTAATATTTGAACGAGTGACCGATTCTTGAAATTAGATGCATACATGCTCAAGGCCAGATGGAGGAGCTCTGTGCATAGAGGATGATAGTGATGGGCTATGTTATTGGCCAAAAGACCTGTAATATTGCAAACTTCATTTTAAGTAGTTTCAGTAGGTTTTAATTTAATTTTTGGTAGTTAGTGAAGCTTTGCACCCACCATTATCTGCCACTGTAGACTAAAAACAGCAATAATTACTTTGGGTAAACAAATTATCTTCAGTCATTGTTGTCCATGATTAGAATAAATCCAGCAATTACAGAGCCATCCTTTCCCACTATTCTCCTCTGTGATCATTATCTAACTGGAACAACTTGTATACATAGAAACTGCAATCACTCAAACTGCTGTGCTTGACTGGAATCCAGCCAAAGGATGCCATTGTTCTAGACATGAGAAAAATGGTTTGGAAACATGCACTGGGTTTGTGCCCTCTTATCATTGTATATATGATAAAAACATCTTCATTTATATTAAGATGATGCATGTTCTTTACTATGTTTGTACATACATATACTCACATCTATCTATCTATCTATCTATCCATCCACTATTTATCTATCTAACTATCCATCCACTATCTATCTATCTATCTATCTATCTATCCATCCACTATTTATCTATCTAACTATCCATCCACTATCTATCTATCTATCCATCCACTATTTATCTATCTAACTATCCATCCACTATCTATCTATCTATCGATCTATATATCTATCTATCCATCCACTATCTATCTACTGTATCTATTTCTCCATCTGTCTCTCTCTCTGGAGCGTAACTTGCTTGCTCCCGGACCCCTTGGAGAAAAATCTTCTGGCCTAACTCGACCAGTCCCTCCTTCCCCGCCCTCTCACACTGCACCCCCAGGCAGCTGTACAACACCCCCCCCTGTCCGGGTCCCCTGTGACCACGGGGTCTTCTGTATAGATAGTTATGTCACTGCTCTCTCAATATCTCAATGTCTATATTTATATACAGGTATTGAGCACTCTCAGTGATTGCTTTGGTTCTGCATAGAAAATGAGCAGCATCCGTGCAGATATTTTCAGGTTGTGAGTAAACAAAACCCCTCTGAAATAGACATTGGAATTCTAAGAATAAATTCAGTTTTTGCTACTCTCTATTTGTAAAATTAAGACACTTACAAGACTTAATTATGAAACCAATTTCTTTTATTCAGAAGTTGCAGATCGCACAACAGGGTTCCCCGGCAATCTCTAGTGCCTTCCTTGGGGTCCCCATGCTCCCCTTGCAGGTCTACCTTTCCCTAACAAGAGCTGCTATCCCTGTCTCTTTCACTGCTAAATAGGCCACCTCCTTCTTACTTCCTGTTTATTTTATTCCTTCCCTTAACCAACTTTATTACTAACTTGAACATTTTAAACAAAACATATTTCACCACCTTACATACTGCTCCCAGTTCCTCCTGCTGCGTACAGTCCCAATCACAGTATCAGTCAGGCAGGGGTTTAGATGCCATAATGGAAGAGGAATGTGATAGGGCTTTTGTAAAACAATAAGTAACAATAAAAATGTAAATGTAGTGTCACACTAACATATTCTATTTTTTTGTTTTGGGGGGGTTAATGACTCATATAATACATAAAGACCAGATGACAGTATGACTTCTCCAGCATGTTAAAGAATACATATTAGCCATGGATGATGATTTCTGTGCTTTTTCTTCTGTTCCCCCTACAACTCTATATATAAATATATATATAGTCTTGGGATATACAATTGTCAGTTTGTAGCATTGCACATTCAGGGGGCATAATTATAAAGCTGTCAAATAGACCAAGCATCACCGCATTAATGCCACAGTACACACTAATATCACAAGTAAAGGGATATAATCAATTTGGACTGTTATGATGTGTAAGGGTCTGGCTTAAGGACTTCAAAAGAACTTTATAAATGCTTATTGATTTTTGGCTTTTGGCTGTGTATTACATATTTATGCCTCTAACTACAGATACTATTATATAAGATTAGTTAGGCCCGGAAAATACAGATGAAACAATAATTTTTTTACAATATTAAGCTGTGTTTCAGGATTCAGCTGATGTAAATACCCCAGATATATAACATATGTTAATAAGATGGTGAGACAGTTCTACATTAGCTTTCGCCAGCATTCCTTATTCCATAATGTGCAATAGGTTTTCTATTATTTTCCCGTTATTTTTCTTCTTTCAAGTCAATCCTTTTCTGTACCACTATGTATTGCAGCCATATATCCTCCTGCTGGACCAACCTCACACATTCTTGACAATATTATTGCTTGGCTATGATACCGCCATCATTTTTAGTGAATGATAAATCCCCATTAATAACCCTAATGCCTGTGCTGTCTCTAATCTCCTGTCACTAACATCCGTATTTAACTTATCTATGTGCTCAGACTTACCCACTCCAATAGTAACTCAGATGATCTTATGTTCTATAGATTCTGCTCAGTTTCCAGCTTCTCTACCTCCCATTTACTGATCAGAACCCGCGTACCTTCTGACCATGCTACCAACCTGTACCTCATCTGAATCCCCCCAGACATGACAATATAGCATATTTCTCCTGTTCTTATAACGCTTTTGACACCATTTATCATAAGCTGCTGCCAGATGTCACACAAGACCAAGACACAAGAACAAATAGCCCAAACCAGAGCTTTTCAAATGTGGTTAAGTACACTGCAGCAACAGTGGGCCAAATTCTGTTCAGAATAAGATACTGTAGTTCCTCTCTAAGAATCCTGCTTATCCCTTCTTGACATTGACTTCCTTACATTCTCCTACCCCAAGCCTTCCTTTTAGCTTGTTCAGTGCTCAAGATATTGATGGTCACTGGATATTATAAGAAATTACACTGCTTCTAAAGGTGGCCACACACGTGGCAATTTGCGTTCTTTCGTGTGGCCATCGGTCGCACGAAAGATCGTACAATCAGCCACAAACCGTTCAGGGCTGAAACGGCAGATAAGGAGGTAGAAACAATATGATTTCTGCCGATTCAGCGCTGAATTCAGATTTTGGTCAGGCGCCTTCTATGGCGCCCAATCAAAATCTTTTAACTGGCCCGATTGGCGAGTCGACCGATATCAGCAGCTTCCTGAAATATCACTCGACTCGCCGACTTGCCATACACGCACCGAATATCGTACGAAATGAATCGGTGCATGTATGGCCAGCTTAACAAGCAACCTCCCTGCCTGAAAGCTCTATAGTCTCTATTTTCAGAGGTGGAAATTTCAAATCCTCCATCTTCCTCCCATCTTAGCCATTTTCCTCCCGAATTTCTCTGCAATCCAATCTTTAATTAAAGCTATAATCCATCTATTCTGAACTGACATTTTCCTCCCCAATTATAACACAAAATAATTATTTCTATATAAAAAACCTACTTGACCTTTCCACCCTTGATACCATACATCCTAGCTCTATATTTCACTTTAATTCCCAGCTAATTAAGCAGCTACTATAAGTATCTGCTTACTGCCTGATCATGGTCTGCTTGACTCTCTACAGTCTGGTTTCCATCTGAAGCATTCCGCTGAAACTGCTCTGACATGATTCACCAATTATATTGATTTTCCTTGTACCCTTTAAATCATGGCTAAAAATTGTACCGTTCATCACAGAATGGGGCATATTTATTATGCCGTGTAAAACTAAATTTTCCAAAAATATGCTGTAAGAAGTTGCGTTAAATAAATGGTGAATTTGTCAAGGTGTGTTTTATTGTAAGCCTTTTAAACGCCAGATTTGGTGCCATTTTTTTATGCTGCAAGTAAGTTTTAGTGGAAAAAATGCGTAGAACAATTATACCCTTTTTTACATAGCAATGCCTGGTGATGTGTGGGTTATCTTGTCCCCCCAGTATGTACTCTTTACAAAGGCAATGAGCAAAGGCAATGAGACCTTGGTCCTAGGCCAAGCGTCCCCAAGCTGGTTTATTTATACTCATATGTGGCTCGAAATATTGAAGCGGAGACAATATGGGATAAATTGTTTGCACACAATTGCACAATTGTTTGAATTTGAACAGCCAGTGTCAGTAAAAACATTTTTTATAAATCTTTATTTTTTAAAATAAACCATTTTTAAGAGACAGACTAGTAAAGCTATGCATTTCAGAAGATTCCCTTGTTCTCCCTTCAGATAAAGGGATCCCTGACACATCTGTCTGTGCCATGCAGAAAGCCAAAACAGCTTTTTTTCTCTCCTTCTTTATTTGCATTTCATTGATCTGACTGGCTGACCAGTTGTCAGAAGGCGACCCTTTAAGGCAGCTAAAATCTGGAAGCAGAATAGGTTACACCCTTACAGAGATCATCCTCATGTCATCATCTTGTATTGATACAGTGCCAGCAAGTTACTTTACTTAACAAGAATATTGTAATAAACAGGGGAATTAAAGTTGATTAACAAACCTGCTCCCAAGATCTTAGTGTTCAAATGTCAAATAACGGGAATGCTATATACACACAGGCAGACTGCACAGAGTACTAATATTGAACAAAAAAAAACAATATTACTAATTAAATGAAAAGCAAAAAGAAAAAAAATGTCTCATTCTGGGGCTATTGAAACCCATGCATGACCAAAAAGCATAACACATGGCATCAGACAGACTGAAGTGCATGAAAGGCTAGGGTTTCTATTGGCTGGCCTGTTATATGCAATAAAACCATTGAATTCTAAATAGTTTGTTATCAGGTATGCAAAGTCGGCCTGGCATTTATCCTACAAAGCAGCAAATATACATACATGTTTATAGAGTTTCTGGGGCAAACACACGAGCAGGGTAACTGTACATTATACTTAAATGTATATGGAGTCATTTCACTTCTGGTGTTACTGCAGTTTTAACAGCCAAGAATACAAAGCACAAGGCTGACATGTCCCCAGCATTTTTAAGTAGCTATAGGCAACCATAGTTACTTTCATTTATAATTATTTATGATACTTATTCAATTAAAATAAAGAGCTAACTACTGCCAATTCATGATGCAGTATATATAGCATTACATCCCTTTCATAGATACATTTAGTTTATATTAAATCCTATAAATCAGTAATGTTGTGGATAATAACAACAGAGTTTAGGAAACCTTCAATATACAAATCCACATTAAATGCATGTACAGGTATGGGACACAATGCTCAGGACCTGGGGTTTTCCCGATAAGGGCCTGTTCATAATTTGGACACTAAAAATTATTTAGAAAGGATTGTTTGATCAAGTACAATATACTGTTTTATTATTACAGAGAAAAAGGAAATCAAAATGTGAATTATTTGCTTAAAATGGAGTCTATGGGAGATAGTCATCATGTAATTTGGAACTTTCTGGATAATGGGTTTCCTGATTATGGATCCCATACCTGTAATTTAAATGAAAGTAAATACACAGTCCTATGACTCATTAAGATGCATAAGCTTGATATGAAATAACTTATAATATGATGTTTTTTCATTAGGGAGGTTCAGTCTATATGGTGGATTATGTGCCCCCTTATTGTAATTAATAAGACTATAGGGAGTACCTAGCTATTCTGTCACAAAACTCCAAGGTGACTTCCAATACACTTTATCAACAGGTGGTATCATCGCTGACATGGAAGTGGCCTGATGGCATGGCTATCTTAGTGGCAACATACAATATGGACGCACTGTAGCCACAGAAGCTTTGCGTGGTGCTCCATATGTCCGGCTGCTCACTTTTGATGTGGTAGGTCAGTTAAGGTAGAGTTTGCACACCCATATAAACAAAAATGCTATGGCCGTTGCTCTTTTATGCTATTGGTACAGAGGGAAACTGTGTGCTGTGCCACAATCATAAAGCAAACCTTTGTGTTGCCAATATATACTGTATTTATATTAAAATGGCACATCACCACTTTATGATCCAAAATTCAAGTCATTGAAACATTAGCCTTGTCTCTCTCAATCTCTCTCTCTGTATTTTACATGCAAGAATTTGATTGAAGTGATAAAAGAATGTGACATTGCAATTGGTACAAACAAGGATGTCCTTATCTTCTTATATTGCGCAGTGGGGAAATCACTGGGGCTTTCAACATGAATCATCAATGAGACAACTGATAATTCTCTAAAGAGAAAAGAACATTTTGTAATATTTATCCCAAAAAAGTGCTAAATTAGCAGCAATAATATATTCCCAGGCTATTCATGAGTTGATAGGCTACCTTAGCCTAATTAATCATTGGTATTGTATGTATTTGTTATAGAGCCACGAAAAAGAAGAATAGAGTATCCTGTTGTGTAGAATTTTATTGCCTCTCCCATAGTCCTAATGGTAACTGAGATAATTAAATCAGTATGTATTATGAATTCTATAAAACAACACTTGGGGGTCTATTTAAACCCCACATGAGTTAAGGAACTCATGCATTGTTTCAAGGGAAAAAAACCTTGTTAGTTGAAGTATTTTTCATAAGTAAGAAAAAGTTCAGCACCTAAAAGTTGCTCATGAAGGGTTTGCTTTATGATTGCCCCTGCAAAAATTGCCCCCTGCGTGTTTAAAATTCTTATGGCTTTTGTTCTGTTCAGACCCTAGCAGATAACTCTGTGGGGATAGGCAGATTTCGCCATACACACTGCTGCAGAATTATAACATATTGGGGGAGTCCAGTGACTTGCAGAGTGGCAACAGCTGCAGTGCCAAAGGTTCTGTTTCCCTCCACTACCTCTGTGGTCTGGTTAATAAAGGCAAAGGTAACAGCTGCTCTGCAGATGTGCTCATTCTATACTAACGGAGGTTTGAGGCGCTTCTGGGAAAATGCATGGGGAGGGAGAAAATGGGCAACATCCTTTGGGTTCCCAGCTATTTTCAAGTTGTATGTAAACCACAGATATAAAAACTTCAGTGAGGGTTTGACAGTACATTCAGGCATCCTCAAGTTCCAGACAGTTAAACCACTGCAATGCATTTGAGGTCACTGGGGCACTATAGGGGTTAAACTATAATAAATGCCACCACAATATACATTTATTCTTAAAGGAGACATATTAGATAAATGGGGAAAACCGTAATTTTGTAGGCAATTATGAATAATATACGGTGCTAAACATTAACCCTATCTGTAACAATGGCCCCTTTATTGGAGCTCCCTATAGATCCTCTCGCTTCTCTGTTGGTGTGTGAAATGAAGAGTGGGCGTGTCCTAACGGTCCCTGCCAGGAGCACAGTAGGAGGGGGATAGCCAATCACAGCCCTGCAATCACACAAGCACAGACAGGCTTCAGTTCCCTATCAGGTCAGCCTAGCTGCTGATTGGTTCCTATCCTACAGTGCAGTGTATGGAGGGCCGCCGGCTCCCCAGCCCATCCAGAGAATTCAGCCAGCAGGAAGTGAAACGGATGGGCTGGGCTAGTGGGGTTTTGGGCGAATTTCTCAATAAATCAGTCCGAAACACAACTTTTTTAGCACAATCCTTCTATATCTAGAGGAGTACAATTCACTGGTACATTGTTAATTTTTATAGGATATGTCTCCTTTAAGGTAAAATTAAAGCTTAACAAAGAAGTAATCTAAAAATGCTACACATTGGGGGTCACTTACAATAACCTGGGCCACAAGTGCTAGAGCTATGGTGTGTGCTGAAGTCAGTGTACAGGTTAGACCTCTGTAAAAGCACACTCTAGGAATGTGATTTAGTTTTAAGTGAAGGGACAGCAGTAGCGACAGGGAAGTCAGGCTTAGTGTAAACTCCCTGGTTCAAGTCAGATATAGGGATCAGGCCATTTAAAAGAACAGTTCAGTATAAAAATGAAACTGGGTAAAATAGACAGACTGCGCAAAATAAAAAATGTTTTCAATATAATTAGCAATCTAGTTTGTAATCTATAAAGGCTGGAGTAGGCAGATGTCTAACATAATAGCCATAATACTACTTCCTCTTTTACAGCTCTCTAAGCTGTTAGCAGTCAGTAGCCAATCAGTGACTTGAGGGGGAGGCATAGTTTGCATTTAAATCTGACCTGCATGCTCACAAACTAACTGAATAGTTATGTACCCTGTGGCCCCCCTAAAGTCACTGACTAACTAACAGGTTAATGAGCTGAAAGCAGGAAATAGTGTTCTGGCTATTATGTTGGATATCTGCCCACTCCAGCCTTTATAGATTACATTTTTGCCAAACTAACTATATTAAAAACATTTTTTGTTTTGCTCAGTCTGTCCATTTTACCTAGTTTCATTTTTACACTTAACTGCTCCTTTAAGGTGGACACCCATGGGACTTCAGTCTACTTTTCCACATCTCCACAGTGGTGCTACAATACTCTGCCTTTATACCAACTGCACCTAATATTTTGCTATTATACCTCATTGCTGTAAGTATACACCCTTTAATGTGTTTCTTGGAACTGTCCTATTCTGTGTGGCTCATTTCATCCAAATGTTTGTTGCTTTACAAGCCAGAAGTCCTGTTTTCTAAACACTGTTACTTCAAAAAAGAATCTTGCAGTAAAGAGGCAATTCATAATAATATATTCATCAACATGCCCCTCTCTCAACAGAGACAATAATTTAATTTGAATATTTTAGTTCCTATTGCTGGAGGGGGTGCAAAAAGTTATTTTCTCCATAAATAAATGATAGAGAAAAAAATATTCCCTTATGCAGATGTATTAGTCATGTCTTCTTGATAACGCAGAAGTAAAAGTGTCTGCAGCCCTTACCCATTAGCATTGTCTGCGGTGTCACCGCTAATGTTGCTGAGGAAGAAGCTCGTTTATATCATCAGCATCGCAACTTTGCATGACTAATGGATAAAAACAACCTGAAATTCAGCAGTTTGTTAAAGGAAAGCAAATATGGTTTGATGTTATTAATGGTCATCAGCAGAGCTGGGCAGAGGGACTAGATTTATACAGATTGGAGCAATTAGGGAGCCCCAAAATCACAGAGTAGTTATTCATGATGATTCATGGACATTTTAACAACAATTTTGAAGCTGATTATTGCCCACATTGGAATGAATTGAGTAGCTTAAGGTGATGGGACTATAAATACTAACAACAGAGGCTGACTGGAACTATTATCCCTTCCTTCACAGACAGAAGTAGAAAACACTCTGGACCTTTTGTTTTAGTGAAGGTTAAAATATGCTTGGTAATTTCATTTGTTGAATATACATTTGCTAGAAATCAGGTACATTTTGGTTGCAGAATGGGCCCAGTATATTTGGGCCACCTTCCTGGCACACTCTGGTAGAACACAGGTTACATTGGACTTTTTTACTTACTTGGATTAGGCACTGCTTCATTTACAATCAGAGGAATCTGAGCTCCAGTGGTCATTAAATAATTTACTATCTAGGGCCCAATTTTGTGGCGGTGCCCCCATACTGGGTTTTGCTGGCTGACAGCCCACAGGGGATCTGTGGCTGGCTGTACAAATAGCTTATGCTTCTCTCTCTCTCTCCTTCTGACTGCCGCTTGCTGGCACTGTAATTCTGCCTATTTACCTCTCTCTCTCCCCTTGTTCCATTGGCGCCCAGCATTTAATGGCACAATCCAGCCTCTACATTGTTTGACCCCCAAGCATTTCATGGCACACTGTGGCCCCCAAGCATTTTGCAGTGATAACTCCTGCCCTAAGGTTCTACAAGGGATTCTACTCTACCCATTCAAGTCTTCTACACTAGAAAGTCATATATTTGGTTCTAGAGAGACCAGACTCGGGGTGCCACCTCTGCTGGCTTTTTTAGCTGGGCGGGGCAGTAACATCGGGAGGGTCTGGCTATGGCGCAACATCAATGTTACTGAGTCCAGTCCGGTTTACTTAATTTGGGAAACCGGACAGGTGGCAACCCTAGACCAGACATAGAATTTTCTCTTGCTAGTGCTCTAGTCTTAACCCCAGGCATTTTAATTATTGCAGTCAATGTATTGAAATGTGGTGCAAACCTTTGATAAAAATGTAACTCTTGAAAAAAATAAATACAACACATATACAGTATTTCAATATAATTCACCTTTAAATAATTTTGCTTGGTTTGCTTGGTTAAAAGTTTTCTTTTTTAGATATAAAATTGAAACCATTTTGCAAGAGTCTGTCTATGGGTATCCAAATGTTAAATGTAATATCTCCTTCCCCTTCAAGTTCATCATATAACCTCCTTCGTCTCCAGTCTGACAGAACTTTCATTATATTTGCGAGAAGGAGTTGATGTAGGAGTTGCGTGGAGATAATTGTATGAAAAGTAAATCAAATTTGTTTCATTTTCCAATCTTTAACAGCCCAGCAAATTATGTTCATTCAGTTTATTAGATAAATCAGCTGCCCCCATATGTTTGCCCTAAGAATGCAGAAACTGTGTTTTTTAGGTTTCTTCCCACACATATATATCTCCTATATCTTAATTGTGAATGGCATTCAATTTATAGAGGTTTGTTTTGTTTAAATCATCAGCTCTGCAGATCCTGGCTATGAGTCTAGCACTTGGCAGTTTATTAAGGCTTATAAATACATTATAAGATGGCTTTATTCATTTAATACTGATCAAATATTAGAGACTTATGATAGAAATTATTGTGACTATGCTGGTAATCAAATAACACCTTACTATGTACTAGTATCATAATAGTTGCTCGGTGGATACTCTAAATCTGTTTACTAAAAAGGGCGAGGACCTGAACATAAAGACACAGAATAAATCATCGTGATTACATTCAGCCCATCTACCCAGCTCTAACCCTATCAGCCACATATTTTTCCCAGGCTAGAAAGACACAGGAAATGCACAAAAAACAAAAGCTATTTTTAATTTTTATTTTATTTTCCCTATATAAAGCATACTGTACTACCAATTAACATATGTGAATGCCCACACCCCATAAATAAAAAGTTTTTTAAAGAACAAGGAAAGGTAAAAACTAAGTAAGCTTTATCAGAAAGGTCTATGTAAATACAGCCATAAGCACTCACAGAAATACTGCACTGAGTCCTCTGTCAAAAGATATGTTGTCTCTTTTTTTCCCCTGTGCCAGAGACACGCAGCTCTCTCCTCTCCCCTCTCCTGCTCCCCCCTCCCTCAAGGATGCTATGAACTCACCCCCCCTTAGGAATGTGGATCTGAGCCAATCAGCAGGAAGCTTCCTCATAGTCTTACAAACTGAGCATGTACATTACATTAACATTTATTTATAAAGCGCCAACATATTCCGCAGCGCTGTACAATAAGTGGGTTTCATACATTGGACATACAGAGTAACATATAAAGCAATCAATAACCGGTACAAGAGGTGAAGAGAGCCCTGCCCAAAAGAGCTTACAATCTACAAGGAACACCGGTCTTGGTCTTGGTGCAGGAGCGAGGCATTATGGGAACTTTCTTTACAGAGCTCGGTGTTTTTATTTTTCCTATGAGGCTTCTGATCATCTGAACAGGAGAAATATGGGAAGACTTAAGAGATTAACTCTTTATTAGCCTTTCCTTCTCATTTAAGAGCAATGACACATAGGGCAATGTTGTTGGGATTAAGCCCCCTTGCATAAGGAAGGGACTTCCTACAGGACAGAATTATGTGCCATTAACCCTAGTGCTGTACCCACTAATAGTAAATGAGACCCAGGAACGCTGCTTGAGCCTTGGAGGACAAAAATGATTACGCAGGCAGTTTTGGGTGTCCGTAAAACTTCCCTGTAACTCAGGTGTGACCAGAGGTTACCTCTAATGGGGATAGCTGTAAACAGTTTGCAAACATTCCCAAGCGTGTTCAGCCAAGCAAAGAGCAACATGATGCACAAAGAAAGGAATGCACTTGGAATACGTCCCAGACCAGAATACTGCTGTTGTGCCATTTACTCACTGAAAAGCAAAATTTAACTAAAAAAAACAGAAAGAAAACTTCACACGTGTGCCTCTGTTTAGCTATTAACATTTTTATCTAAAATGGGGCTACAGTTATGTTGTTGTCCACGTAAAAAGGAAACAAACAGCTTGTCCTATGCACTAATTTATAAAAGGACTTTCAAGTGAATCTCAGTATAAATACAATATATATTGTGGTATAAGATACTGTACATTGTTAGTAATTCTAATATCACACCCATGGAAATACAATGCCAAGATTTGCACACGCAAGCAAACATAGTATGACCCTCAGTAAAAGTTTGTGACTGCAGTTTCAGCAAAATCAGTTGTTCATCCTAGCCAGCAACCTCTCATTGCACACAATACAAGTCAGCATACATACAGCTTTGCAGCACAATGTATTTACATTTGCCTGGGATCGGGATGGAGTGCCAAATGTCTGGTAGGGAGCAGGTCTGGGTCAGGGGCCACACAAGGATCAGGGGTTGACTGTGTTTTTTCCCGGTGTCCTGTCAGCCCAGTGTGACCCTGATACAAGTAGACTGTGTGACAGAGCTCACTCTGCCTCCACTTAATTCCTGAAGTGACAAAGACCTCCCTGAAACAGTGCAGGAATGTCCAGTGAAATCAAAGCTCCACTGTACATGCTATTGGCCAGGCAATGTAGTTGTAGATGTAAACAGCTTCTATAACCATGACAAGGTTTGTCCAGTCACCCCTTAGACAACTGAATCTAAGTGAGAATCTAAAATGTTGACAGGACTGATATGCTATTTGCAGGTCTTATTTTTTTTAATGTAAATCATTTTATAATGTGTCTTAAAAATAAGGTAAACGACAATTAGAGGGTTGGAAAGCCGAAGTGGCAAGGTCAGCATATCAGTCATACTACAGTACCTACATTCATATGACCTCCTCAGCTCAAAAATCTTTACTTCAAGACTATACATACATAGAATTCATAGTGCATCCTTACATATTAGAACAGGTTTGCTATTTTTGAGGCTCAAATATGATGTTTTGCACCGGAGACATTATGTTGGTGCATTCAGACAATATCTCCATATCAACAAAGTTCTGAGACATGTGCCACCACAGATCACTGTGCAGCATAATTAAGGCAGAGATTTCCAACCAGTGGCTCGTGAGCTACATGTTGCTCCCCAACGCCTTGGATGTTGCTCCCAGTGGCCTCAAATCAGGTGATTATTTTTAAATTTCTGGCTTGGAGACATAAAAAACAGATGTACTGCCAAACAGAGCCTCCTGTGGGCTGCCAGTCCACATAGGGGCTACCAAATAGCCAATCATAGCCCTAATTTGGTACCCCCAGGTACATTTTCATGCATGTTACTCCTCAACTCTTTTAACATTTGAATGTAGCTCACGGTTAAAAGAGGTTGGAGACCCCCCACATTAGGGTTTGTGCACAGCTAATCAGCTAATAAGGTCAATAAGCTGCCCCAAGAAATAAGCATTGATTTGATCTCTTTTTTTATACTTTAGGCTCTCTACTTTCCTTGTATTCAGGGTCTAGTAAATCCCTATGATCCATACCTTCTTTATACTCTAACTACAGTTAAACCCCATTATTCCCTACTTTATACTCTGCCTTAAGTTTATGCCTCTGTTCCTCTACATTCTTTAAACTTTATTCTTTATTTAATCCTTTTGCTCCCTACTCCTATACTCTGCCCTCATTTATCCCATATGCTTCCATACTTTCTTTATACTCTATGATTAGTTAATCCCTGTGTTCTCTACTTTATTTATACTTTAGCTAACTATTTCAACTACTTTATTTTTAGTTAACGCTTTCCTTTTTCCTAATGTATTCTCCATATTTATTAATCCTTACACTTTAATATTATTATTTTCACTAATAATTTATTTGGTTTTAACTTTTTTTTTAGCAGACTGTGAAGGGGAATTTCCTAAACGCACACATAAGCGCTGAACACTGTGCCTAAAATTCTATATCTGCCGTTGGCTCTTACAAGGTAATTGATGTATAAGAACAAAAAGACACCCGTTTTAGTTTCCTCAGTTATAATCGCTCTGTCTTCCAGCTATTCGGATGTATTCATGTTTATATCCCACCAGGCACACTGGGCTCTAGAAATCCATAGTTCATGTTACTAGCCATCAAGGCTAATTTATTCTGCAGGTTCATTCTCATTCTCTGTGTATCAGCAACACCCCCCCCCCCCCCCATTGCAATCTATCACTGTTTTGTCAAAGATGAAACAGGCGTTTGTCAATCTCGTGTCTACATTTCAAAATGATCAGAATAATTTAAGGAATGTCCAACTCTTAGATGAAGACATAGATAAAATAGCAGCTTTAGAAACATTAAGAATAAAAACGTTATCTCTGCTCCAAGTTTTTGAACTGCCTCTGGTGAAGCTGCGGAAGACTTGAAACTCACTGATTTCCAGCCTTTGTTGATCAGTGAGCTGCAGACTTACCAACTGCAGAGCCAGGGAATGCATTAAAAAAATGTAACAATAAACATTGACGTATCCCAAGAAGCAACAACAGCGTGGGCAGTAAGAGGCAAACAAAAATTGTTCCTGTTATGTTTCAGCCTTGAAGGCAGATTAGTCTAACCATCACATGGAGGTTTTATGACATCTTTCAGCGATCTTTCCTTGGCCTCTTACTGATTTTGCAAACAACATATTACATCAACCTTAGCAGTCCTGAAATAAGATGCATTTGTAAAGGACCCATAGCAATTTTTTTATGATAAACAATAACAGCTGATTTAAATAAAGGAAAAGGGGGTGGTCTGTGCCAACTGGGAGATCCTTTATTCAAAATGTGCTCTAAATATTTATTCTATTTTATTCATTAATATCTAATTTACAGGACAAATAAGGCTATCACAACTATTATTGGAAAATATGTGTTGTACTTGCTCAGCTTCTAATGGGGGATTCACTGAAATACTTTATCAGAGAGCAACAAATGACATGTTTAACCTTAAAATACTTAAAACCATGGCACAGCTTACCGTATATACTCAAGTATAAGCCGAGTTTTCCAGCACTCAAAATGTGCTAAAAAAGGAACCCTCGGCTTATGCCGGATTACTTGCCTTCTCATTTTCATGTAACATTGATAGAAATATCTTTGTTAATAGATAAGTGTTCTGGAGATATATTAATTGAATATAATACATATTATTGCTTTTAATCTGCAGCTGCCAACATTATATATTTATGTAGAATTCACGGGGGGTCACGCTGAGTGTCCTTTTATTAAATATTTGATTATTGAAACTTAGCAGTAGTGGCTGCATTTCCCACCCTAGGCTTACACTTCCAGTTTTCTTAGGTAAAATTAGGTACCTTGGCTTCTACTCGAGTATATACGGTATCACTATAGAGTTCCACTATGGGAGGGAAGGTATAAGAACTAAATTACTGCCCGCATTACTGAGCAGCAAAGTAAGTCTACCTCCTTATCATGACACTTTCAGTCAAATTAAAGCAGTGCATATTTAGAATATTCACCAAGTTCAGCAATAATCTGCCTATGGTTTTAATGCAAAAAGAATTGAAAGTAACCTTGAGTATGTAGTGCAGGGCTCCAGTCCTTCTTTCATTTGAAACAGCGTAGGTGGTTTTTCACGGTGAGGGCAGTGAGGTTATGGAATGCCCTTCCTAGTGATGTGGTAATGGCAGATTCTGTTAATGCCTTTAAGAGGGGCCTGGATAAGTTCTTGAACAAGCATACTAATTTTCAATATCATTTCCCTTCCGTTACAGTTAAAGTGGCCACATATGAACAGATAAGATTGTATGATACTAAAGTACCTGTTAGTGAATTAGGGCCCCCAATCCCAACCAATATACATGTACTTAGGATACTGGGCAGTTCAGGTACAGGACAGTTTTAAAAATCCAATCTGTAGATGCCTCATGTCGGCATTAGTGCATTGTATTTTGGCAGATTAGGAAGTAAAGCTCTACACTTGTCCTTCCTTTCTTTTCCTTATTCACTTCCTTCTGTTCCTATCATTCATGCATTTTGTTCAAAGTATCAGAACAATAAAAAGTCATATCATGTGTGTCCTCTTGCGCAGTCTACATCCACTTGACCAGCGGGACAATTAGTTGGAGAGATACCAGATCGGAATGTGTGCTCAATACAAACATAATGCAATACTAATCCTATTGCAAGTCATAGATTAACCATTAGAAGCAAAAAAGGGGGGAACAGCATGAGAAAACTGCTGTCTCTCAGTTGTACCCCAAGGCAGTTCCAATGGCAAGTTTATAAATGAACCTCTATGAAGGTGGACTGAAAATACATTTCTTTTACAAGTGTGTTAAAAAAATTGTATGCATGGCTACATTTATTCACTATACTGTGTTTAATACAAAAGTACAGTTTAGAATTAGGCCTCTTTTAAATCCTTTCTGCTACTTTATCCAAAAACTAGACTTTTCTTTAACACAAAAACTTTTCAGCCATTACATGGTGAGTGGCAAAATAATTTTCCAGAGACCTGCACAGTTATAAGGTGCCAGACTGAAAGGAAATGCTGACAGATGCGTTTCTGTCTTTTCACTCTAAAGAAATCTGCTGTTATGGTAATTTGCTGAGTTTAAGTAAAAGAGAGAAGTTTAAATTATAACTCTATTCAGAAAGCTCCAAAACACTCACTGCGGTTTCCCACAGTATCCTATTTAAACACACATTCTGACTGATTTATTTTTTTCTTTTAATGGGAAGACACTTTGGTTTATTTAAAATGAATAGGGTGTAAGTGCTGGGGTGCTAGTTGTACCTTTATAGCCCATACTCATTATCTGTGCTACTGCTCTCTGCACTTTATTGTGCCACTGAGAGAGAGAAGGAAGCTCTGTACATAACACTTGCTATAACCTGGCAGTAAGAACAGAGGTCCCCAATGTCTGCTTAACTAGGTTCTCCTGACTTGGAATTTTGAATGAAGCACAACCAAGAGACATGTTATGGAACACCCATATGCCTCCCAACGTCTGCCTCAACTGCAATGGCTCATAAAGTATGAAGTGCAACTCTTTGTACTCCATTCTGGGACCACAAATGTCTATAAATGCTTCACGCACGTTCCATTGGGGCAGAATTACTACTACCCATTTAATATGTTCTTGATAAAAACTAAGCATAAATCCTTGTTGATGGAAAAGCAATCCTATAGAGCAGGGGTCCCTAACTTTTTTTACCTGTGAGCAACATTAAACATTAAATTTAAAAAATGTAATGCAAGAATGAAAACATTTCTTAGGGGATGAAATATAAGGGCTATGATTGGTTATTTGATAGCCCAATGATGACTAGTAGACTACAGAAGGCTCTGCTTGAAGGTACAGGTGGTCATTATGCCTCCAAATCTTGTCTCCAAGTCAGAAATTCAAAAATGAAGCCGCTGGGCCGCTGGGAGCAACATCAGTGGGGTTGGGGAGCAACATGTTGCTCATGAGCCGCTGGTTGGGGATCACTGATATAGAGAATCCCTTGGCTGGAAAACACCAGGTTCCCAGCATTCTGGATAAACGGAATACCCACAATGACATCAGCCATTCCAGACTAAGGTGACGTCTTATTGACTGGTTTATCGGACACCCTTTCCTACTGATGCCTTTCTGGGATTAGGCAGATTTCAAGCAGACTTAGGGGCCACATTGGACAATAAAGCTGTTCTGTCCAATGTTAAACCAAGAAATCAGAAGACAGGTAACAAGGGCAAGGCAAGGCAAGAACACAGGAAGGGGCTAGACTGCAAACAGAGTTCAATGATCCAGCATTGAGCAGGAGTTGGAGGTAGGCTTATATGGCCACTTAAATGGGCAATTGTCTGCAGCAGCAACTAATGCAATTACAGTTGAAGGCAACAATAGATACAGACAGAGGAGATTGAAAATAACAAAGCAGGTTAAACCATGGAGTCCTCAAGGCCTCTTGTGGCTCAGTGAGGAGGAGCACAGAGCTATTGGTAAATGGTCCTGGGCTTTAGACCCACCAGGTCCTCACACTCCACTTTAAAGGCATTTTCAGACCTGCAGCCAACTTCACTTTTGCCTGCCTTCGTCACTCTCATCCACTGCCAGATTGCTAGGGTAAATTCCAAAATGATCAGCTGCTGAACAAACAGCTACAAAATGTAAAATCCACAACAGAAGACCAAATGCAAACTGATTTAGAATATCTACATATCTATATCACACTGAAACTTAATGCACTGCCCCTTTAATACAACTAAATAAATAGTCTGACATTTGCTATTCAAAACGTATAAACAACTGATCTAAAAGTAACTTTTCTCAATGGCCTCTCATGCTGTTAGTCTGGAACAGAAATGTGACTCCCCTGGCTGGAGCTACAGATATAACACTCATGGGCTTATGTAATAAAAGGCACTAAGTTTGCCCAGGATCAGTAACCCATAGCAACCAATCCACAAGTAGCATTTACTTTTACATTTAAAGGGGTGGTTCACCTTTAAGATAGCTTTTATATGTTACAGAATATACTATTCCTAGCAACTTTGCAATAGGTCTTCATTATTTATTTGTTATAGAATTATTTGCCTTCGTTGTCTACATCTTTCCAGCTTTCACATGGGGGTCACTGACCCCGCTAGCCAAAAAACTTTTACTCTTTGAGGCTACAATTTTATTGTTAGTTTTTATTCCTTATCTTTCTATTTAGTCTGTCTTCTATTCATATTCCAGTCTCTCATTCACACCACTCCCTGGTTGCTAAGTTAAACAAGACCCTAGCAACCAAATAGCTGCTAAAATTCCAAACTAGAGAGCTGCTAAACAAAGCTTGATAACTGAAAAACTGCAAAAAATTAAAAAAAGGAAACCATTTGCAAATTTGCAGAATAGCAATGTCTACATTATATAAAAAGTTAATTTTAAGGTTAAAGTTTTAATGCTTATGTGCAAACTGTTTTCCATTGTAGATGAAGCATTTCCCCAATAGCAGATCAATAGCTGAAAGAGCTCTGCAACATCTCCACCTTGTAGCTTAAGGGGGCAGATGAAACACCCCTTTCTTGTCTAGGTTTTTATGTTGTCTATAGCAATGCCAACACTACAGAATGTAGCCAATCTTATGGACAATAAGTACTTGATGAAGGTAGACTTGTCCAACTTGGTCAAGCTGCCCTAAGACAGCTATGTCCCCATGCTATGTCTTTAATTTTACTAAATGTTATTCCAAAAGTAACAAAAAGTTATGCGTTTATAAAAATGTTTTCCACCATGATTTAAAGGTGGCCCATTACCTATAGGAATACAAGGTTGGTGCCAGTTCCATACAAAGAGGTGCATTCATTTAAGGATTACTGTGTGTTTTGTTGCTGCGCTTCAGCATTGGCTGTGTGGCATTGCACCATAAGAATAAAATGTTACTACAATGGAAACAAGGTGCAATTTTGAGAGCAATCAGCATGTGTTTTCCCATAATGCGCTGTTTTTTTCATCCGGGATTCCAGAGTTGTTGCCGATGCAAAAGGCAATTCTCATGACGCTCAGTTGCTTTCGATACAGCAAGATGCATGCAACTGCACATACTTCTTTGCCACAAACCGGGCACACTTGCACTGAATATTTTTGCATGACGTCAGTTCTGTTGTTTGCTGGTGTAATTTCCGGTATTCGGCATGTGAATGACGTCTGTGCCTGATTTGTTAGTGTGCAGTGCCTGTTGACGCAGGGTGCTGAGGGAACCATGGAGCTACCGCCTAGTCAGGAGATGGGGGTAACTTCAGAGTTCCCATGTGTCAATAGGCAAAGCAGCTGATTCAAAACGGATGGCAGGAGGGAATGGGGGGTGCCAAGTGCAACTGTACAGAAGTGCAAAGAGTGTATTTTGACACAAGTACTCTAAATTAAGGCCACTCACTAAGGGGAAAAGCAAAAGTTGCCCACTGTGTTTGCTGACATAAATGAGCTCTAATGTCATAGTAAAAGAATCAAGGCTATTGAGTTGCTAAGGCTTGAGCTGATCCACTTCTAAATGGAGATGATACTAATAGACAGAAAGATGTATTATTTATGAATTAGGTGTGATGGCATATAGCATGACTGGAGAATACAAATTTAGCAAGTACCTTTAAATCTGTAGTATCCTTTTACCAATAATAAGGATGTGCTGCTCTGTGCGATCCTTTTACATTATGTTATTGAAATGCATTTTGAATTTATAATATCTGCATGCAAACAAAAAGTCCAATCAGGCAGGACAAGGATGGCTGAGTGGCTATAAGTAGGTCACATCATTAGTTAGAGTAATATGGAAAAGCACTGGAGTTTGTAGACTGCAAGGTAGAGGATTAACATGCTTCAGGGTGTTTTTTTCTGGCAGCAGACTCCGTACCCAGTGATGTTTCCAACAAGCACAGGCATCTGACCCGCTCCATGTGTTTATGCTGAAATCTTCCCCTTGTGCTTCATTGCTGCATAAATAGGTTTGCCAAGATCATGTCAAAACATCTCCCCATGCTACCGTTCTACAAATTCTGTCCCCAAGGCAATGTTTTCATTGTGTTGTGAACTAACACTTTACCAACCATAATTACATCTGGAAAAACCTATTAGATACAGTTGAAGTGCATTTGAGTTTTGTTATTTTACTTTTAAATACTATATTGTTGCACTTCAAGGACACATTTACAACTTTCTGTACTTCTACAAAAAATATATGTGTATGTAAAGTCAGTATATGTAGGCATTCACATTTCATTAGGCCTAAGTACAGCTCCCACATGTATAGAATATGCAAGACCTAATCTCCTACCTTTGCCCATTATGTGGGGTGTATTAATAACAAATAAGCTAAATTGCATAAGTAAAATAAGCAACCAGTTAGATATTTGCTTTCATTTTGTAACATAGTAGACTGATAAAACGGAATTGTTCCTATTTTGCTGTGGTTCAGGTCCCATCAGAGCCCGGGTTCTTTGCTCTGATTGCTTTATCTTGGTTTGCTTGATGTTCTTCTCCTAGTTTTGCCTTTGTTCTAATCTGCTCCTGTTCCCTGTTTTGTCTCCGACTTTATTACTTTGGCCTGGCTGTCGTTCTCTACCTGTTGCTGATTTGTGTCTGCTCTTGACGATTGTCTTATTTATCTCTTGGCTTTACTTTATTGTTTTTCGGAGCCTTCACTGAACCTGTGGGCCATGCTGGAAGCTCACTCTATAAGACCTGGAGGTAGCTATGTACCTGACTGGTCCACCTGAAGACAACATTTATAGGTAAAAGAGCATGCTAAACCTGGAGTTCCTTGAGCAATGCCTGGATTTGGGTTGCCTCACATGACAAACACATTGTGTTTTAATTTAAATGTACAGACCATATTTTCCATCCAAGTATTATGTATCGGACAATTTCTGAACATAGTTGTATACCACCCACTTAAAGGAAACTATACCCCTGAACAATATAGGTCTCTATAAAAAAAAATCTAAAACAGCCCATATCTAAAAACCAAGTTTCATCTAAATAAACCATTTAAAAAACAAAACATACTTTTTTAGTAGTATGTAATCCTAAATAAAATAAAATCCATTTTAAGTACTAAAAGCTGCCCCTCTGGGATCATACAATTCATGGTGCACACAAAGAAGACAGGGCACACATACATGCTAGGCCCCATCAGCCAAGGAATGGACAGAGTTCTGTCTTTTACTCCCACACTACTTCCTGTTACAGTCAGAGCTGCATTATTTCCTGTCAGCTGATCTCTGAGGGAGCACCCAGCCCATCACTAAATGGTGGCTCAAGGGAAAAGATATAAAAGGGCAATATTTACTGATATATATATAAATTCCAGTTTGGTATGATTCTTTAATAGGCCACTTAATATTGATATAAACTGTCTGTTGGTTATTCTGGGGGTATAGTTTTCCTTTAACTGTTTCTGTACTGGGTTGAAATCTAGCCTGCAAACATACAGGGATGGGGCCCGTTATCTAGAAACCCTTTATCCAGAAAGTTCCAAATTACAGAAAGGCCATCTCCAATAGACTCCATTTTAATCAAACAATTCACTTTTTCAAAAAGTATTTCCTTTTTCTCTGTAATATAAGACAGTTCATTGTATTTGATCCCAACTAACATATAATAAATCCTTATTGCAGCCAATACATTGATTCAGTGAATGTAGAAATATCAGAAATGAAAAGGGGTTTAGAAATAATATTACTAACCAATAGACTACACAGTAGCAAGATACAAAGAGAAGATACTGTACATTGAAGGGCAAAGCCAATATATAAGTCAATGAATGAACCATATCTTGGGTACAATTTTAGGCCCCTTCTTGGGGAAGGTCCAAATGGATAATTTTACCAATAACATGGCAGATAATATTTGTTTACCCTAATATAGGAGACATCTTAAAGTTGAAATAATCCCTATTTAAAGATATATTTATATATAAATGGGTTTTAAATTATATTGTGAGCTTCATTAAGAAGGCCCCTCTATACCAGTATATTTGATGTTGATACCCTTCTATTGTACAGCACTGCAGAATAATGCTTTATAAATATGTGGTGGTAGTAATAATAATAATTTATCATGTAGAGCAATATAAAAAGTTTTGACATGAACATAGAAAGGGTATGTTAATATACCTACCAAGGGAGGTGGGGGGTGAATAACTGAACTGGCTGCGCTTTTTGGGAGGAAAAGTACATGTGGTTGTTATTAACAAAAAGTACTGATTAAATGTGCCTTTTGTGCCATATAGGGAATGTGATTTCTCACAATACAGCAGTTTGTTTAGGCCTCCTGACTTAGTTTCAAGCTTTCTTCATATAACAGATCTGCCCACAGTGGTCATAGATCCTATCTCTTTTTACTCTCTTTCTTTAGCAGACTGACGTGAAGTCAGGCTAAATAAATGACACATTGGAATAATAATATCCCATCCCCCCCCACCCCATCATATTTATAGGCTGGATTAACAGTTGGCTCAGTGGTAGCTTTACTCTGTTTTGCCCTTCTCTGGATAGTGTTTTTAAAGGTTAGTTTGATGGAAATGTGCCAGTCTCTCGCTGTCACTTAGTTACTATGAGACATTTCTTTTGCTGCATTTGGATTCTTACACAAACTGTCCTTTTAATATTACATCCTTTTCTTCCATCTCTTTCTAGTTGCCCAGTAAGGACTCTTTGCACATGATTATAATCTAAAGGGATAATATAAATGGATTTGCTTTTTGTCAGTGATATTAATTCTCCAATTCATGGAAGCCAAAGGATATTGAAGAACTGTATGGGAAATAGCTTCTCTGTTTACCTCAGTGGAGTTTTTGTAAGACAAGTTTTTATCAATGATCCAATGGAGGTACAGATATGGGATCTGTTTTCCAGAATGCTTGGGACCTGGGGTTTTCCGGATAAGGGGTCTTTCCGTAATTCCGATCTCCATACCTTATGTCTACAAAAAAATTTTTTAAACAGTAATTAAACCCACATATTTGTACTACCACATATTAATAAAGCATTGATTATTCTGCAGTGCTGTACAATAGAAGGGTATCAACATCAAATATACTGATAAAGAGGGACCTTTAATTTAAAACCCATTTTAGGGTCTCCTATATTAGGGTAAACAAATCTTATCTGTCATCTTATTGGTAAAATTATCCATTTGGACCTTCCCCAAGAGGTGGCCTAAAATTGTACCCAAGATATGGTTCATTCATTGACTTATACAGTATATTGGCTTTGCCCTTCAATGCAGTATCTTCTCTTTGTATCTTGCTACTGTGTAGTCTATTGGTTAGTAATATTATTTCTAAACCCCTTTTCATTTCTGATATTTCTACATTCACTGAGTTATGCCCAACAATACTGTGTATAACTGTATATAACTGTGTATAACTTTAACTTTATTCACATGGAGCCTTGTCCCCCATCTCCCTGCCATAAAGCCCACATGAGTCATTGCTGAGTAATGTTCCATATCTGATCCCATTAAAGATAGTTTATTGTTATTGCAATACATATGGACCTTGAGTTTTAGCTGTACTATAATGCCAGTAATAAAATAATCCTACAGTAAGCATGACAGTGAATAGCAGGGAGACCAGCAAGACATATAACAGTTTGTGGGTAGAGACTAAAAGAAGCTAAATCCAAAAAGCCAAGTTTAGGATGGAATAGGGGAAAAATACATGGGCAGCAATTAAAAAACCATTGTACTTTATTTTTTTTATTCTCCATTGGTTTTGGTCTAATAAGCCAAATGTTTTATTACTTTTAGTGATGAGCAAAATTGGCCAACTGCAATCCCACAAAAATGCATTGGACTCAATAGGAAGGCAAAATGATATTGCGGTTATGGCATTTTTGACTTAGGCAATAGAATATACACTACCCTACCAAGTTAGAGAAGCTCCTTTTTATGCTACAGCTATTCTTCATAGCGAAAAAGGCTCCAGTATTGACCATTTCTTTAAAACAAGACAGCATCATAGAGACATGTGGAGTGTTGAGGAGGGCTCTGATCCCATTGGTTGATGTAAAGGCAAAGGGTGCTTATTAATGATGTTTGCCTTTTTTTCCCCAACACAAAAAAATTGTAATCCCATAATAAGAATGAATGTAGGATAGCATTGTAGGAGATGTGATCTGACATAACTGCCATGTGGGCAGATAGTCAGGGCCATAAACATATGGAACTCTTCATAGCATGGGCCATTCTCCAGTCATTTCAATGATATAACAGAGAGTTGCCAAAAATTATGTTACAATGGTTATGGCCCTGTACTAAGCACAGTTCTGCAGTAATATATTTAAAGGTTTAGTGGCTATTTACTAGGAGGCTACAGTAGCCCAGAATGGAATAGCAACCTGCAGTAGGCATTTCAAAGTGGATATAATAGGAACATGTAATACTGATTTGGAATGATTGTATTCATGTATTCATGCACCTTTTCTACAATCCTAATCAAATTCAAGTGATCATGCACTTAAGCTAATTGTAATAAATATTGTACAAGCTTACCATGAAAACAGAACATTTTTTTTTTAAAAGCCAAAAGCCTGTGAGTCTGAGAATTGTGTTATGCCATCCTTCCAGTGCTGCAAATAGAGGGGGCATGGATCCCTCTCCACATTATAAAAGGCTAATAGACCACAGATGTGTTCTGAATGGTAAACAGGCAGCATTTTGCTGATCTGTCTGTGCTCTCCCAGCATGTTAAATACAAATCTAAAATAGGATTTGAACAAAGCACAGGCATTCCATTACTGAAAATTGCCTGCGCGTTATTACTGGTACTTTTCTGCAGTTTAAATACTGATTTGCCAAATAGCTGAAAATTCAGAGCAAATTTATATACATATTTGTAGTTGATTTTCTACAAATGCAACCATGATTATTTGATTTTCTGCAGATCCCTGCCATCATTTTTGATTTCTACAGATGAGACCACAATTACTTGACTTTCTGCAGATCAAACCACAGCTTGAGCATAACTTATTAGAAATGAGTTGCTATTGCCAGTGCCACAGGAATCCTCTTACACGAGGAACCTGAAATTTCACAGTGCGGATAGAAGTGTGTGTAGTGTTTGTGTAGCGCTGAGAAAGTTGAGAAAGTTTTAGACACATTAGAAAAATGCCTAACTGGAAAAGGAAGTCCATTGGTAGCACTCTTACTGTAAGTTGGAAAGTGCAAAATGTTTTCGGAATGACTGTATGCATAAATCCGCTGGTGAGCAAGTGTGAAATAAATGCATGAAGCTAAAGGAAGAGTGTCTGCACGTTAATTGGATAGTTAACCGCCGTGAAAGGAAGGAAGTGCCACACAGTGTGAACATGATGATTTTCATTAGACGTCAGCCTGCCCCTTCCTACAAGTCAATATTAAATAATTAACAGAAGGAAAGATTAATGTCTTCCTTTCCTATAACATTCAGCTATAAAAGCATTGCCCATAACCATGACTGTAATCCATGACGTCAAAGATCTAGAGGAACAATGGTCACTATGTTATGTAAAAGCAGAGATTATGGACCAATGGGATTTCTAACACTAAGCAAGTGAGAGGAACAGACATCCTTTGTTCACAAATGTTATATAGTGGCTTTAGACTGATATGTCGGTCCTAGTCTGACCAGGATAGAGCTGAAGCCTGAGGATCAATAATTGTCTAAGGTCAACAGTGAGAACCACAGGAGTTAACACTGATTAACCACAAAACCATTTTTCTCCCACACAGGGCCAGACCAACTTTTCCACATAATATCTGATTACAGGAAAATTTCACCAATCACATTAATCTTTAATAGAAATGCAAATAAGAATTTGTGACATGCAACCTGGGCCAAAAGATAGAATGAGACTTGTTACATACAATTCTCAATCTCATTATCTCATACTATGACATGTTAGCAAATGGGAACAAAATTAATTTCTTCATGTTTGTTGGTTTTGATGAAGCAAAATATTAAAGTTATGACCTTGTTACTACTTTAAAACAAGTTATATACCTGGAACTGGAATATGGGTATGCGCTTTGGGTCCTACGGGAGAAAAGCGCTTTACAAATGTTTGTTGTTGTTGTATGGGATATGTTATCCAGAATGTGTGGGACCTGGGAGAGATCCTTAATTTGGATCATCAAAGACCACTAAAAAACATGAAATAAACCCAATAGGGTTGTTTTTGCTACCACAACACTTAGATTGTAAGCTCTGCAGGGCAGGGACCTCCTTCCTACTGTGTCTCATACCACATGGCACTTATTTCCTGTGCATTTATATATATTTATTGTATTTATTTATTATAACACTTGTCCTCCCTGTGTGTAATTTTGTATTTTGTAAGAGTGTACAGCGCTGCATACCCTTGTGGCACTTTATAAATAAAGTTATACATACATTCATACATACACAACACCAAGACAGATTAGTTACATAGTTAAGTTGAATTGGATTGAAAAAAACATTGTCTATCAAGTTTAACGCCTCAAAATGACCCCCAGTGCACCTATATACACATAATACATACAGTATACAAATATCTATACTATCACAATAGCCTTGGATACAATGCTTGTTCAAGAACTTGTGCAGGCATTAACAGAATCTGCCATTACAACATCACTAGGAAGGTCATTCCCCAACCTCACTGCCCTCACCGTGAAAAACCACCTACGCTGCTTCAAATGGAAGCTCCGTTCTTCTAATCTAAATTGACAACCTTTGGTGCGCTGGTCCTTTTTATGGAAAAAAAGCACCCCCTATTTGTAAATAATCCACTCTAATGTACTTGTACAGAGTAATCATGTCCCCTCGCAAGCGCCTTTTTTTCCAGAGAAAACAACCCCAACCTTAACAGACTAATCTCATAGTTTAAACCTTCCATCCCCTTTACCAGTTTAGTTGCAGTCTCTGGACTCTCTCCAGCTCATTAATATCCTTCTTAAGGACTGGAGTCCAAAACTGCACTGCATACTCACGGTGAGGCCTTACCAGAGACCTATAAAGGGACAAAATTATGTTCTCATACCCTTTTTTATGCAAGACAGCACTTAACTTTCTTAAGCAGTTACAGCATGACACTGCCTAGAGTAACACAGCTTGTTATGCACAAAAATCCCCAGATCCTTTTTAATTAAGTACAAAGTACTGCTTTATATATTACAGAGAGCCAGTGATAATATACTTGGAGTTGAAATAGAACAGTATATACTTGGAATTGCAATCCAAGCAAAGTGTCAGTATGCAGTAAGAAAATGAAGCTATGTTAGAACTAGCTCTAACAGGAATATACAGGTACATTTAAGAACGTCTATTTATTCATTCTGTGTAAGCATTAGTCAGCCTTCATGAACTGTTGAATGTGCTGCTCTTTTGTGTTATCTAAGTTCGGCGAATTTATTTCATATTAAAAGAATAATAAGTGTTCCCTGAGGGAATGACTGAATTAGCATTTCTTGTTTTCATGCTGAGACATAGGTAGGACGAGATCAATTACCAAAAACAGAAGAGATGCCAGCTGTGAAGTTTAAGTGCTCACACAGAAGCTGTTAAGCCATGTGGCACATTACTGCTTTATGGGAAACTACCTGGAGCAGGCTCTACCCCAGGTTCTAAGCTGCCCAAAGACAAACAATGGAATAAAAGACACTTGTGCACCAGTGGATGCTTTTATGTGACACCAGTAAGGATAGGGGCATTTTAAAGTTAATCTCACAAAGGGATATTTTTTTGCAGCAAATGTAAAAAATGGAAGATCATTCTTATGGAAGAAAATTCAAACCAATTACTAGCTGAAATTCATGTTTTTTGTCCAAGGGGATATTTAAAAACAGCTTTCTTTTTCTGTTAAAGTAACCAATGTGGGGTTAATACCAGTGGAGCAATTTCTTGTTGCTTTGTAAGGGGCAAGAACTGGTAACCCATAGGTGCCCTGGAACATGGTGTAGCACACTGAGAAACCAACTGCAGGGACTGAAGCACTTAACGGCCATAATTTTAATGTGAACACTTTGCATTGAAGTGCAAAGTTACAAAAATATTTAATAAGTGATGGTTCATGGGTACCATCATTTATTACATATTTCTGTAATTTTTGGTAAACTTAATATGATATTGGAATGACATGAATCTGAAGAGTATCTACTGCAGACTTTAGGTGACCCCTGGAAGTAGAATAGTGCTGTGATTCCTATTGGTTTTTAAGCTTAGGGGCATACAGGGGGCATACTAATGATTTATTATTTAGCATTTATTATTATTTAGTGTGATCACTTGTTATAAAATACCAGCACCACACTATGCAAAGGCACTTCACTAGAGCATATAAAATACAATAATGGACTTCTACGTTAGGGACCACATTAAAGGGATTTTGTCATGATTTGTATGGTATACTTTTTATTTCTAAATTATACTATTTACATAGCAAATAATTCACTCTACTGTTTAAAATGTTATTCTTGAACCAAGAAATTATTATTTTTAAGCTGTAATATTGGTGTGTAGGAGCCAGTGCATTGTGCCTGCATCTGAGCTTTCAGAAGGATCCAGCGCTACACATTAGAACTGCTTTCAGGTAGCCTATTGTTTCTCCTACTCCCATGTAACTGGAGGAGTCCCAAGCTGGACTTGGATTTCTTACTATTGAGTGCTATTCTGATACCTACTGGGAGCTGCTATCTTGCTTCCTTCCCATTGTTCTGCTGATTGGCTGCTGGGAGGGGAGTGATACACTCCAACTTGTAGCTCAGCAGTAAAGTGTGACTGAAGTTTATCAGAGTACAGGTCACATGATTGTGGCACCCTGGGAAATGAAGAATATGGCTAGCCCCATGTGAAATGTCAAAATTAAATATAAAAAAAATCTGTCCTACTGCCTGTCTATCTGCTGTAGGTGCGGTTAGCTTGCTCCCTTCTGCTAGTGGTGAACAGTGAAACTGTTTTGCCCCAATACCACTAATGTTTCCACAGAGTTCTGGGCACACAGTTTTGCACTAAGCACTGCACCCACAATATGCGCACAAACAGCAACTGGCTGGGGCACACTGCTTTCTAGTTGCTTCCCACCTCTCTGTGTGCTCTCATTGGAAGGGAAACTCACTTATTCTTTAATGGAATTCATAGTAGCTTGGTAGATGCATTTTACAATAACAGGAGAGAAGATTAAAAACTTGCATTAGAACTGCAGCCACAGAGTTTTTTTCCCATTGCCATGACAGCAGTAGTTCAAACTTTAATACACTTTTCTGCTAATTTCCTATTTTGTTTAAACTTATTGTTATCTCTACTGGACTGTGTCACACAGTTGTTTTATGTAGAACCAACCCTGGACAAGACAGAAGATTAAACTTGGCTTCTATCACTGGTAACATTCCTGCCTCTCATCTGGTTGCCCTTTATTGTTTTTCAGTGACCTGAAAAATTTATTTTGGCCAATATCTTAAATAACACACATGTGGTTGGCAGAAGCAAATATTGTCAAAGGAAATTCATGATATAACAGATAAAGTGATGCTATGGGCTGCATAGTGGCTTAGAGGCCTTCAAACACTGTGTTCAATTCTAGCCAGCGCACTGCATTTTGTATGTTCTCCCTATGCTTACTTGTAGTAATGTTTTTTCTACAAAAAGTTAACCCGCACCTGACCCTAACCAACCCACTCCCAACCACATCCAACCTGACCCAGCAAGAGCCGGACCCAGCCTGTCCACCTCTGACATCATGAATGGAGCAGGTGGAACAAGCACGCACCAAAATATACATGGTGCCAGAGGCAGAAGTGAGGCATAGTAAAGTCACGCCGAGTTGGGCAAAAGGAAGAGTTTGGCCAAACCTGCCCACAAACCGCAAAGAATGTGTGGAAGTTGGGCCAAACAGGTGAGAGTCACAGGGTTACATGGGTTTTGGGCCAACATGCACATCGCTACTTACTTGGGTTTCCCAACGCACCTTAAACGTACAGGCAGGATAATTTGTTCCATATAAAAACTAATCTTAGTATGTGTATGATATGTATGCTCCATCGTGGAAGGGAATGATATATAAGGGGCCCTGTAATGCAAAGGCACTTTAGGATGCAAACTGCCCTTCTGTCCAGGGTCTGGCTGCAAATACAAAATCTGGTAAGAGGTGCAGAGCACAGCATTGGTAGATTCAACATCTATCTATCCCATTGTGCAAGAATCAGGCTATAAGGGGCACCTTATTCCTTATGTAGCAACGAGACTGCATATCTGAGTGCTTTTTCAGTAACTTCTTTAATACACAAATGTTTTTTTCAGATTCAAATCTTACCATTTCATGCAACTGTTATTTAGATCCATTTAATTTGTACTAAATAACACCTAAACCTAAGGTTTGTACACCGATTGTTATTGAAGAATGTTTAAATTCCAGTGGTCAAAAAAGTGTAAATAGTGATGGGTGATCACTGTTTTTACACTTCCAATGAGGTGGCGATGGGTGGTATATTAATTGCTATTTTGCTGCGCTGTCCTGAGATTTTCCACCTACAATTTAGTGATGTGCAGGTTTACCCTTAATTCAGGTGGTTAGGGTTAAAATTTGGGCAACCATTCCAGGTTTGGGTTGGGTGCGGATCGGTCTGGTTAAGTTCACTCCTCTTTTACTCCTGAAGTTTCCCTGTCTTGGAACCTAAAGCATGTGCAAAAGTAGCGTACAGAGGGTACTGAGGCAGTGGGTCCTGCAATCGCTACATTTTGTGGGTTAAAGGAGAAGGAAGCTTTTAAGACCTTTTTGTTTTATGATCTCTATAATAAAGACAAGTTTTAGTGGACCAAGGAGTGCGTGCCATTTTTCTTCAAAGGAGAAGGAAAGGGTAAGTCACTTGGGGTGCCAAAATGTTAGGCACCCCCAAGTGACTTAAATCTCTTACCTTTTACCCCGGGCTGGTGCCCCTGTATGGAGAGAACAGCACCAGCCCGGGGTACCTGCAGTGACTGTCTCCTGCCCCTTCTCCCGTCTTGCGCATGCGCAGTAGAGTGAAAAGCTTTTTTTTGCCTAACATTTTGGCACCCCCAAGTGACTTAGCCTTTCCTTTAAGGCTTTCCTGAGCAGCACATCACTACTACTATTGCTCCCCTGGGCTGCTTTTTATTTTGAGGGCCCAGGCAAAGAAAGCTCTGGCCTTGTAGGCCTTGTAGTCTCCTAGGCTTTGTATTTATAATAATATCAATAATGACTTCACCTCCTGTATTCTCAGCAGTCAGCTTTGCACGGAAAGCATTCTAAGCACAACAGCAGCAGTGAACACCATCAAGTGCCAGCACCAAAAATAATGGCCCAAACCTGGTTTGTTGTTTTTTTTATTAAAATATTACATACAGATATTATTTTAAAAAGTATAAAATGTAAAGTGTATTTCACAAGTGCGTATTTACTGTATCCTTTTTTTGCAGGTTTCTCCTGTAGAGTAATTAGAAACTATTACTTGTTCTTGTTTACTTATCACTTTTAAGGTATTGGGGCTCATTTACAATGGGCAGGGTATGAATGGTGGAGCACAGTGGCATAAACACAAGTTATGGGGGTTCACATCTTCATCTTTTAGAAGCCACTAAACCTTGGCAAACCACCCCTTTTTTTTTATAAATCAACCTCCTTAGCCCCCCAGCACAAAATTACTCTCCTGAAGTTCATACAGAAAGCACTTGTGCCCATGCACATTGCAAATGCAAAATGTGCTGTGCTCCAGGAAATCAGGCGCAAAGTGCACACAGAAGCCATGTACTTCACCCCAAGGCCCAGCCAAGTCCTGTCAGATTTTTTGCACCTTGACTCACCATAATAAATGAGAATTCATTTTTGTTATTACAGACAAACAGCAAGTCAGGAAACAGTGAATAATTGTTTGGTAAACAATACTCTAGAGTTTTTCGAGCAGTGGTTTTCAGACTGGGTTTAAACCCTTCCCCCATCCCTTTGTTTGAGGTCCAACATTTGTTTACGGAGTTGCTTCAGCAATTGAGCAATAATTCCAAGATTTTCTAGGAAAGCAAATAAGCCCCCCCCCCCGACCAAATCTTACCTAAACTGACCCACAAACTGGGCTTCCAGGAGTAGCCAGGCAAGCAAATATATATATATATATATACATTTATCAAATCCAACCCAAACTAGTGTCTAGGCTATAATGTTCTAGCCACCAGATTGCTGGTTTTAAGAGCATAATGGATAACTGGTTTCTAGATAACAGACCCCATATCTTTATATTCTGTATGATGTCAGTGTTTTACTCATTTCTCCCCCACTATATATATATCACATTTGTCTCAATATTGTTTCACAGTTCCCTATATTAAATAGCTGCACAATTAGGAAATTGCACTGGTCTCCATCAGAAATAAAGAATAACATAAGTGCACAAATATGTTTTTAGAAAAATTCCCTTTTAACAAAAGCGTGTATTTCAGTAAAGTCGCTTCCATTTGATCTTTTTCTGGTCCCCGTAAAGTTGCTATACATGCTCTGTAGTATGTTTTTCAGCTGCAAAAAGCAAACAAGGTGCTAATGCAATTGATACAGAAGGCTATTTTGGTCTTTTCTGTTCTCATGACTGTATCCTCGGTACGCGGATGCGATTTCGGTTTCTTGGCCTTTTACTACCTAAAAAACAGCAATAATTGAAAGAAATTAAATACATTTTCATATATTTGTAATTAGAAATATATTTACTGATACAAATCAATACCCCCAGGCAAAACTCAGTGTCCCAAACATATTTTTATTATGTAAATAGCAACATCCCACTGAAGGGATACAAATGTAGAGGGCCTTGCAAACCGATATTTAATAAGGGTCAGAATGTCACAGGGGGCCCCAAATGTTGCACCTGTACTGGACCCTAAGATCAAAAAATGTTTTTTATGGTGGCCCTGAGGGCAGGCACCCATACTATTGTCCTTCTCACCCTATGAGCTTGCTGCCCATACTCAGAAAGATCCACTTGGTTAGTCAACAAACAAGCGGACCTTTGCATAAACTGGACTGATATTCAGAATATTCAGCCCCTAGCAAATGGTTGGATCACAGTGATGGAAAACATGCAGGTTGGTCAACTGAAGACTGATGAGGCCCTCTCCTTATGGACTTTTTTGCCTTTCTTATCAATAACAGATATCCCAATCAGATATCAGTCGGGATGGCCATCATTTTTACTGGTTGCTGACTCACACAATAGTGACCAAGTTGGTAGCCAGTACATGCCCATGACAGGCCAGCTAGCCAACCCACTTATCCAACAATAAAATAGGAATCCTGCTATCTTGAATAACTAATCAATTAAAGCGTTACTATAAATGAACATTGTCATGGTCATTTGTTGTAACCAACCATTCATAACAATTTGGTTGTACAAGGCTACTGTTTCATTAGACCCCTATAAATGGGGTTTAGTTGGTCTTGCAAGGAATATTATGGCAGCTCCTACTCACAGTAGGAGACAAATATGCGGATTACACAGAATCACAATCCACATATTACTGAAAATATATAGCAATATAAAGGGAATGTGGAAACTCATGTAACTAAGGTTCACTTTCTATTAAATCCCTTATTGGTTCCCTCTCTGCAGGCAACATGTTCCTTTAGTGCTACCAGCTCCATGCTGTAGGTGTGATACGCACACCCACCCTCTACAGTCTGATATACTGTATCTCCATACAACTTGGCCACAAACACAAGATCTCTAGCTGCGGCATTGTACATACCTGCCCTGTGCTATTATACAGACTTGCCTGATCAAATGTGCAGTTCACAGTATATTTTTATACAGGTAATATGAAAAGAAACTAAGCAAAATGTATGTTTTACTTTTATTTTATTTTTCAGTAACAAAAAAAAATTCAAACATTCGGGACAGAAAAGATTTAACTGCATTTTTCTATCACTTTTACAATTTAGAACTAATGGAAAAATGTAATTAATCTATACTGGAAAATTGCTTAAAACAACATTTTCTTGCATGATGCAAAAAAAAAAGTTGGTCAACATCCTCTTTACATGTTACATGATATATGGGACAGTGCGTCTTTTTTTACAGCTGAAGAGATTCTAGTAGCGGGAGCACAGGTGTAATTTCATTATTTTGCTTCAAATGGGGGTCACTACACCCCCCCTACAACCAAAAACTATTATTCTGTGAGGCTATAATTTTAGTGCTATTGTTTCTTTTTATTACTTTTCTTTCTTTGCTGGTACTTTCCTATTCATATTCCCATCTTTCGTTTAACTGCCTGCTTGGTAGGGTAAATATTAACCAGATAGCTGCTGGAATACCAAACTTTAGAGCTGCTGAAAAACCATTAAAAAATGAAGACCAATTGCATATTGTCTTAGAATATCATTGTCTACATCATACTAAAAGTTAACTAGAAGAAGAACGACCACAGTTATATGGAAACATGGTTTATCTGGACACCCCCCAACCCCGCCAAGTTGTCCTGAGCAGTGAGTACCAGACACTCATTGTTGATTACAACCAAAAGCTCTCTAGATCTGCAACACCTAGAATCCTCCCAAAGCTTGAGGGTAGGGCCAGCAGATAGTAATATTAATGTGCCATGTCTGTTGACTATAAAGAAGAGAGTCTATGGCAAGCAGTGCAAGTTTCATACAATTTAACTACCAAGAATTTGGCATCAGCGCCCAGTTATGCCCCCTGTCACCTCCCATTGTAGGTAGTAGAATTCATACCAAAAGGCCAGCATGTGTTTAGATACGATTCCTGTTCCCACAAATGGAAGGTGGCAGGGGTTGATATTGGGGTGGCTTCAATATTGTATGTGCAACAGGGAAAATGTGGTTGTCAAATTGCCTGGAAAATTACCATTTGTGCCTTTTCTCTGATTTCAGATTTATTGTAAGCGCAGCTCTAACTCAACAGGGTTATTAGCCACTGAAATAACAGGTTGATATAACATACATTAAAGTAGCATGTACCTTTCTTGCACACACTGTCGCAATCTTCCATTTTGACAAAGTTGTTTGAGTTTCCACCACACCCAGTATATACAAACTCTTCACAGGCTTTGCTCTCAATGTTAAAATAATAGCGAGTAACAGAAGCAGAACATGATCCCTCATCCTTTGGGCTATAACAGAAACTGGGAGCATCTACGAATGCAAAATACAAGAGCCCCCATCACACTCAGTTACTTTATGGCAATCAGGAGCATGCATACAAGGGATTTAAAGGGAACATTCGGCATGCGTAATGGGATGTGACAAAGGCTACCATTCTGACCAAAATACAGAGTTTTTAAACAAAAGATCAGTTATGCCAAGTGTTCTGACATTATCCAAAATAATCTGGCCACTGGGATTGGAGGTGCAGTTTCATTAGAGTCTAAGGATGAGATTTCACTTGGAAAAGCAAGCAGCATGGCAACCCCACATTAATAAATACAAATATGCAGATTAAAGTATGAGTAAAAACCTTAGTAAAGTTGACTTATGTAATAATTTCCTGATATATGGCTGCTGTACCATTTGACTAGAGCAAAATGTATTAGAGCTGCGCCAAATGCTTCGCAAACAGTCAACCTGAATACCAAACCCACACCCTTTTCTTGAGGAAAAAAAATAATTAACCTTTAGTTGCCAGCTGCAGAAATTCAAAAACTCTTAGGGCAATGGCATGATTTCCAGTTCAGTGTGTCAAAGTTCTGACAGTTGGCCCTCCATTGCCATGAATGGTAAGTACCTGGACCCTACTGGTGCACTTACGGATCAGGCATTTGTCACTAGGAAATGTGACAGTTAGCAATAATCACCTGACCCAGTGACCCATAAGTGCTCTGGCAGGCTCCAGGCAATTGCCATTAGGGTCAGTGAAGGGGTAAAAGAAATTATTTTGCTGGCTGGAAATCTCCTTGTGTGCAATTGTGCTTAAGGGTTTGGATTTTTTTTAATTCTTTTATTAAACATAATCAATTGTACAGAAATCAGGAGTGTATGTTTCATTTATACAAAATGCTTACATTTTACAATAAAGCAAAACATTAATCAACTTTTAACACGGTGTCTTGTCTTCATATTTCTATATTTCAGAGTGCTACTACCCGTTCCCAATCATTGCAGTTTATACTGTAGGGTTTAGTAGTTACGATTAACTCAGCTAGGCTAAATATAAGCACAGAAATGTTAAGATGTATGCACGCAGTGATATAGATAGATATAACTAAGGGGTCTCATGATTTCACAGCGTTTCCTTCCACACTTCCCAGACCTTTTTGAATTTTTAAGGGAAGCCCCTCCTCATATCCGTGAATGTGTATGGTTGTATGGCTTTGTTAACCATTTTTTTCCATGTTCCTATATCTGGTTCCCTGGCTGCTTTCCAGTTTAGTGCTATTGTTTTTTTAGCATACATGCATAAGATAAGAATTAAAGTTTGGGGTGCTCTATTGAGCGACAGTTCTTCCGCCTGGTTAAGTAGTTTAACTAAAGGATCTAATGGAAGGATTATACCTGTCTTATCTTGTATATTCTTAGTCACCTTCCCCAGAACCATTCTGCCTTTTGACATGTCCACACCAAATTAAGGAAGTGTTGAGCGTGTTGACATCTACGCTTATTCCTGGATTTATCTTACTTAATCTTTGGGTAGTGAGATATGTGTGGGGGAGGTATTTCTATCCCTACTACTTATGAACCCCTCTGGCGTAAGATTCCAGTATATCCTCCCACTGATCTGGTGTCAGTTGGGGGAAGTCCTGCTGCTATTGCATGTCTTAAGTGGTGGTACCTAGAGAACATTTTATTTGGAGAGAACATTTTAGCTAAGTGTTGTAGATTGGGGTTGGCCCATAGGGGGCTTTAGACAGAGCAGTGATCCTGTAATTTGGGATATAACTGTAATGCAGTTTTCCACACTTTAGTTGTAGTCCTCATCAGTGGTGTGGCTTTCTTAATTCAGGCTGTACCTCTATATAGGCAGTTTTTTAGTTCTTCTAGAGACCCCAGCACCTGAGCTTCCAAAAGTGTAGCTGTATTGGTCATGGATTGTTATGACCATCTCCGCGCCACTGTAGGATGTGTAGCTAAATAATACAAATAGGGGCTTGGTGCAGCTAAGCCTCCCCATTTAATGGGAAGCTGTAAAGTTTGAAGTGCCATTTTTGGGTATTTCCAATTCTAAAAGAATGTTATTATGAGGCTTTTGAGTTTGTTAAAGATTTTTTTGGGGATCACAGTCAGCATTTGTCTGAATACATATGTTAACTTGGGTATAACCACCATTTTAAAGAAACTTATGCACCCTGTTAGCGATAGAGGGAGGTGTCCCCAAGTTTCAATTTTGGCTTCAAAGTATTTGAGAATTGGGTTAACAATAAGTTTAATATATTTATTCAAGTCTATATGTATCCAAACCCCCAGATATTTGAAAGTGGTTTTGGTGGGATTGGATCTATCGGGAATATGACAGATTTAGCCCAATTTATTTGTAGTCCCGAGAATGGTTGTATGAGTATTTATGAGAGACAGTGCTGTTGTCAGTGCCCTGTCAGGATCGGCTAAATACAGTAGTGTGTCATCTGCATTCACAAAGATCAATTCTATCATGCTGCCCAGTTTGAGCCCTTCTACCATTTGCAATGATTTCATGCAGCTCGACAGGGGTTCCATTGCTATTGCAAATAAGATTGGAGACAGAGGGAACCCATTTTGCCCCTTCTAATTGGAAAGGCTGGAGACAGTTTGGATTTGGTTCCGACTTTGGCTATCGGGAGAGTAAAAAGTGCTTTGACCCATTTAATGTAAGCGGGGGGGGATGCCCATCCATTCCATGGTGATCCATAAATATTCCCACTCTACTCAAATTCTGTTTTATTATCAAGTGAAGCCATTATACTTGCCCCTTGATTATCATGTATAATAGATATATTAGTAAAGAGTCTTCTTATATTTGTATCTGTTGATCTTCCAGGCATGAAGCCGTCTGATCAGGGGAAATTATATCTCTCAAGTGCTCCACCAATCTGGTCGCTAGTACCTTCACTAAGATTTTTGCATCAGTGTTAATGAGTGAAATTGGTCTATACGAGAAGCATTCAAGTGCATCATTGCCCGGCTTTGGAATAAGAACTATTAGTGTCTCCCACATGGACTGTGGCAGGGGGTCCCCTGTGTAACCCCCTTGTACATTTGGGCTAGTATTGAATACATTTAATAATAAATATAAAATATAAATGTAATATATAATAACAATTTAAATTTAATATATAATTTATATAATAATTTATAATTTATTATTTTTATAGATTTCACATCAGAGCACGAGGACCATGTTTACCTCGCCTTGGGGAGCAGAAGTCCATACAAGAGGCTTTATCTTTGAAATTGTTGTCATTGCCGTAGCAGCCACCGTAATAAAACTGCTCACACTTCATTGTCTGCATGTTGTAAGCGTATCTCTTTAAGAAGCCCCGGCAAGGTCCTTCATCAGGATCCATTCTGCAGGCTTTAGGAACCTCTGTTTCAGAATAAATGTAATTTAGAAATGTCAACATTTGGATTACACACCATTGATAAGAGCACTGGAATCCTGTGATGGTACTCCCATGGCTAGGGATCCTAAGTAAAGCATATGTAATGCCAAAATTCTTGCTTTTGCACATTACAGCCAAGTGCAATTACAAGAGCTGCCTTTCCAACATGAACTAATATCAGGCTAAAGCCAGTGAATTTGCTCTCTATGAAAGCCTTGCACTGCCTAGTCTTGGGAAGGAACTGCTTGCTTAATATTAAGAATTTTTTTTAGAAGATAACAACATTCCACTCCCAAAGATCACAAACCAAGGGGACACACCACCCCTAGCCCCCAAAAGACAGAATCACTTTAACATTGCATTTGAATCACCTAATCTGCCCTTTATTTATTGGTCTATTAAATCCTAGTAAGACTAAACAGAGATTATTATTACAATGTAATTACATATTTGTCAATAAACCTATGACCCGAGTCTCCCAAGTCAGCAGCTGTGTATTACTTGCCATTAATAAGGTTCTCCAGGATGCTTTGTGCCTTATGTACAATACATTTTGAAGTTAATTTAAATTCAACCAGTCTGGCTGGGAAAGATTTGGCCCATATGTAACCAAGAAAGCATGAAAATGCAGAAAGCTGAATGCATTCATACTATACAATAGTAGCTGAACCATAAAATCTGCATGTGATTTTCATTACATTTGTTTCATTACTATCTCATCCAGGGCCATTTTTGCTATGAGAGAGTGTGAGAATGTTGCCCTCATTACCAGGGAGCAACAGTCTAATTTAATGTTTTTTAACCCAAAACTTCAGTTCTTCTATTGTGGCCCCTTAGCCAAGAGGAAGAACAGAATCACCTCTGCTAATTCTGCTACTATGGGCATGCAATTATATTAAAATGCAAGAATGTTTTTGGTCTGTTGGAGAAAACAGGAGGATCCACAGAGAACCATATATTTGGAGCAGACAATGCACGTGCCGTGCCAGAGATATCTGCTTCTGGATGTATGGCCATGTCCCAATGCAGCAACACAGACCAAAAAATGAAGCTTGGCACAATGTAGACACCAGAGACATTGTTTTTCATTGTGATAAAGCTGACAAAATTTACAATTGCAGCATTTGGTGAGTGCTAAGCTGCATGGCAGTGCAATGGTTAGTACTGATGCCTTTGAGTGCTGGGTTCAGTTTCAGATAGGGCAGAAAGGAGAAAGGGACCTTAGACTGTAAGTTTCACTGGGGTAGAGAACTATGTGTAATCTATAGGAATATTTTGGTGCTATATATCTAATGAAATCAAGTGTTTACTCTGTTAGAACATAGAGCCCACATGCAGAAACAGACCTTGGGCCACAGCACTAGCAGGGCACTATGCCACCCTACGGCACTAAGGCATTAATAGGTCTCTTATTAGAAAATGTGTTACTATATGAACTTTTCTATTAAATAACTTGTTAAAAACCTCCTTCAGTTGAAAGGTGATTCCCCAGCCCTAAACAAACAAACAAATAAATGAACAAAAAACTTACTTTTGATCTTCCAACAAAATTTTTCGCAATCCTCCATAGAGAGAAATTTGTTTGAGTTTCCATCACAACCACCGTATAAAAATTCCTGGCAAGTCTGTGTATATCGGTCATAGTAATAGTGTGGGATAAGAGCTTTACATGGGCCCTCATCGGGGGGCAACAAGCAGACCGTGGTGTTACCTGCAGCAGAGATATATAGTAATTGGTTAATAAATAGAAGATATGTGTCTGTGTGTATCAATATTGCCTGCAAGCCTAAGGGTGAAGACACATGGAGCTATTAGTAGCAGCTACTAAAATAGACAATGCTGATCATTTACTGATAATTGTCTCAACGCGTGTTTTAGCAGAGGCAGTTTTCAGTATTGTCTCTGGCAGGGTATATTCTGGAGTTTAGTAGCCATAAAAAAGTAGCTGCTACTAGTAGCTCAATGTGTCTTCACCCTTACACTGTACCTCATTGAAAGATAAACAATCAAAACTAATTCAAACACTGATATATAACAGCATTCCATGATAGGGCTGATGCACTGCATGCCAACCAGTTGGCATGTAGTAAAAATGTCATGCAAAGAAATTGCTTGCACGTTGGGAGAACCAGGACCCAGGTGCAGAACCCTTTCTAAGCAAAATTATCACTGAAAGCTTTAGCTCTCTTCACCAAGAGATACTGGCTGCAAACAAGGCAATAGCAGTTTGGGCTTACAACATCTGTGTCCCCTGTATACTGGAAGAAGAAAAAATAAAAATGACTGGCTATCAAGTGCCAGTTTTAGGATAGGGCAGAGAGGATTGTGCCTTGAGCTCCTAGCATCAAACACCCAGCCTATGGGAGTATAACAGCTGGGGGCACATTATTTATATCGTTTTTCACAGCCTTCTTGCATTACCAACCCTCCAAAGCTTATGTTAAACACTCATCACAACAAAATGCTTTGGTTCCCTTGCAAAGTAATATGCAGAAGAATCCATATAAAACCCATATATAAAAGCTAATCTGGGGGTCCGCCACGCACCATTTCTCTTTCTCTAGCCAAGCTGCTACAAAAACTATTCCCTGCAGAACTGCACAAAATAATCAAGGCTTTACTTTTCTCCCACAGTTCGTCATGAAGTTACATTTTCATTTTGTGAACAGCTTTTTTTGTAATAAGGTGGTTGCCATACTAGTTCTCTTTAGCTGTTCTTGTACTGCAATTCCCTACATGCCCTGACAGCACTGGTGGTTGCTGGGAGTTGTAGGTTGAAAGTCAGATCGGTGCCCTTTGAACATCCTTGCTGTAAGGTCACTTCAAAATAAAGGAAAGTTAAGCCTCATGTTTATCTTTATCCCCATCCCCCTGTGCAGCCAAAACATTCCAGGAGTGAAGGAATGTGTGTTTAGCATTTTTATAGATTCGGCTCAGCAGGCTGCTCTGCCACTGACTTTCTTCTGCACAGGAACAAACTTGGGATGATAAAGGAAAAAACTGTAAAGCGATTATTAAAAGTATATATATAAGCAGACTGCTCAAACAACACTACTCAATTTCTCCCCCTGTTCAGGAGACATATATATTACTAGCCCCAGACATTTTTTATATATATATATATATATATATATATATATAAAAGTTTGCCTAATAAAAGAAATTCTAAGAAACTTTCCAATTTACATTCATTAAAACTTTGCAGTGGTTTAAAGGTTATTTTCAAATAACGGTTAACGGTTTTCCAGTTATTTGTATATATATATATACTTTTAAAAGCAATATCTGTGCTTTTCTATTCTCAGTCCTGGTTCTGACTTCAGAAACAATGTAGCAGAAGAACTGTGATAAAGACTTCTGATACAGTGTTTCAAGAGACAGACCCTGTGCAGTGCAGAAAAATATTGCTTTCAGTTACAAAAACATTAACGTCATTGGAATTTTTGCACAAATCAATACTGAAAACTTGCTTGGAATTATATTTCATCAGGTAAAATTGTATTTTTGGGTTTATATTTCCTTGAAGCTAGGATCTGCAAGTAGGTATTGCAAGTACTTGCATGGGATATGGATAAACCTCTCTGTGCAGACATCATACAATCTCTACAAGAGATCTTTCTACATATCTTTTAGTTGTTCAGATATCTCTCACCTTGCATGGGTGAGCCAAAAACCTGAATGAGGAGGCTGGCTGCCATCAGAGCCTGGAGGGAGGCATGCATGTCTGGGTGTTGGTCTGGACTCTGGACTTCAGGAGATAAACAGCAGCAAGTCAGATGCTTGTGCAAGGCGGGATAGAGGGAGAAGTGTACACCACCAACACTCCTGTAGACTTTTATATACAATGAGGGGAGAGCTGATTCCCCAGCACTGTGGGCAGAACATGATCCCCTCACTGTGGGAGTGTCTCTGACTCACTACTATTTGGTTAGGCACTGTGGGACTTATCCATTCCCTCCAGCCGGCTGCTAAGCCTGTGAGTCTTCCTCTGACTGAGCCAACGTCATGTCCATGGGGAGGGGGAGTTTTGCAAGAGTTTAATGTGGTTTATGAATGTTATTCTGGGCCCTGTGACACTCCCTCGGAAATGTAGAAAGGGTTCCCGGGAAAGATAGAGATGGCACCGGCTACAGTCACAGCTCCATGTATGACGCAAAAAAACTTATCTCATGAGAAAAAGTGTTACGTTTGGTGATATAACACAAATGGGAATTTGTAACATCTGTCTCATATACGTAAGGGTTTTGAAATTTTCTTATGAATATTATTATTCTGTTCGTTTGGGTTCTGGTGCCATTGTCAGGGAAGTGTGCACTGCTCTAAAATCACTGCTGCCTAAAATATCATGTGGGTCGTTCCTCAATATTATTCAGACATTAAATCAATAGCATAGCTTAATGATTATAATACATATATATCTGCATACATATATCCATTGTGCTATGTGCAAAATATTTGAGAAAAGAAGCTAATAGCCCGCAGCTATTAAACAGGAGATTAAGATATTGCTGCAGTAATATATGCTTTAGAAAAGTTATGCTGCTTATAGAAACTGCCTAAAATTGTGCTGAATGCCCAGTTAGGGATAAGATGTTTTGCTAACCAACCGCAATAAGCTACCTCATGATGCTATGGCACCAGGTTTGTAATGGTCAGTTAGGGGGGAGATCTCTTCAGACCACCAGAGGCTTGTGTATTCTGTGCTGGCTTAAATAAAACTTCCTTCTCTCATGAAATACTTTCTGTGACTTTGGCTGAAGTTGTGGGTTACTTATACAGTGGTTATCAGGACTAGAGATGTAGCGAACTGTTCGCCGGCGAACTAATTCGCTAATTCGTTTGGCCCCAGTGCCAAGCGAGCGAATCTCAACGTGTATGGGGACCTTAAGTCTCAGTTTATGCAAAAGGGTGAAGATTCAAAAATTAAACATTGCTCATCATTGCTTTGGGGCTAAACTGGAAAATTGAAGAAAGTCAGGATAGCGATAGCTGCAGAGGTCTGGTGTATGCGTCCGCACACGCTGAAGATCTGGCACCAAACAGTGCTTTTCCAGGCACCTCCCTGCAGAACCGCTCTGATTGGTTGGACAGTCTTGCGTGACTTGAAGGCAAGTGGGCGGTTTCTACAGCTCTTGTCTCCTTTACCAAGATGGTGGTGGTATCACATTTCTCTCTCCACCTCACGAAAGTCACATCAGTAACAACGCCATTTCAATTTGTTTTTCGTATTTTTGTTGTATAAAATTATGTGCAGTTTTACTCAGATGAAAGGCAGCAATCAGGACCAATGGGCGCAACCCATAACACCTGTTTACTCAGTTAGTATAACCTTACTAATATAAATTGTACATGTTATAATATAGTTCCTTCGGACTGGAGTACTGGTTGGAGGGGGTAAAGCGTAAGAAAAAGGTCTAAAATACTTTAAAGGGATACATATTAATCTTAATAAGTGTCAGCTGAAAGACAAGAAGTAGTTATTTTACTAGTGCTACTGCCCACCCCACTAGACTACAGTCACCTGAATTCATGCATAATTTCCAGTTGTCCCTAGTTAGCGATTTACAATTGCAAACTTGCTTGAAGGAAAACTATAACCAAAAGACAGTTTATATAATATTTAGGTCATATTAAAGTATCTTACCAAACTGGAATTTATATATCAGTAAATATTGCTGCTGTGTGAGAGCAAAAGACAAAACTTTGTGAAGGCCCATAGTTTTTAGAATAGCAATTTTGTATTAGTATTACCCAACGGCACATACTACTAAAAGGTATATTTTTTATCTTACATTTTATGTGATATATTTTGGTTTTGTTTGTGTGCACTCTTTGATCATATGATTCCAGGGGGCAGCCAATAGTTTTTTGAATAGCAGTTTTCTATTTAGGATTACCCAACGGCACATACTACTAAAAAAGTATATTTTTTATCTTACATTTTATGTGATATATTTTTATAGAGACCTGCACTGTTCAGGGACATAGTTTTAATAGGAGAACCACACACTCTTCAGTCATTTATGCTGCAGAGCTGTAGGAAGGATTATTAACTGTAATTAGCTGAACATGTAGGTTTGTTATTGAGCCATTACCAAGCATAAGCCAGAAGGGAGCAACATTTGTATCAAGGTCATGACTGGGGTTAAAAATAGGCCCTGGCATTTGAAGTACACAGAAGCCAAACAGCCCCCTACAGCAGTTCTGGCCTGTTAGTAGCCAGTTTTCAGTCTGGCCACTGCAAAATTTAACCTGTATAAATTTCTACCTGTCGCTATACAGATTATTGCATTGAACAACTGTATTAAAAATTGAACAACAGGTGTAACGTTTGCTCCATAGCTACCAACACCCATAGCAGCCAACAAGCAGGTAGCATGTACTCAGAAAAAATAATGTATGTGATACTCAGCGTTATTGGTGGTAGTCTTTAGTGTAAATCTTCAGTGAAGTGCTGAACGTTGTTGCTTGCTGCTTCCACTCAAAAAAAACCCTTTGAATGGGCCTCAAACATATGCATAAGAAATGCATTGGAATTGCATAAAAATAAATAAATAAAAAACAATATAGTGTAATATGTTCAGAACAAAATAATTTAAAACCCCATCTGTGCAAAGTGTAAAGTGACAACCAAATCCAAACAAATAACAAAGGTAAGTGTCCGCCACAGGCTGAATTCGGTAAGTATGCACTCTCCAGACTGAGATAATAATTACAGGCTACTCACAGTGTTAAGATGTAGGACAATCAAATATGAAGGAAATGGTGCAAACTGTGAGACAACACCCAAGTACATAAACTCATCCTATTAATGTTTTCCAAATGAGAAGCTTAAACAGTTACATAAGCGTTTTGAGTTTTCTTTTGCTAGAGCAGTTTATGAATCTGTTGTTGAAATCTCATTACACATTTCTCATAATTTCATATTTAGTTTAAGCTTCTACTTATCTCATCACATAGAAGTGCCACCCAGTGTTTCATGTGGACCTTACTGTGACAAGATACCAGATCAGACTCAGCTTCTCTCACCAGTGAAATTCCTGCCGCCCATCTGTTGCCCTTTATTGTTTTCCTTGACCAGAATGGAAAGGAAAAATGTAATTTAGTGCAATATTTTAAAGAACACATACAGGGAGGTTGACAGATACAAATGTTTTGAAAGGAAATTCAGGCTTGTAACAGACAGAAAAAAAAGCTGATGTGTTGACTTGTTATTCAGAATAAATGTAATAAGGTATATTCTGTATTATGAGAAAATTAGATACCCGCAAGGAGCACGTTATATTAAAAGTCTGTACTCAATCAGAGGAATGTAATAAAAGTCGTAAACAGAAAAATTTGCACAAATAAGAATAAAAATTAGCATTTTGCAGTGTAATATTGTTCATTAGACTGTTGCATTATGAATTTTATTTGCACATTGCAAACTATTTATGGCACGCTTAAAAGTGGCGTAATCTTTCTTCTGTAAATTCTTTTTTTATTTTTCTACTGCATACTGTAGATTTTGTTTCTAGAACAGTTGTATATCTAGCATCCAAGTACATGTAGCCTGGTTGGTAGGTTAGTAGTAGAGTAGAGTAGTAGAGAGTAGTAGTAGAGTAACAAATAATGACTAGTAACAAAGAAAAACATAGAAAGAAAAACATGAGTTGTTCATAGACCTTGATGGTGATTTATGAGCCCTTAGGAGGCTAAAGGTGGTGTAAACTTTTGGAGCAAACTTAACAGCTTTTTCAAGTTTTATGACATACACTGCGCACTGTCGCAAACAATACCAGAAGTGGTCGCTAAACAGTTTCCGCATTTGCAAAGCCTCTCGTGCAGAGGCAAATTTGTTCCCACAGGGGCATACATTTTCGCATTGCAAATAATTTTGCACAGTGAACATAATTGCCCTGCCCATGTTAATATTTATAAAGTTGGCCAAGACTGGTGCATTTAATGTGCAAACATAATTGTGACTTTTTTTTACTTAAAATGTGATTTTCTATAAGAGTTTTCAAATTTGGCATAATTGTTTAGAAAGACATTTACAAAATTAAATTCCATTAAGAAGGACCCCATATATCTCCTGTATCATCAGTATCTGTCTTATAATTGTATAATGTCTTATTAGTGTGTTATAAATATAAGTTAATAATAACAGTCACAAGTCACTTGTGCCAGAAAGAAAGTCTGACACAGTTTTCTATGTGTGTTCTTTCTCTCTGTGTGTGACAGTCTGTATGTGCATATCTGTTAGAGACAGACTAAACATATCTGTGTATGAGAAAGGAATATTTTGGCAGTACCTATGTGCCGGGGGGGAAGCAAGTGCAAAAGCACTAAGGGCACAAGACTGGCACCCTGTGCAAAGAGCCGCGTCAGGAGGCCTACCATAAAGAACATGGAAACCCTTTATCCTAAGTGTCCATTATTTAATAAAGCCCCCTGGCAATAGTGCAGAAGAGGTGGTATTTAAACAGACAAATGGATGGAAATACAGAAGATTTAACAGCATTGAAGTACACACTGGAGGTATGCCTTTCAATGGAATAAAACCGCTTTCTAGACTTTCCTTGTCTAGCAGGTGGTAGGAATAGGGCCCCAAAGCAGTTTGTGTCGCAGACGCATGCAGCTATTTGCACAATACTCTATCCTATGGGGCACAAAAATGCCTGACTACTGCCTTTTTTTTGCAAAATAGTTTGGATGTATCTATATGTACTGTATAACAAGGAGGGAGAGAAAGTCTGAGCAATGGCAACTTTATCTTACTTGAATGGTAGTGTGTTGGGGGTATCCTTAATGAAGAAGGATCTAGGGGTTTTTGTAGATAATAAGTTGTCTAATGCCAGGCAGTGTCATTTTGTGGCTACTAAAGCAAATAAAGTGCTGTCTTGTATAAAAAAAAAAGCATTTGACTCAAGGGATGAGAACATAATTTTGCCCCTTTATTGGTCCCTGTTAAGGCCTCACCTTGAGTATGCAGTGCAGTTTTGGGCTCCAGTCCTTAAGAAGGATATTAATGAGCTGGAGAGAGTGCAGAGACTGCAACTAAACTGGTAAAGGGGATGGAAGATTTAAGCTATGAGGTGAGACTGTCGAGGTTGAGTTTGTTTTCTCTGGAAAAGAGGCGCTTGCGAGGGGACATGATTACTCTGTACAAGTACATTAGAGGGGATTATAAGCAGATGGGGGGGTTCTTTTTTTTCCCATAAAAACAATCAATGCATCAGAGGCCCCCCCTTTAGATTAGAGGAACGGAGCTTCCATTTGAAGCAGCGTAGGGGGTTTTTCACGGTGAGGGCAGTGAGGTTGGAGAATGCCCTTCCTAGTGATGTGGTAATGGCAGATTCTGTTAATGCCTTTAAGAGGGGCCTAGATGAGTTCTTGAACAAGCAGAATATGCAAGGCTATTGTGATACTAATATCTACAGTTAGTACTAGTGGTTGTATTTATAGTTTATGTATGTGAGTGTATAGATTGGTAGGTGTGGGTTAGGTGTGCTGGGTTTACTTGGATGGGTTGAACTTGATGGACTCTGGTCTTTTTTCAACCCTATGTAACTATGTATGATGCCAAGAGGTTTCTGTTGATAAGTTTTTTAAATTAAAAGAACATTAATCAATCTAAGGAATAATTTACCCACTCTTATAAATGATATGCATATATGAAGTTAATGAGAAGTTCAACCACCATATATAAGCACAAGGCCTTTGCTCTGGATAGAGGAACTTAACAAATAATAACAACTCCTAGGGGCTGATTTACTAACCCACGAATCCGACCCGAATTGGAAAAGTTCCGACTTGAAAACGAACATTTTGCGACTTTTTCGTATGTTTTGCGATTTTTTCGGATTCTTTACGAATTTTTCGTTACCAATACGATTTTTGCGTAAAAACGCGAGTTTTTCGTATCCATTACGAAAGTTGCGTAAAAAGTTGCGCATTTTTCGTAGCGTTAAAACTTACGCGAAAAATGCGCAACTTTTCGCGTAAGTTTTAACGCTACGAAAAATGCGCAACTTTCGTAATGGATACGAAAAACTCGCGTTTTTACGCAAAAATGGTATTGGTAACGAAAAATTCGTAAAGAATCCGAAAAAATCGCAAAACATACGAAAAAATCGCAAAATACCGATCATTACGAAAAAAACGCAATCGGACTCATTTCGACCCGTTCATGGGTAAGTAAATCAGCCCCCTAGTGTTCACAGAACTGTAAGGCTTGAGGTGGGCTTGGGAGTTAGAGCATAACATGCTATCTGGTTCCCAGGGTTATTGATGTCTGGCACACAGAAAGCAGATTTGTCTGAAGCCAGATTTTCTAATACAATTATTTTATCAGTTATGTTTCTGTTCAAAGCCTCTCCTAGGTCTGTCATTTAAATGATGCCTGGTTGCTAGGATCGGTGCCACCCTAACAGAGTATTTAGAAAGCTGCAAACCAAAAGGCTCAAATATTTAAAAAGTGTGCAGAGACCTTGGGTTGCTATGGACCAAGGACAAAGTTTAACTAAGAAAGCAGACAGGTAAGTACTTGAGAACAAAAACCACTTTTATTGCAGCAAACCAAGCAAGAAGGGGACACTGGCACAAGCAGGGTTAACAAGACAATGCAGAAAATATGCAATTAGGTACTGAAACAGGCAAGGCAGTAAAGTTAATACAGGTATGGGACCCATTATCCAGAATGCTCGGGACCTGGGATTTTCTGGATAAGGGGTCTTTGCGTAATTTGGATCTCCTAACTAAAGTTTGTTAAAAACTTTATTTAAACAGTAATTAAACCCAATAGGATTGTTTTGCCTCCAATAAGGATTAATTATATCTTAGTTGTAATCAAGTACAAGGTACTGTTTTATTATTACAGAAAAAAAGGAAATCATTTTTAAAAATGTGAATTATTTGATTAAAATGGAGTCTATGGGAGATGGCCTTTCCGTAATTAGGAACTTTCTGGATAATGGGTTTCTGGATAATGGGTCCGATACCTGTACAGGGATACAGCCAGCAAGATTAACATGAGTGCCTAGGAATGGCAAGGAGACCTAACAAGACAGCATCATCCTGGATCTTCTAATCTTACATTTCTCCCCATTTAGCGCATCAGCATCATGGCCTAAATCTAGGTGGTTCTTGGCACTATGGCATTAACACTAAATACAAATTAAAGACTAATTTCAGACTATCTTAGAATATGATTTGCTGCTATCATACTAAGGGTTAAATATACAGTGAATAGTTTTAATCCCATTACAGTTTAATGTTTTACATTTACAGTTTAATTAAATGCCTGCAATTTTTCTTAGCTGCTATAGCCAAAAAAATAGCCCATTTTTTTCTATCAAATACAGAATTTAGTTCCCCTGAAATCCTCTAGGGGCTGCTATTCCCTTGTATGGAGAAACAAAACAGCAGAACAGAGCTAGAAGTTCTCATCAATAACCAATTATAGATGTTGATTATTCTGAGAAATTAGAATATAGAGGCCATAGACAGCAGAGGGCTCATTAAAAGTCATTTGTCAGATTGGTTTATCTAACATCCATTATGTTACTAATGTATCAGATCTTCTGCAAGATGCCAGAAAAGTATACCATTATGATAATCTCTCATTAAAATGCCATCTCGGAAAAGGCTTCAGATTATAGGGTTGTATTGCTAATATTAGAGATTACTCTCCATAACCAAATGCTCACAAAAATAATGAATTCCTTTTCCATTGTAGCTGCCATTCAGTTCTGCCATGTGACTAATGAAGATTTTGGGGAGATTGTGTCACACCCACACTGAAGGCAGCTCTACCTGCATCTCTTAGCTCCAGCAGATAGAGACATCGGAGAATCACCAGAAAACATAAGGCCACAGCCCCACTATCAAAAATAGAGTTTTTTCTTCTCTTATCGTGTTCTTCTGTTTTCTCCATCCTTTCCTCTCTGCTCCTATAGTCACCATGGTTCTATTTTTCACTTCTATTTCCACTTTTGTTTCTTCTCTTCTTTAGTTATTTTGCTTCAGTTTTCACTCCTCCTATCTCTGTTTTTTCCCTTAATGTTAGATATGTTATAGACATATATAGTTAAATGACCGAGTGAACAGGAGGTCCTGTTGTTTACTGGGTTGGCTGGGAATTTTCCTGATGCCATGGTGAGTCAGAGGAACAGAGTAGCTCAAAGGTAGTTGGGATTGGAGCCACTGCTTTAAGTGGAATTATTGTCCCTATCCTTAGGGTCCAGAGGCAATTCTCACCCCAGAGCCAACCCCCCTCATGCCTCAGCAATTACCATTCCTGCACCGGCAGGGGCCTGGGCGGGAGCATTTCTAGTGCAGAGCTTTTTTAGTTTTTCACCCTGCCTCATGCAGCAGAGCCTCTACAGAGAATCCATTGTTATTATAAAAAAAAATGAATTGTAGTAAAGTTCTGTTCACAAAGAAATTTTAATTATGTTTGTCTTACAGTTGTTTGTTTATGTAATGATTTGTTTGTGGCATCTTCAACCTAACTTTTGCTCTTGGATGCAACCAAAACACTAATGCAATAAGTTGCTGACAGATATTCAGTAACCTGCTCAAAGGGTGATGGCTCACCAAGCTATTTGTTGAATGCAAAAAAATACCTCTTTCATTGCAGCTAATAGAAATCACAGTGGGTAAAACACTTTCATCTCACAATCCTACAAAACTGTGCAAGGCATTTTTTCACAGTTGTGTGATTGAAGTGGTTTAACTGTAGTGAATTCTGTTTTTGGCAAAGAATAAGCCATTTATAGCTTACATACTATAAGAATTAAATAATAAATACAATTGATATTTTGCAAAAAAGAAAAATGAAGTATCTGCTACAATCTGAATGCATAATTATCAGTGACAATTACCCTTTTACTTTTACATCTACTGCCCCTTACATCTCTCTGGTTCCATTGGCCAAAGTTATTGTATAAAGATACATATTTGTGCAGTGTGAAAATGGAATCAGCCAGTACCTGTTATCTAGAAAGCCCCAAATTATAGGAAGCCCATGTTCCATAAAGTCAGTTTAAATCGAAATAGTTAATTATAAAACAGTACCTTGTACTTGATCCCAACAAGATATAATTAATCCTCATCAGAGTCAAAACAATTCTGTTGGGTTTATTTAATGTTTAAATTATTTAAATGATTTTTTTAGTAGACTTAAGGATTCTTTTCCATAACTTGGATTTTTGTACCTTATCTAGACAACCCCAGGTCCTAAGCATTCTGGATAACAAGTCCCATACCTGTACTGTGGCCCAAAATCCTTCTGGTTACTCTTCTGTATTTTAGCGTCTGTAGTGTAGATTATACAGCAGAGTCTACCCTTGAATAACTAGAATATTTGTCATTGCATTTATTGTTTTTTGCTATTCCACTTCTACTTCCAGTGCAAAACTATCTACAAGGATGCAATTTATGCCTGTGTTCCTGCTCAGACATTAGAGAGTCTGCTACTAGGGTCTAGTCAACATGGGAGCATTTCCTTTTTTGTCTCCAGGGTGGGTGAGCCAGACGGAAATATAAAAAGAGAAAAGATAAGGAAACTGCCAGGGCGTATCATTGTGTAGATGGTTGGTTGGTTTGTTTTGCAGTTGGATGTTTATGTGTTACTATGTGTATGCATTACTAATCACAGGCAGCTACTACAGGGTGTAACCCTGGCCAATTTTTCTCTTGTCTAAATTAGAATTATAATAAAATTATTATAATAATTAAATTGCTAAAGAAAAACAGGCTTAACTTGGCAAAATCAACAAGGGAGTAGGGACAGTTAAATTGCATTACAATAAGAAGGCATTATGTCAGTTACACAGAATTATATGCTCATGAAGGTGGATCTCACTATTAAATACAAAATATCCATATTGCTGGTTTCGGCACAAAATCATAAATAAAGAAATTCCTTTAGAACGCAGAACTGTGACTTGCAATTTACTACAGGAGTTTATTTTCCTTTACGAGGTGCAGAAATAATCCTTATTCCTTTATTATATAAAAGATACCACAAAAATATTTAACACTGTTAGGTCTTCTAAATTGGAAGATTGCCTTTGAGTAACTTGTGATTTAATCAGTAGGGCTAGTGTATTTCGCAAAACAAAATTCACAGTTCCGGCAAGTGGCTTTGCAAACCATGCTAGAATTTTACCATGCATTTTGTATCAGCTAAAAAGCTCATATTTTGCACTTTGCACCCTGCCTTTCATGTAACAAATTATCTCTATCCAAGTGATAAGAATTATTCAAAAACACTGGCATTTAGTTAAAGCAGTGATTGTATTTACTTACCTGATACCCTGGGCTTTTGCTCGTGTCACCAGAAAACTTCCCTGGCCCAGGGTTTTTCTCAGTGAGTTACACAGAGCGAATCTCTGCCTGCTCCTACTTTCTTTGTCTTGGTGCACATATGCAGTGAAATGAAAAGTGGAACTTTAACAAAAAAGCTGTCCCTCTCACTTGGGATCACACGAAAATGCATTAAAATATTGGATATTTTTGACAATTATCATTAAATTGTATTTATTTTTTTATTGAATTACAAAATAAATGTTATAGATAGGATGTGAGAATGCCTATTGTATTTTTGGAGAATGGAAAATACCTACTGACTCTCCAGTAGATACTCTTCTAGTCTAGTTTCTCTGGATTTAGTTGAATTTAGTTTTGCTAGAGATACTATGACCTGGTTGAATGAAACCCTTCACAGACATATCTTAAATTACATTGGGAAGATATATTTGGGGTAAACACAGCTTTTTTTTTACAAATATCTGTAAGCCTTGTGCTTCCTTGTGCTTTTACATATGGACTAAATAAACTTTATACCTTTTATACTAATTCCCTTTTTGGCTGCTGATTTCTACAACTTTTTGGATTCTCCGGAGTGCCTGCCTGCTATATGTTTTGCTGTTCCCATGATGGCTCCTTCAAGCTGAAAGGTCTGGGGCATGAGCACCCGGACCTATCCCTATCACGGGTAAGATTTACCTTGTACACAAAGATTTGTGATCACTCCTTCAATTGTATTTTAATTATAATTAACAGATCCCCACATGCCCAATGGGTTTTTAATGTTGCCAGCACTTTCTCTGCAACTGTTAACTTTGCTTTCTTTAGTTTATGCAACTTTGCCCTTGCCAGATTTAATGAAAAAGATACAGATATGGGCTGCTGAGTATTGACACTATATGACTGCAAGAATTACTCATTCCGAGTTACACATTTCCTGGAAGTGCTAAAACACCGCATTAGTCAGAGCTGTAAATCATTAACTTTATATTAGTGTTTACCTAAAGATCTCAAGAAGAAGAAGAAAATCAGTCACCAAGGGAACAAGGCTTTGATATCAATGGAATAAAATATGTATGGCAGATATAAACAAATAGAAGGATTGCATGGTAAACCAGCATTATTATCTAATTTTAATGCATGACAATAAAAAGTAAAAACATATCCAGGAGCTTTGAAAAGATGATTGATAGATGTAGTCTGAATAATAGCTCTTTATGAATGAACACTGAATAACAGCAATCATTCCTACTAATATGTCTGTTCATGTTGGCGCTCTGCAATTGAAAGGAGTCACTGACTGTAAAGTTTTGGCTGTAAGTATGGCTTAGATGCAACATTGGGCGGGCATTAAGGATTCAATATGTATTTACATTTTTTCACATGTACGCAAGGGATGCTCATTCCACTAAAACCATGTCTAATCATTTATTAAAAGATCTACATATAAAAAGCAGAAAGGAATTCAAATGCAGAATAAAAAGGAAAAGAAAACAAAAACCTCTAAAACCATGAATGAAATAAATTGTACAATTCTGTACCTCAGAAACATATCCATTATAAGAGACCAATTATATTTTGATAGGATACAAAACAACCTCTTTAAGCAAAAGCCATAGTATAAATAATGAAGAAATCATGATAAATTAGACAAGAATACATGTTAGAAGACTAATAAATAAATGCCAAAATGATCTCAACTGTTCATTCAGTTATTACAGTGTAGTGGGAAATATGAGGCACTTAATAGATCGGACCTTACTTAGGACTGATTACAGTGTACCTTTTGCACACTTTTTCATAGCCATTACGAAAGTTGTGCAAAGTCGCGATTTTTTCGTAGCATTAACACTTGTGCGCAAAGTCGCGCCTTTTTCGTAGCGTTAAAACTTAAAAGGCGCGACGTTTCGCGCAAGTTTTAACGCTACGAAAAAATCGCGACTTTGCGCAACTTTCGTAATGGCTACGAAAAACTCGCGTTTTTACGCAAAAATTGTAAAGACGCCGAAAAAATCGCAAAATTACCGATCATTACGAAAAAAACGCAATCGGACGCATTCGGCCCGTTCGTGGGTTAGTAAATGTGCCCCTTTATGTGTTGCTAAGCCTTGATTTTTACTTATCATAAGCTGTGTTGAAACTTACTGCCATTTTATAGAACTGCCATGTGTTCCTGGTACTCTTATTACAGTATCCTTCTCTCGCCCTCCTTGTTTCAGTGGCCCATTGGAACCCTTTGCCCAAATGAATAGTGATTTCTCATGGCAGACCAATGGTCACAGGAGAGATCATAACTAGAACATGTATGGCCACCATTAGGTTAAATGGCATCAGCTGATATCAATATTTATTTTACTGTAATGGTTGTATATCACAGAAAGAAGTTCATCACCCCTGTGTGGCTCCCCAGGCTGGACACCTCAAAGGCCGGTGCTGTCCCTGCCCTTATGCCCAACAATACATTGAATGCTTTCATTGTTAATTGCGCCACATAAGGTCGCACAAAAGCTTATGCATTTCCTCATTTATTGATTGTATTGGATTCAGCTTTTAATTTTCATTTTTTGGTTTATAAATATTTTGTTTTATCTATATTTTTACACATTTATATTACAGTTTATCCTAAAGGGTTTGGGACAAATTAATAATGGAACAGATTAATAAATATATTACACATCTTACACACTTCTAACACTTCAAGATCATAGTAATTACACTATATATGCTGTAGCTACAACAATATTTTCTCAAGTCCCATTTTCAATTAGCAAAGAACTGGCCTAATGAATGAAACAGTAGGGATAGTTACACACTGTCATCTGCTGGGTAAAGGTGGTACTGCAATAGACACCAGCTTGTTTTTCAATTGCCCTTTGATTACCGATTTATATGACAGATAATAATTCTTTGGCAGGGCCTTTTGTATTACATCCAAAGTAAATACTTGTTAACTACTTACATTTAGTATGGCAAAGCCACTGATATCCTGACGATTTGCAATTGGTTTTATTTTTTATTTTTAGCAGTTCTTCAATTCTTTAGCTTTCTCTTCAGCACCTCCCCAGTTTGGAATTTCAGCAGCTATTTGGTTGCTAGGGTCTTGTTTACCTTAGCAACCAGGAAGGCGTTTGAATAAGAGACAGGACTATGAATAGGACAGGATATAAATATAAAGATAAGGAATACAAATAACAAATTGTAGGCTCAAGAGCTGCTGGGGTCAGTGGGGTCAGTCATTTTAAAACTGGAAAGATGTAGAAGAGGAAGGCATATAATTCAAAAACAATAGAAAAAATAACTAATGAAGACCAATTGCAATGTTGCTAGGAATAAGGTGAACCACCCTTTCAGTCATAACCAGAAGCTGAATTTAACATAGTTTTAGCATTTCCTGTTGGATACTTTGATGTATTAATCTACATCAAGCAAGTAGCTTTTACAGGATGGAGGAAAACTGAATTTCCGTGTAAGAAAACACTTCAAGTGGAAGAGTTTGGTTTGAAGCCAAATATCAGCTCTGTGTAATCTCAGCTAGCATAGATTACATTAAAAGGTACTGCAAACACAACATGACAGCAGCTGCCTGGCAAGAAGTCATGAAAAAGATCCACTTAATGGAGACCTATACATAGTGCTAGCAATACTTAAAGCACCTTCTTATGTTGTGATTTATCCGTGCAATGTCTATGAAACATATCCTATAGCATGATTTAATGGTCAAGAGGAGAAATCACTGCAAAGAAAAAACTGTTTTAAACAATAGAAATCCCAGGACGCTCCTATGGCTGTGAGATTTGACCATTTTTGTCTGGAAACCAAGATGTTTGCACATAACGATATTATTATATTTAGCGCTATGAAGGGGATGCATCTTGCAATGACTGGAATTCTGAAAAAATGCTGAGTTGTGGGGAAAAAACTTGGCATTTGGTGTCCAACCACTGAACTTTGCATGCTGAACTGTATAACTGTGGGTTATTATGTGTACTGAGTATTTTTAATTTTATAGTTTCTGACTGCAAAAGTGGAAGCTCTTGAAACCAGCACTTCCCCAACTAGATACTCTTCTCCTGAACCCAAACAACTTATTCTCCCTGACCTCACCCCCATTATACCATTTATTCTACATACTTTACTACTACATTTGCATGCAAGTTGGCAACATACCACTTCCCCAAGTTGCTTTTCCCCACACCCTGCTTCCCCTAGGTGCTGTCCTGTAACCACTTCCCACTGTCCCACTCTCCCAAATATTTTTCCCTGCACTCTGTTTTCTTTGGGAGCTTCCCCTACTTACTCTGCGTCGTTTTATCTACCTCCCACTTCCCTGAAACCATTTCCTGGCATATTCTGTTTAGGAATGCTTAGCATTATAGTTCCTTAACAGCAGGGAGTGCAGATTAAATTTCTGTTTTCAGATCTAGCATTTCCTACTACCGACAGCAGACTTACTTCTCCCAGTATTGCTGTATAGTGTGCTGAGAGCTACAGCTCATTAAGAGCTTTTGTTTTAGGCCATTCATGTCATGCAGCATTGTTTATCTATGAATTCTGGGTAGTATAGTTCAGTAGCAGCTGGATGTCTGTAGCCTTCACATCTATACTGCAGAGTGTCCATGTTAAACAATTGCAGTTCAGCTAATGAACACGTATTATAAAGCTCCAAATGTACAATAGAATGATGTAATCATTGGACATGCAAAATACATACACAAAGATGAGTGATAGAGCTTGCAATCTATATATGGTGGGATTTAAATGTATTAACAGCTGGAGGGCTACAATTCAAACATTATTGTTATTGAGCAGAGATGACTTTTTGCACAGAACAGTTTCACAGCAAAATTAGTGGTTTCACCAGTAGCTCAATCTATACAAAAATTTTTCCATATGGTCTTTTTCCAGAAAAAAAGGCTCTCAGAAGACATCGCTCACCAGCATGTACCCCAGGCTGGTGAGAATTTCTGCGAATAGGAGCACCAGCCTAGGGTATCAGGTAAGCGATCTTAATCACTGGCAGGGCACCCAAAATTTGGCACTCCCCAGTGATTTTACCTTTCCCTCTACTTTAACTGCAATGTAATTTCACCTTTCCATAACTCCATTTTTTTTTTTTTTGGAAAAGTTTTGCGGTTTTGTGAAATTTTTGCCTATTTTGGAAAAGTTTGCATGAAGCAAAACACTCCGAGCTCACTCGTCACTACTTTTGAGCAGAAACAGCATTGTCTGCCTAGGGATGCTGGGAACTGTAGTTCATAAAGAGCTGAGGACTGTTAATACCATGTAAATTTTCCTACTTTACAGCAGACTCTGTCTGATTTTGGCTCTGCAGCTGTTTTTGAACAACAGCTGATGGCACACAGGGTCAACGCCCCTTGCTCGGCACAGGGACACATTTGTTCAGCTGGTGTAAAGGGCAGTTCAAGACCCTCTCGCTGCCGCTTATTGTTCACAGGGCAACGACAGGGAGAACGTTTATAAGCCCATTGCTTCTGTCTTTCAACAACCAGGTAACAAAGGGTTCAGTCTTGCTAGGCTACTCCTGAGAACTAGATAAATAAAACTTGCAGTAAGATAACATGGCCAGAGCTTCTATTTATTTATAGGAGGCCGATTAACCAGTTCCTTTTGTGGAGATTGATAGGAACATTATGCAATACCCCAGCCTTCTGCACTGAAGGGGAGGTCTAGTCACCTTACACTGACACCTATTCCTTGTCTAATGCCAGATTAGAGAGCCTCTCCATTAAATGGATTTATTTATTACACCCTCTTGACCCCAATAGTGACATGAAATAGATTTTTTGTAAAAACTACACACTTTTGCAAATAACAAAATGAACAGATTAAAAATGTTCTTTATCAGTATTACTAAGAAAGGCTTTGCTATTGGTGTTTACTTAAAAATAGGTTTTCTGATGGTGAGGAATAGCAGACTTTGATTAAATCAGATTACTGGAGATTATGCAGATTACTTTAAAAAACAGCTAGCTGCTATTGTTGGACTGGCTTTGGGAAGGTGGACGAGGAGGCTGTTGGAGAGGAAATTGCTACTTCAGGGAATTCGGACTCTGGAGCACTGAGGCACAAGTAAGTTCATGTCCTCGGAGACTAGTCCTCATGTAGGGACTGCCACATACTATGACCAGTTCGCGTAAGACTTCATCGGCATATATTGTACCTTTTTTCCCCCATCAGAAAATGCCGGTCATTAACATAGAAGATCTAACAGAAAAGGATAAATTAAAAATGGAAGTTGAACAACTCAAGAAAGAAGTGAAGCTGGAGCGACAGCTGGTGAGTAAAGTCTGCCAGCTGGGTACTATGTCACCAGGGATCTGCAGGCACCCTATGAGCAGGAGAGGCAGCTTGGCACCCAAGAACCATGCAGCGGAGGCTGCTAATATAACAATATTGCTGCATAGGCTGGAAAGAGAATTCATGAGAAGTTGCAGAAATGTTAAAAAGCTGACCTGCTCTATATGGATTTGCAAACCTGGATTTAGTCCTTATTGTCCTGCTGATAAAATGAGAACATTTTACTAAAGGCTAATGTTTGAGGGGTGTTTTTGCAGTCCCAAATGTGTCAGGCTTGTAAACAGCAGCTCTTTAGAATTTATTATATTTTATTATTATATATTTTTGCATTTTATATTATGCATTGCTTAGCAGAATTGTATCAGTCCCTGCCCCAGTGAAGTTTTCAGTCTAATTTCCTTTCTTTAGTTACATAAACATTATAAAAACTGTTATTAAGAAAACATGTATTTGAAATTCTGCTCTTTATGTTTTACTAGTATTTAATTAGACAGACTATTGAGATTTCACTTCTGCAAAAATAAAAATATACCACAAACATATTTATAATAGGCAAGATATTTTATGTTATTTCATGGCAACCTATGCCAAACTATTTGGTACACTAAATACAAATGAATGTAATTTTACATAGTATATAGAAGTGCACAGCTTTGTGGAACATGTTGCTAGCCTTTAAATACACAATTCTAATAGCACTGATTTTATTTTGAAACTAACAAATGACAGTGCTTAAAGAGAGAAGAGAAGGAATATTTTCTCCCTGACCATATATAAGTAAATTGCAAAGGGATGGCTTTGTAACTGAACCCTTCATACATGGGTATTGTGTTAGCAGCCCTTTAGCCATCATTCAAGGGGATTGCTGGGAGCTGTAGTGCAACAAGAGACGAAGAGCTTCAGGTTAGCCAGGTATGCAAAAACTATAATCTTTCTAGGGATACTGAGAAACTACCAGTTGGAGGGCTGCAGCTTCAGCATCTTTTGGCTCCTGATTGGCTAAACCAATAGCCCCCCTCCCTAAACACACTCTGATATTCTGGCATTTCAAGTTATGTTCTATTTCTCAAACAGTAATTTAGATAACAAAGACTTCAGTGATAAGAAAGTTGTGTTAGCAATAAACCAATGCTGAAGTTAGTAGGTCACCGTATGAAGAGTATTAACTGCAGCTACAGTATAATTGAGTGTATCGGAGATTAGGACAGCCATACCCTTAATCCTATTATTGAAAGTACAGATCTTTTATCCTATTTGGAGCATATGTTTCCAAGCTTTATCCAGGTCACTTAGAGAACTAGCGACGTATGCAATAACATTTTGAATAACAATTAAGGTTTCCAGTGATTTTACTGTACAAATTTGTCCTCTCCTTTTACCCTACAACAATAAAGCAAACTGCATTTCCTCCTTGGCTGACTGAAAACTTTAGATGATTGATTACCCAAAACAGGAAGGTTTCTGGTCCCTTTCCTAAGCATCTAATCAGGTCTCTTCTCTTGTTGTTACATTTAGGTTTCCAAAATGTGTGAGGAAATTAAAACCTACATTGAGGACAAGTCTGGAGAAGATCCTCTTGTCAAGGGTATTCCTGAAGACAAGAACCCCTTCAAGGAGAAAGGAGGCTGTGTGATTGCCTAAAAATTTCTAGGACTGTAATCTTCAGTCAAATAAGTTGGTTTAGACCACCTGGCTCAACTGGCACATGAAGGACCCCCCTGTATGCTGCACTGTATGGAAAGAGAATGACTTACAACTGTCTGCCCTTCATGCTTCTACAATTAACTGCTTTTGGGTGATAGCCCAACCGCACCATGTCGAGGACATAACATTTAATTGAGTCCTGGGTCTTAGGGGTAACATGTTGCTTTGCGGGTTGTACTAGTTTCTTTTCATAAAACAAAATATCTGTAAATCCTGTTAATGACCTATTTTCCTAGAATAAAATAATATGGTTGTAAGGTGGTTTCCTGTAATGTAACTGGATGCAGAAGCAATAATCTTTGGCTGCACGTGAGATGCAGCTTTCTATCTTGCAGATAGTCTACATTTATTATCTATGAGCATATGACTAGAGGGACTTGCAATTATATTATTTCATGTTTTGAACACCAAGAAGGTTGGCGGTAAAATGGCCAGGAAGATGGAAACAGAATTAAAAAAAAAATACTGGGCTATAAGCATATATCATATATATATATATATATATGATATATATATATGATCACCTGACTGCAGCTGGGAGGGGTGGGAGCTACAACAAGGAGCTGGCCACTGCTCCTGTATAAGCTATAGCAAAAAAAAGGGAAAGTTGTGCTCAACCACTAAATTTTAAACCATTAGGGGGGGGTGCAATGAGGTTGTGACCATATATATATATATATAGCCTCTGTCTATCCTGTATGTTTCCATGCATGAAAATAATGAACATAATTTCCTATGTCAATACTTTTTTATTTTTAGAACTGTATCTTTCTTAATCAAGTGTAGGCACTAGATTAAGAAAGGAGAGATATATGTTTAAATGATTTATCTCCATATTCCCCCATTGATTACAGTGCAATCTTTATTTTTTTTCCACACTGAAACTATCTGGTAATTATTTATACTAAACTGCTAAACTACTGCTAACTGCACACTTTAATTAAGACCTGTGTGTGCAGCTATGTCATTATCAGTGCTAAGTAGTTGCCCAACATGTGAGAAGTGCACCCTGGATCTAGGCACACTTATTCGTGATTATATATTCCACTTGCAAGGTCTGTTCAATTCATTGTAGTTTCATCATGTATCTTTCCTATTTATTAGGTACATTATCTTACCATAATCTCCTGTTGTTCTTGGCAAGCAGCAAACCAGACTTAATCTCAAACAAAATAAAAAATGGACACACCAAAGAAGTCCAAATGGAGGCCTGTATGCCAGATATGGGCCTCCGGTACATTTTTATAGAAAAAGAGGAAATCACTTTCTGTAATTAAAGGCCTAACATGGATCGAACCAATTTTCCAGGTGTTGCATTGCCACATACCCAGCCAGAGTTACTGTTGGATGGTTGTAGTACTGCATCAGCAATAGTGCCAGAGTGCAGAATTATTATCTTTAAACATAAACACACATGGTTTCAGGGTAAACTAATACTCATTTGCTATATTCATGGAATCCCCAAAGGAATCTTTAGTTTTTTTGCATGCTTTACTACGGTGACTTGCCCCAGAAAAGTAAAATGGATTAAAACATTTGTTGTGCCATGAACCTAGAAAAGCCAATCAGAAGAATGTCTAATCGAAACAAATCCAATTTACACTAAAGAAAATGGCTATTCAATCTGCTATATGATGTTGTAGAATCCTGTTAGACCTAGTTTTCACAGAGGATTTTATCTGTCAGGTTTTGTTGAATGACATTTTAAAAGAAAAAATCAATGTAGCAAAGTCATTTGTGTAAAGTATGTATACAATAACAGTTGAATCAGCATAGCTATCTGATTTAGTTGCCTCAGGTCAAAACTGCAGAAGGTTACAGCTGTGTATGCTTTTATGTATATAATTTGCACATTTGTGACTTTACCTGGCAGGCACACAGAGTGGATTTTGGCATGGAAACACTTGAGAATACATTTTTGTACTGAAATCCGCTCTGTATATCTATATACCCAGGCCGAAGCTATGCCTGCAGGTGCAGCATTAACACAGAGGTAAGCGGTCAGGCTGTTCCAAAAAATCAGTCTGGTCTGACCATAGCTTAAAGCCTTTAGGGACTAAAATTTGAAACACTGTATGTTCAGTGCGTTATGAGTCTACAGATGACAGAGAAACTGTACAATATGTTTTACAGTTACAGAAGCTGTGCCTCAGTAAGTGTGCCACAGCTTCCCAAGTGACAAGGCTTTCTAAAGATGATTTTATAATGCTAACCACAGATAGATCAGCTAGGTTATTATGATCAGATCTTCAGCCTTTAAAGGCCGCCAAACACGACATGATCAATACCTCCCAACATTTGAAAAATAGAGAGACAAAAAGAAATAGCGCGTGTAGCACAGCAAAATTTTTTGTAACCATTTTTGCAACCAAAAATAAAATGGATACAATGTTCAAGCCTGCCCCCATTAAAGAACTGGACAATATGCATAGTACATACTGTATACAGTATATTAGTTGGTATAGTCAACCATACTGGTACTGAAAATCTTTCACTTTGAACAATTTTATGACTATGTGTACGCCCAGCTTTAATACACAGACAATGCTACAAAATTGAAAAACTGGAGAGAGCATATTGAAGAGCACTTCATTAAGGTACTTGTCTCCTGCGCTTCCACAGTTGCTAATGCATCTATCCTGCCTCTTATGATGAATGGTGCTATTTAGTATAGCTGACAGAGTCAAAAGAACACTAAAATACTTCTATGCCAGGCCTGGACTGGAAATCTGTGGATACTGGCAAATGCCAGAGGGGCTGCTGTAAGATGCCAAAGACAGTCACTATTTAGTTGGCTGGTGGAGGGCTATTTGGGCCTTTATGTGCTCCAAATGCCAGGGCCTATTTTGAATCCTAGTACGGGCACGTTCTACCCAGTTGGTCACCTTTAAAAACCTGGGACATTTGCAAGGAAAATGTTTTCTTTGCACAAAGTCAAATGTAGGGACTGTTCCTGCTGACTAAAGGCAGTTTGCCACAAGAAGTACAACATATTCTTTATAAAAGAAAAATGGTGCTATACCATAGTTAACATAAAAAAATAAAGAATTCAGCACTTGTATTCCAACTGACAGAATCCTAGCATGTTGCTATTTGTTCCAGAATGATATACCTCTTTTTTACAGACCATGCTGTAAATGAAAATTCACAGCATTATTAGTGCCATTAGAGGATGTCTGGGCTGTAACCTTTATCCGCAGTTCTTTCGCACTCCCAGGTAGCATTTGTGGCCCACTCCCCAAAGAGGTAACACTCATTTTTGTGTATCCTGCTGACACACTACTAGCACATACTGTGACCTCAGAGGCATTTCCTGAGAGCAAGACACAGGAAAATGTATTGTATTAAGAGCTAAGCACTGTACTGCTCTATGCAGGTAATATCTTGCACAAAGTTTGCCAAACAGTAAACTTGATATTTAAAATCAGTTATTTTGAGGACAATTAATGCCTATATTACTCTCTATGTGTAAAGATTAGAATAAGGGCACATGGCTTATAGTCTGCTTTCCAGGACAAGCAATTATATCCCTTGTAATTAAAAAAAACTGCATTTTGGCTACTAAATATACCAGTTTTTTTGCTGCCCCTTGCAACCTGCTGCATGGCAGGAGCTTCTCTGGTCACACCCTTGATCAGTCTGGCCATGTCTCCATTATGTCAAAAGCCCACCCATTATCCACCAAAGCCCTGCCCACTGTTCAAGTTCCACCCACTTCTCTGCAAGGGGGAGGGCCCTGCTAAGTAGCATGGGGCCCTACATTTGCTGATAAAAACTTTAAACAACTGCAGTTTAATTGCCCTGATACTGTCAACAAAAATTAAAATGTCAGTTTTATTTGCTGTATTATTGTGTATAATAAAGACTCAGCCTTAGGGTAGAATATATAACTGGACATTTTGGCCTGAAGGGTATGTCAGACCTCAAACTGCTAGCAGTGCTTCTAGACTCCTCTGTTTGATAACTAACTACATAATGTGTAGAACAAATGCGTAAGGATAAATGACCATGCTAGACCACGCTTAAACCTGTAACTGCAGTCATTTATCCTACATAGTTTCTTGGCCACAAGACAAAGCTTCTGGCAGAGGCAGCAAAGAACAGAACAAGCAAAAAACTATGCATCCATATCCTTTTCCTTACAAATAGCACAAAACCTGAAAGGAATTCACATTTTAATTTAGAGTAAGTTACTTAATGTGTGTGTTTAAAGGGAAACTATAATGAAAATCAAATTGTCCAGACGAACAGATATGATCAAAATAATAATATGCTCAAATATATTTGTTTACCAAAAATGCTTACTTAGGAAGCTGCTGATAAGAGCACAACCACTTCTTTCCACCTGATGATCTGTAGCAGAGAAAGGTGTTAGATAGACTTTTTGTGGCGTTGCCCTTAGTATATTATTTTCACTTGGAAAGCCAGCAATAGTTAAGGTGGCCATACAAGATTTTTCTCTCCCTAAGGACCAATTTAAGTGCAATACAACAAAGCCATCCAAATTATCGTAGGGTCAGCGGACAAAGAATGATCGTACATCTTGCTTGTTAGCAATGAAATTTGCCTATTGTCCAATTGCTTGCAGGACCAAACAGGTATTTTTCCTAGTTTCAACTATTTGATATCACTTGAAATGGCCGTTTTCTTTGATAGACAAATAGTACTTTTAAACAACGGTTTCAGGATAAGCTTGGTCCCACGATAACTAAAAGATCTTTTAAAAACCTTAAAGAGCACCTATCACCCCTAAATTGATTCCCCCCACCAGAGGTGCGGCCTAATACAACCCACACTCCGGTTGGGGGGAATAATTGTTTTCTTTGAAAAAACTCCCCCCGCCAGTGCTGGGCTACCCATACCAGGAGTGAGCTCCCAGTGCAGGCAGCCATGTTGGTTGGCGCACATGTGCATAATGAGTGATCTCCCTGCTTGCTTACTATGCGCATGTGCCTGATGTAGCAGCGGTGAATGTAAATCGCCCTCCTACGTCACATACGCACATAATGAGCAAGTTGTGGTACTCATTATGTGCATGTGTATGCCCCAAAATGTCTGCTTGCACCAGGGGCTCCCTCCCACCACTGGCAGGGGCAGTTTTTTTTAAAAAAAAAAAAAAACTATTTCTATCTGGGGTGCAGGCTCTATTGTGCCCTTTAATTTGTAAGGCCAGCTTTAGTTCAGTGACTTCATTTTTATGATTATGATCAGGCCAACTCACACAACTGCTCCCTTATCCCCCCACCCCAATGTACAGCATTGGTAGCTCAGGGGCTTCAAAGTCTTCCTTCCCTGACAGAAACAAAATCCTGCTCTCCCAGCATCAGTAGTTTAGTGTCTTTTAAAGCTTTGTTCTCTGTTAGTTTCATACCAATAGCAGCTTTAACATAATAAAATATAATACAGGGGAAAATAGCACAAAGGAAGAGAAAGTCAAGCTACAGAAATGTAGCTGCCACATGAAACACTACTTGTGACTAAACCAAGCGATGGCTCAAAGCCAACCCCGCCCAGAGGCGTGACTCTATGATCATGTGACCGGTCGGCAAGGGAGGAAGGGGGTTTCGCTTTCCTGAGAGTGTGAAGTGTTTCAGTGTTCAAAACAAACAAAGTTCCAGGGTTTGACAGTGAGTATTTCACTTTCCTCAGTAATAAGTATAATAAGTATGGAAGCAGCTGCACTGTTCATTTTGGTCACTGGTTATAGACTTACCACATAAGGGTTAGTGCTGCTAATAGGGAAGGTCATGGGAAGGGAGGGCAATAACCAAGCTCATACATTTTACAGTGAGTTATTGTGAGATACAGTTTGTGTTTACAGTGTGCTTGTCCAACCTGCTGTTTTCAACTGTTCATGGAACTACAACTTCCAGCATCCTCTGCAGGAAGCTTTAGCAGGTTAAAGTTCTGTATGGCCATTGCACCTGCTACAGTGCATTGGCTTACAGGGAGATGTAGTTCTGTAACAGCTGGAGTGAAGGGGAGCCTGCATTGGCATACAGGGAGATGTAGTTCTGTAACAGCTGGAGTGAAGGGGAGCCTGCATTGGCATACAGGGAGATGTAGTTCTGTAACAGCTGGAGTGAAGGGGAGCCTGCATTGGCATACAGGGAGATGTAGTTCTGTAACAGCTGGAGTGAAGGGGAGCCTGCATTGGCATACAGGGAGATGTAGTTCTGTAACAGCTGGAGTGAAGGGGAGCCTGCATTGGCATACAGGGAGATGTAGTTCTGTAACAGCTGGAGTGAAGGGGAGCCTGCATTGGCATACAGGGAGATGTAGTTCTGTGACAGCTGGAGTGAAGGGGAGCCTGCATTGGCATACAGGGAGATGTAGTTCTGTAACAGCCAGAGTGAAGGGGAGCCTGCATTGGCATACAGGGAGATGTAGTTCTGTAACAGCTGGAGTGAGGGGGGAGCCTGCATTGGCATACAGGGAGATGTAGTTCTGTAACAGCTGGAGTGAAGGGGAGCCTGCATTGGCATACAGGGAGATGTAGTTCTGTGACAGCTGGAGTGAAGGGGAGCCTGCATTGGCATACAGGGAGATGTAGTTCTGTAACAGCCAGAGTGAAGGGGAGCCTGCATTGGCATACAGGGAGATGTAGTTCTGTGACAGCCGGAGTGAAGGGAAGCCGGCATTGGCATACAGGGAGATGTAGTTCTGTAACAGCTGGAGTGAGGGGGGAGCCTGCATTGGCATACAGGGAGATGTAGTTCTGTAACAGCTGGAGTGAGGGGGGAGCCTGCATTGGCATACAGGGAGATGTAGTTCTGTGACAGCTGGAGTGAGGGGGGAGCCTGCATTGGCATACAGGGAGATGTAGTTCTGTAACAGCTGGAGTGAGGGGGGAGCCTGCATTGGCATACAGGGAGATGTAGTTCTGTGACAGCTGGAGTGAGGGGGGAGCCTGCATTGGCATACAGGGAGATGTAGTTCTGTAACAGCCGGAGTGAAGGGGAGCCTGCATTGGCATACAGGGAGATGTAGTTCTGTAACAGCTGGAGTGAGGGGGGAGCCTGCATTGGCATACAGGGAGATGTAGTTCTGTAACAGCTGGAGTGAAGGGGAGCCTGCATTGGCATACAGGGAGATGTAGTTCTGTAACAGCTGGAGTGAGGGGGGAGCCTGCATTGGCATACAGGGAGATGTAGTTCTGTGACAGCTGGAGTGAAGGGGAGCCTGCATTGGCATACAGGGAGATGTAGTTCTGTAACAGCTGGAGTGAGGGGGGAGCCTGCATTGGCATACAGGGAGATGTAGTTCTGTAACAGCTGGAGCGAGGGGGGAGCCTGCATTGGCATACAGGGAGATGTAGTTCTGTAACATCTGGAGTGAGGGGGAGCCTGCATTGGCATACAGGGAGATGTAGGTTTGTAACAGCTGGAGTGAGGGGGGAGCCTGCATTGGCATACAGGGAGATGTAGTTCTGTGACAGCTGGAGTGAAGGGGAGCCTGCATTGGCATACAGGGAGATGTAGTTCTGTAACAGTTGGAGTGAAGGGGAGCCTGCATTGGCATACAGGGAGATGTAGTTCTTTAACAGTTGGAGTGAGGGGGGAGCCTGCATGTGCCATTCATCTGACAAATTGTCCTTGTCATTCTCCAGGATTTTGCACAGCCAGGGGACAGAGCAGTGTAGCCATGACGTTGAAATGGGCCTCCCTACTGAGACGCTGGCCAGGCTTCTTTTCAAGGTTGCCCACTGGCCCCATCTACCAAACAGCTGCCAACCAGTCCACCCTCCAGGCACAGAATTCCCTCTACACCCCGGATCACATTGCCATAAGGGAGACCTTGAGAAAGGTGACAGACGTCTCATTGTCAGTCAGACCATATATGTACATATATCAAACACACAGCACTTACTATCACACCGTGTCTACATAACAAACAAACACTGCGTGGGGTGGAATGGGTTCTGCATCACTGTCACAAACTGCAGTTACACATACAGTAAATATATATGGAAATTAGAACTGCATTATCATATTGTATGCTGAATCCCCCATATCCCTGCTCTCCTGTGTTAGCAGACATGAGGTTAAAGGCTCCCAGGTGGTCAGTAAACCTGACTGTCTGTACATTATGGGTGCCCAGGTTGTGGCCCCCCAGCAGATGTTCTACTACATCACCAAATGAGAGACTCAAGCTCTTCTGATATTAAAATGGCCACCTTTCTTTTAAATTTGGAATGTATGAAAGGAGCATGCTGAACAGCTAATAAGAAAGGTACTTTTTAATTGGAGCTGAAAACTGCACCGGTTTCTGTGCAAAATTGAAGTTTGCACGTGCACTGTTTAGCATGCTGGTTTGTTATGTAGTTAGGCAGGTTATATATAGGCATTATGGTTGAACGTGATGGATGTATGTCTTTTTTCAACCTAACTTACTATGTTAGTTAAGGAGCAACTCTGTAGAATGGAGGGAGTAATAGTTCAAGTTCAGCTAGGACATGGGCTGCATTTACTGCTTGGCTATAGATTTTTATTTAGATTGAACAAGTCAGAGATTTGAAAGTTTGGTTTCATGTGGTGTGTGGCATTTTGTGTTCTCCTTAGGGTGCTGCTTTCTGTGGTTACGTGGTATGTGACGACCTCCCTGTAATACCAGTTGCACTTTGCCCTCCTGTAGCTGCATAAACATCCACATCCGTAGTAAGTGTTTCAGCACATCTCACAGCTGCAGCTTTGAAAGCTTTGTGACTGATCGGCAGGCATAATCTCTCTTGCTTTATCAGGGCAGTCACATATCCTGATTTTCTCTGTAAAGGAAACTCATTAGCCAAGTCCCCCCACCCAACACAACACTTCTGCACATATGCTACCTAACTCACATGCATTGATTTGTGGGAGAATTATTGCCCACAACTACACCCACAGAACTAATAATGCAACTTTTCCTTGTGATGCTAAACTAGTTCCAGTATTTAAAAACACCATGCTGCATATGGAAATGTATCCTTTGAAGTGGAAGTCCTGATTATCCTGCGTTATGTTTGGTTACTGGCTCAGAATTAAGCGTTTGTAAATCTTTATGCTATCTCTTGGGTTAGTGCCCTTCAGCTTTCCAAATGAGGTGCCTGTCACCTAATGACAGAGCACCAGAACCATTCAGTGACAGTCATCTTTACCTGTGCTGTGTAAACATCTTACTGATTTTGTGCATTCTTGGCTTGCTGATCTGAGGGGTAGTTTATGGATATAGTGATGTTTAGGTGTTTTGGTAGTGATGTGTAAGTTGCCCTGAAACCCACTGGACCCACAGGTCGGGTAAGTTCGGGTTGAATTTTGGGCAACCATTGTGGGTTTGGTGTGGCTCAGACTGGGGAAATACACTCCTCCTCTAATACTGAAGATTCCCTCTCTAGAAACCAGAAGTGCATGCAGAGGTAGGGTCCAGAGTGGCAATATGTGGGTACAGTTTGGGTGTAGGTCCTACATTGGTAACATTTTGCATATGAGGGATGGGTGCAGGTTAAAATTAGGGTCAGGTGCATTTTAAGTTTTAACTGACCCGCACATGAATAGTGTTTGGTACTAGAAGAAACATGCTTAAAGGAGAAGGAAAGGCTAATAAAGAGTTAATCTCAAGCTGCAAGCATACCTTCAGTTGTCTCAATAGTGCCCTTAAGTCTCCCCATACTTCACCTGTTCAGAAGATCAGAAGCCAAACAGGAAAAAAAAACAAAAACGCTGAGCAGGGTAGAGAAGATTCCCATAATGCATCACTCCTTCCCAGACTTGGCGACTTGTTACTGTTGGAGGCGCATGAGCACACCGCAGGAGCGTCTGGTTGCCATGGCGATGCAGTGACGGAGAACTCTGTGACATGCAGGTGGGGGGAGCGGGGGGGCAGGTGTGGGGAGCAGCGGAGGGTTTGTGGCAGGAGCAGGGAGCGGGGGGGGGTTTGTGGCAGGAGCAGGGAGCGGGGGGGGTTTGTGGCAGGAGCGGGGAGCGGCGGGGAAGGTGGGTGGGTGAGTATATCTCTTTCTGACAGTGCAGCGTTGTATGGCAGAGGCGAGTACCCGGCGAGCTGTGACGGGGGGGGGGGGGGGGTGCTCTGTGGAGGACACTCTGTGACATGCTGTGGGGTAGGGGGGTGGCAATAAAAAACTTTGCAAAACTCTGCTAAACTGCTAAACTTTGTGACATGCACAGACCCGGCAAGTGCAGGGGGGGGGGGGGTTGTTGTGGCAGAAGGCAAATGCAAGTGTCAGGCAAACATATGAAGGGAGGGGTGCGGGGATCGGAGGGGGGGCTGGCTTGTGCTTTTCAGCAATAGCCCATACAGACGTGCTGGACAAGATGGCGGCTCCGTTCACTGAAACAAGTATGTAGGTTCTAGTATGTGTATCTCTGTAAATCTTTCATTAGGCAAGCCAGAAATATAGCATTTTTACACAGCAATAATAGTACTATTTAATAGTGTGCTTAATAGATTTTGACTTTCCTTCTCCTTTAAGACCTTATGTGACGATCCTAAAACAGGGATCAGGGTACAGGGGCACACAGAGCAGGGAGGATTATCACCTGGGGATTTTATAAACTACAGCTCCCAGGATTCTGGACTACAGCAGCTATTGTGCTTTAACCCCGAACCACACCAACAGTGCTTCCAAAGGCAGCAACAGGTTTGGAATCCAAGTCAGTTACAGTCTCTAAATCCCTCTTGCTGATCACTAACCACATGCACTGGAACCCAGGACAAGAACAGCTTCCACTGCACATGCTTGTGTCTAGCAGTATCAGGGAACCAGAAGTGACTTGCCAAACATGTACCCACCAAGCCCCCTGGACAACGGTGTGACACCGGAGCAGGGTTGTCTTGGGAATTGCTTATCATGTGGTTTGTAGGGGACAAATGAACAAGGGTGCCAGTAGTTATCTTTCTGCAGGGGGTTATCTTTCATAATGTAATACCTGTATATCATGCTGGGAGTTACACATGATTAAGCAACACTGCTGTAAATGTTTGCTTTCCCTTTTAAGAAATGCAATATATTGATTCAGAATAGATAATATATGCTACATACATAGTGAACATTTAAAGTAATTGGTTATAGGCATATTTATACTGATTTTTAATAGATGCTTTTTTAATTTCATATATAAACTGTGCATGGGCATTTGTTAGTGTCACTTGCACTCTTCATATGTCAGAGATGTTTCAGCTTTTTTTTTAGGCAAGTTATACGTAGAAAATTATTAAGGAAACCCACAGCATAGTTGACTAAAAAGGCAGATGCCCTAGTTTGACTAATATGGGGTATGTAGAAATGTTTGACGATTTAGATCCACGTCTAGTAACTCAGGGCAGTCAATTAACAGTTTCTGGTCTTCAGCAATCAGAATAATCAGCCCTATCGTAATGGTCTAGATTTAGGTAGGACAGTCCCAAATTGAGCTCCACAGTTTAGGAAGCACTATTTTAGTGGTTCACTGGGCTCTTTCAAATTGAGTATATTCATATAATTGATGTTTCTGTAAACACATTTCTATTTTATTTCCTTTATGGTACTGTAATAATTTAGTGCCCTTTATTTTTTCTACTTTTCGGTGGGAATTATTTTGGGAAGAACCAGTTCAGTGCTGTTAAATTTTTTACTCCTACAAGACTGCAATTGTTTCCAGATTTTTGATTGAGTACATTATGATCAATATAATGTGTGTTGTTTTATTGCACATTCAAGTTCCACCAGTGATCTATCAGCTGTACTGAGTTTGGGCAAGCATAGGCAGATTCATGTAAATCAAGGGCTGTGGTACATATATGCCATAGTTTTTTAATGTGAGTGACTGCAGTGCAATTCAATTTTGTCATTCAAGGGTGAAGGCAAAGTAAAGTCATGAAGCCCCCGTAATAGGAGCCACTGTATATAACTGGATACACTGATTGGACAAGGAATATAGGACATAAAGCTGGCCATATGCAGTGGGATATTGTCAGACAGTTTGGGTATTGTCAGCTGACTTTGCTAGGTCAAGATCGAAAAATATAGTTTCAATCTTCATTGTGTGTGTGTTTGATGGGGCTGGTTGAGGGTGCTGGATTAGGTGGGAGCTTGGCACCATTGTAGTGAGTTATGGTAGAAATCCTTTACAGTTGTGGGAACATTTATTTAGGGGGTAATTCAGTAACCGGTATGGGACCCGTTATCCAGAATGCTTGGGGCATGGGGTCTTTTTGTAATATGGAACTGCATACCTTACATCTACTAAAAAGTGATTTAACCCAATAGAATTGTTGGGCCTCCAATAAGGATTAATTATATCTTAGTTGGGAACAAGTACAAGGTTCTGTTGTTTTATTACAGAGAAAAAAATTTTTTAATTCTTTGATTAACAAGGAATCTATGAGAGATGGCCTTCCAGTAACATAGAGGTTTCTGGATAACAGGTTTATGGATAAAAGATCCCATACCTGTATCACTTTAAGTCGGGGTAACACAGCAAAGTCCTCTTTTCTGCTGGTGACTGGTCGAGCTCTGCGATTGCTTTGCTCTAGCCAAGGGGCATTTTAATAATAACTGTATCTTAGGCAAGGACCCTTAGAGTTAAGTATTAATTAAAGGAGAACTGAAGCTCAACAAGGAATTATGTTTATGTTTTGGGCCTCTCTACAAGCCTCGGGCCACTGCAACCCTTTAGCTGGAAAAATGAACATGCAGTTACAATTAACAGTACTATATAACATATAAAAGGCTAATGGACTCACATAAACAGAAGATAGGGAGCTCCTGTGGGCAACTTTGAAGGCGTGGTATAGTAGTAGGCACCTTGCTGGTAAATATGATGCTTAAAGCTAATGTTATTAAAAGGGAAAATAGCTAAAAATATAAGAAGGCCAGTATTTTTTTTCCAGAAAAGGTGGCAACCCTAGCTGGTACATTTTATGAAACACAGCATTTAGGGCTGGACAGTGTATTTAGTCATTAATCTGGGACTGCTTCTCTGAGAAACCAAATCTATGCAAAAATACAATATTAATATGCTTTATAAATATGTGCTTGCACATCTTGTAAGTGAAGCTGATTTTACATCAGTCAAGCCACTATCACTTGTTGCTTTTTGTGCAGCCTTACAGATGTGAAATATCTCCTTTAGTTAGTAATGCCAACGCAAGGTTATCACGCAGTGCTCATAGTTGCAGTTTAACAAAGAGCTTAGATAGCACATCTGTTAGCTGTTCATTTATAGAGCCTCCTGTTGGTTTGGGCTTGTGTATTTGATTATCAGTACAAATTGCTTTGATATAAAACATATCATCACTATTTTATTTGTTACATGACCGCATGATAAGATTGAGCAAAAGGGTTTGATTTTTCTCATGTATCCCTCCCCGCTGTTAGATAGTTGTGCTGCTGCCCCATGCCGTCAGGTGGCCAGCTGTGCTTTACTTGAATTGTGCTGATGTTCTGTCATTTACTCCTACGGAATCCTCATGGTTACTGGCAGTGGGGCCGAACAATAGCCACTTCAGTGTTCAAAGAAATTGTTGTTTAAAGATACAGTTCTTCTGAAGGAAAAATGACTGGCCTGATGCTGTCCGTCCCTACGATATTTTACAGTCATTTCCCTTTCAGTGTGAGTAACATCTGTTCATTGTGAAACCCAAAGGATTATGAATTTAGAAGGAAAAATACTCTGTAGGCACGAGCATGTACAACTGAGATCATGCTGTCTTAAAACAAGCCTATAGAACTATATGACCCATTTGTATCACAGTTCTGGCTCTGCAGGTTTCCCAAGGGTCATTGCAAATGCAGCTGCATAATTGCCTGGCAGCAGTGTGAGCCCTTGGCGTCTTGTGATCAGTGACTTATGAAAAAAGACCTCAGAGTGCAGCATTTCTTGTTAGGGTGTTTATCATCAGTATATCTGGTGCTTTTATAGGGCCTTTATGGCTCAGTAATCAGCATAGGGTTGAACCTTTGGGGTCCTTATCAATACAAGGGTGCATGTAGTTTTTATTCTGTCCACATACTTGTCCTGAATTCCTCCCACAGTGCCAAAAATATTAATTATTGCAAGTTATGTGGTATTTTATGACATTGTTTTAGTTGAATAGGGATATTACATTGTAAACGTCAATGTGTGGGGACTGGTAGGAATATGACCAAACTTCCCCTGTAAATGTGTAATATGTTGGCACACTATAAAGCAAAGAATATTAATGTCTAAATTAGAACTCCTGTTGGTGTGATCCAAGTAAACAAAAAAATAATTTTAATACATATGCTCACTACTTATTTATTTGAAAAATACCATATGGCATTGCCCACACAGTAACTTGCTGGCCAGCTAGATAATCACAAGTTCCATTGCAAGTGCTACATTCCATTATTCCATAATTAATACCATTAAAATGCTTTAAAGTAAGGAAGGTTATAGTAACAGCCACCTATAATTGTATCATTATGTGCGTTATTACACAGTCATTGAGTATAAAACACAATCATTTTTATGTAATGGTTGCTTACTATTTATAGTAAAAGTATAAATCTTCTGGTTTAAAATTATTTTGTTATTTAATGCAGAATTATAGATTTGCAGTTAGTTTGCAGTTGGGAGAGCTGAGAATCTTTATTGAAACTAAAAAGTGCTCAGGGCAGCACATAATACGTATTTACTTAATATTTTTATAGCATCTCTTTATCCCATTTAAGTCATCCACTCCTCATGTGGAGTTTGGGGGAAATGATACAGCAGCTGTTGGAATTTAATGAGAAAGGATGGTTTTGGGCTTTAGACTGTTTCTTATTTTAACCTGAGATCCAAGTCCTTCCATATCCTGGCAAAGTTCAATCTTGTCTAGGATAGCCATGAAAATTAAAAGTTGCCATATTTGTGAATATAACTGCTACTAAGGTGTACTGAGTGGAACATCAAGTCTCCATAAATCAAACAGACTAACTGAACCCAAGATATTTTATATTGTGCTCTGTTTAAGAAAGCTGAGTTATTCTTATTTTATGTTAAATTAATTTTATGTTAATTTAATTTACTTGTTTTTATAAAAGTGATTCTTACCTTATGGGTTGGTATACCTTTATTAGAGTGAAATTTTCTGCTAAAAGAGTCAGTAATAATTAAATAAGATGCATAGTATGTATTGTATAAGTCCTAAACTTAACCCTTCCCCCCAAGGAAACAAAAAAGTCTTTCATGTAGGAAAATGCTTGGCAGGGGTTTCTAACTAGGTTTCCTATTCAGAGAAGCAGGGTACAAACAGGCTCAAAGTTTTCTCCATTTCTTTTAATCCCCAACATTTACTGGCCTTCTGTTTGAGAGCAAACATCTCATTGGTTGCTTTGGGAGACTAGACATGGAACAGAATTTGTACCTGTAATTATGTTACCCCCAAAGTGTTTTTTATACAATTTGGTACTTCACTTTTCCTTTTAAATTGAGGTTATATAGTTATCATTTGCATCTTTTATTTTGTTATGTCTGACAGGAGAAGAAACTATATGTAACCTCTTTTTCAGCTCAATAGCTGCCTTCCCGGGCTAGTACCTGTAGAACATGGGTTACACTGTACTCCTTCACCCAGAATGGGCCTTCATTAAGTAGAATAGGTGAGGGTGTTTTGAAACTACACCTCTCTTGCTGCTATACAGAAAAATAAAAACAGAGGGCAAACTAAAGTGTTTATTGAACATCCACAGGCTTCTCTGAGGCAGTGGTAGATGCAGTCCTCTGCGGACAGATTTGGAAGGAATCTCACTTCACCTCTGCAATACCATTGGTCGCAGGAAAGATCATTTGTTTCCCCCATTGACGTTCAGAGCTGAATCATCAGATATGGAGGTAGAAACAATAGGGATTCTACCTTCATCTGCAGATTCAGCCTTAAACGGAGATTTTTCTCCGACGCCTTCAACCATGCCCAATCAAAACCTTTAAAACCGCCTGATCGACAAGACAACCGATATCTGCAGCCTTTGCGATATCGGTCACCTTGTCAATCTGCCATACATGCACCAAATACTAGTTTTGTACAATAATATCAGTGCGTGCATGGCCAGGGAACTGAACCTGTAGGGACTTAAAGCCATAGGGGCCATTTAACCCTGTGGGTCCATACATATGTTTAAGCAGTTGCTTAATAGTTGTAGTTACTACAAAGAAAACCATGACTGACTATGTACAAAGACAAGGCAGCCATCAATAGGGGAAGGCAGGAGTCCTGTAATTATTAGCCAGGGCAAAACAGGGACACGTACAGGGTAACTGCTTTATTGTGAGTCCAGACAACATGTTTTGGACATCATGGGTCCTTTTTTAAGGCAGGAATCCTGTTAGGGGACCCGGTGAAATGCCCCAGTTATACATACATATTTCATTTTTAAAGAGGCTTTTCACCCCCTGTAAGATGAAGCATTTTTCAAGTAGAAAGGAGGACACCATAATGCCCCATGTAGTTTGTAATACAGATAATAGGATGTGACTCAGGTTACAAGCACACAGGCATTTTGTGTGAGGAATTTCCTGCCTAGAATGCATGTAGTGGAAAAGACAACAATGAGAATATACTATTTTTTCCTCAGTTACACCTCTCCTGGTTACTAATTTTGTAAGATTTTGGCCCTTGACCACCCTGTAACGGAATAAGGTACAATGGAGCCATTACGTGTAAGTTACATGCGGGAATAACCATGCACTGCAGCAAACCAACACAATTTGCACTGTTAAAGTTCATTAGCTAAAACAGTGTGCATTGTGCTGCAAATTGTTTATAAAATGTAATGTATCATTGACACTGTTATTGAATTTGTTAGAGCTGTAGTAATGATCTGACCTTTTTTTACTAAATAGGCATTTTCCCAGGGCTCAAATGGATGGAGCTGTTTTGTATTGGTCTTGTGGCCTGGGATATGCCAGATGTTCCATATGAACAGTACTGTGTGGTGGCTTGATGGTACAGGAGATGTATCTATTGGTTCTGGGTTTTGGTACTGGGAAAGTTTTTCTGACACTTTCCTTTACAGGTATCTCTTTTATAGAAAGCCCCAAATTACGCAACTAAGATAAGATAGTTATTTCATATTGAAGGTGAAAGAATCCTATTGGTTTCATTAACGACAAAAAAACACCTACATCCTCTTTGGCCTCCTCTCTGCAGGGCAGATCCTGGCCCTTTGGGACCAGTGGGAACAGCAAGCTTTGTTGTGCCTAGAAAACAATTTACATTTTTTGTTTTTAGATTTTTGGGTCCCTTGCAAGGCTTAATGAAAATCTGAAACATAAGATGCATGTATCTGTAATAAATGTCAATGTTTGCTAGGTTTCTGGCACAGCAAGGGAATGCACAAGGATAGAATGCACCCTCCTGACTGCAGTATCACATTTGGTCTTGTGTCTATCACAGGAACCTAATAAGAATGATAAATATGAAAAAAGGAGCTTTACTTTGGGTCAAAGAATAAGTATATCCCCGTGTGCTTAGGGGACGTAGATATAGTGCTTTCTTACTACTATAATATATATATATATATATATATATATATATATATATATAGTAGAACCCTGATGTCACATCCCCGGATTTTATGTTTTCCTAGAACTGACACCATTATGTTGCAGTCCCATTCAGGCAAGCTGCTTCTTTTTTAAATTCCGGGAGGTGTTAAATCCAAAAATTAGGTTACTACTTTATTTGCTATTAATTATACATATTTTACACAGCAAGGCTTTCTCATCCTCTAATACATTTTTCTCCTGGCAGCCCTATTGGTTTTCATATTCTGTTCTTTCAAATACAAATATCTTTAAGGCATTCAATAGGTAGGATGATATTTGTTTTAAATAAATGTATTTTGTCATTTAAAACACCCTAACACATTAATGAATAAACACAAATCAAATTAAATAGGTTAAAATGACTCTTTGCATACCTCCGTATTATCAAATATGCTGTTATGGGTATGCATAGAAAGTAAGTGGAGTGTGCAGGATTAGGCTATGGAAAGGATCTTACATTTCAGAATAGGCTGCTGGTCATGGCAGCTTAGACACATCTGAATTGCATGGCTTTAAATTAATTTAGAAGAGCCCTTAAAAGTAGGGACAGGAGGATGAGCCAGTCATTTGTTTTATTTTCCCTTGATCCCTAGAGTTTTTAGCCTATGTGCCATAAAAAGGGATAGGGTTTTCCAAATAAGGGTTCTATCTAGAATGTTGAAAACCATACGGGTCATTTACGTCTGCTACTGCAGTGAGCAAAGGGCATTTTTTAACAATTGACTTTTTTCTCACAATGCAGTGTTTTCCCTGGATTCCAGTATATTTCATTCACAAGGGGGCATTGCACCTGATTTGCCAAAAACACACTGTGTGCACATTGTTGTAAATTGGATGCAATTATGCTAAAGTCCACCTGGCGTCATTTCTAGTGTTTGCTGTGCGAGTGGCCCAGATACTCTGTGTAACTTAGTGCAGAATTGCTCAGAGTTCTTTTGTGAGCACTGTTGTAATTTGTATTCATTTTTTTTCTGGAACAAAAACACCATCTGCTGTTATGTCCAGGTGGCAAAAAATTAAAGGGTGGTAAGGTAATTTTTAGTATGTTATAGAATGGCCAGTTCTAAGCAACTTTTCATCTGGTCTTCATTATTTATTTTTATAGTTTTTTATTTATTTGCCGCCTTCTTCTGACACTTTCCAACTTTTAAATGGGGGGGGGGGGGGGCACTGACCCCAGAAGCCAAAACATAATTGCTATATGAGGCTACAATGTTATTGTTATAGTTATGTTTTATTACTTATTTTTCTGTTCAGGTCTGTAATCCATATACCAGTCTCTCATTCAAACCATTACCTGGTTGCTATGGTAATTTACATTCTAGCAACAAGATAGCTGCTGAAATTCCAAACTGAAGAGTTGCTAAACAAAAAGTGAAATAATTAAAAAACACAAATAAAAAATGAAGACAATTGCAAATTGTTTCAGAATATTGCATCTTCTGATGCTTCTCTGAAAATGATGTTCCTTCTGTCGCATGAAAATTTTGAAAAAAAAAAAAAAAGAAACATCCTCAGGATGAAGAAGTTTTGCTAGGCAATCTCCCATAGCCACCTCTAGGCATAGGAAGGCTTCTTGGATCTAGGACTTTCTCCCCTTTTTTAAGATGTCTACCTCAATTGTGCTTTTTTTCTGCCAATGTCACCAACATATATCAGTTCCTGAAAATATGGCAAACCTTTGTCTTCTGTTATTTATATTAACATCATCAATGTTTGTTTTAACTTTTGTGAAAGAACATATCCAAGGAATGCTTGCCCAAACCACCACTGCTATACTCCTTCCTGGGCTACCTGGCATGCCGGCCACCCAACCCCGTAGGGGGGCAGATGGGCAAGTGGGAACCAGGTAACCAACTTGTCAACCCTCTTGCGGGACCCATGCCCGACAAGAGCCTGCATCAGCCGTAACAATCCATGGCCATAGGCCCCAGGGCATGCATTCCACCGCCCGCTATGACAACAAACATTTTTGGACCCAAGTGAGTCCCCACATGACACTATTTTAACCTCTCCTTTAGGGCAGGTGGGAGGGACGCTGCTCCACTCTTCCAAAATGACGCCACTTCTTTTCACGCTGCGCCTGTAACTCCTCTCCCCCCACTACCCCACTTCCTGTTCCTCCGCGCCCTCTCACTGCCCTCCTCCCTGCACTGCGGCCTGACTGGAGCCCCTATTTCATACCAGTGTGACTGGCCATAGAACAGTGTATTGCAAACCAGTGTAACTAGCCATAGAACAGTGTATTGCATACTAGTATAACAGGTGGCAGAGCAATGCAAATGGGTGCTAAGTTTTCTGAAAGCAACCAACAGGCTTTAAGCAGCAACATAACGTGCAGTCAGCCCCCAAAGCATTATTTACGTCTGTTTACAAGAGTAAGAGAAGTGACTCACTAATAGTGAAATAAATGCTACATTGCTCTGAACCAGTTATGTAGTCAAGCATATATATTTATTATAACATTTTTACAAAGCTTCCATTAATTTATGTCATGTATCATCCGCCAACACTTTTTCAGCCTTGGCTGCTGTAGCAGTGACACTGGGCTTGAAAATAGCCTGGAGTAGTGTTAACACCATTGTTGCGTCCTAATAATTATTGGGTCCATCCTCAAGCCCAATATTACTACTGTAGTAGCCATAGCTAAAGAGTTATCACTGACTAATGTTGGGTGTGTAAGAAGGAGCTCAGCCTACAGTATGTCAGCAAGATAGACAACTTTGATGGCATGCATTGTGACATTTGTATCTGTGGTTAGGCACACAACCCTATTTATAGCATTTATAATCTTTAGAGTTAACTTGTATTGCTTTAGTTACCCTTTAACCTGTATGGCAACTTGATTAAGTCCTTTAACCAAAACACTGGGCAGTTACCTGGGGCATCATTTATTATGAAGAGAAACATATAAAACTGCATTACTTTGCATTAAATAAAGGCTAATAGTTATATAATAGTTATAGCTCAATAATTACTAAACCTGTACCCTTCATAAACATAACATTGTACAGTACATTATAAATCAGACCTTTATAAGTAGGTCTTTACCAAACCCTGCCATCTAGTGGTCTTAATATATATGTTAGGTGGAGAATGCATCAAGCAAATTAAGCAGTCTGAGTAGCTCTGAGCTAGATCTATAAGTCACGCTGCTTGTCAAAATAAGTGGTGGTTTTGTTGATCAACCCTAACCCCTTTATTCATATATTTATCATTAGCTTTAAATAACATATTTGTCAGGGTGAAATTCATAGCAGCTTCCAGAGGGCATTAAGGTCAGCCTTAAAGCAGGTTTCTGCATAGAATGAAAGTACTGCAGTACAGAGATGTCTGGCAAAGAGACGAAAGGGAAAATAAGGACGCGCACTTACATTTAATAAGAATCAGGGAGCAATGTAAGGTTGTAGCTGCATAATTATTAACTACTCTGCTAGTGGAGAGTGAAGGAGAGGTGGAAGACAAATATTTTTCTTGTGTTAATTGAAGAAATGCTACGAGTTTTTTCCTGTGCAAATTGTATAGACTATTAGTTTGGTGAAGGGGTCAGAGACAAAGTTAAAAAGAAAACAAACAAACAAAAAAAACTTAATTTACGGTGTTATTTTTGCTCCAAACATGTCTTTTGGAATTATGGCCAAATAGTTTAAACCTTGGCCTCAAGAGACCATAATACATTCTTCAACATTTCCACATACCATTGGGCCAAATTGTGGGCAGGCCCTGGTGCATTTGCATCCACTGCCCTTTTAATAGTCCTTTGCCCTTTTATGTTACTGGGAACTCTGGACGCAGATAATGATATGACACTAATGTGTTTAGAGCAGTTAGTGGCCTGTCAGGTTTCAGGGCCAGTACCACAAATCCTGTTAAGACTCTACATATTTATTATATAGTGTAAGCCCTTGGCAACCAATCAGCAATTTAATTTGAAGGGTCACCTACAAGTTAGAAAACAAAGCAAAGATCTGGTTTCTTGCTATGGGCAACATCATTGGTGATGTTGGCTTACACACTATAATAAATATGCCCCTATATCTGCACTGCGTTTTTTAAACCAAATGCAGATCTACCATACTGACAACCCGATAGCCTTTAGTATACAGTCTTTAATTTACTCCTTGTTGAAGCACACTATACACTCAATTTTCTCTCTGTTCCCAGTATCAAGCAAGTTATATAACTCTGAGCCACGACTAAAGGGACTCTCTAATTGTATAGCTATATAAATACAAACTGAATTATTTATTTGCCATGTATGCTGACAAAGGGATTATAAAAATCTCAAGACAGTTAGATGTCAATATTTATAACACCATTCCGTATCACTGAAGATTGCATAACCTGATTTTGACATAAAATCTTTCTATTAGGGTCCCATGCACAAAAATGGATTGGGTGATTCTGACTTTCCGATCAGATTGCTGAATGTTACCCATATTACTATTGCATCATCTTTGGTTAAATGATCTAAAGGAAGCTGTTACAGAAAGAAAGAAATCTTCTAATAAGTATAAATGTATTAAACATCACAGCTAATAAAAAGGTCCTTTGTTGATATTTGAACAGCAGGGCACATTACAGATGACAAATACCAGATTGACGTGTCATTTAATATAGCAGTTTTGCTTTAATGTCTCTGTATTGTAAAGGGCACAGCATAGCATCTTATCTGAGCTATGCTATGCAGCATATTTTAGTTTCTTGCACTCTGAACTCTTGTCCACTGCAATTACCTTCTATAGCAATTGTAATTGAATCCCTCCTCTGACAAGAAGATAAAATGGCTTTTCTTTAATTGGATGTCATGGTGATTAAAACAAGCTTTGGAAAATGCCTTTAATGTCCATTAACGGAAGCATATTTTCCTACTTCCTACTTTGTAAAAATATATATTTATGGTATTAACATTTCAAGGTACATCAATTAAATCAAAATATGTAAGGGGTCAGTTGTTGGAAATACTATCAACTGCCCCACACCCATGAAATATTGTCTTTTTTGTACTCTAAATCTGTTATGGTAGATTAAATAGTTGTTTTTAATAGTTGTTCCCAGTGGTATTTTTTCTAGGGGGTTGTTCGTAGTGGACCATTTTCTACCTCTGCACAAAGGATAATCATAAGGCTACAGGTCATACCTCAAATTTTCAGTGACTTACTAGGTTTACTAGGTCTAGGTTTCTTTTATATTTACAAATTGCAATTTCTTCCAAAATTTGTTGTGCAAGTTTATACACAGTATACAGTATGTGAACAGTCCTATACGCTTCCTTCACAGATTGTACATCTGAATGTTAATACACATGTCAAAGTGGCACAATACTCCTTATGAGAATCAGCGAAAGGATTTTGTTTAGCAGGGGAACTATTCTTCTTATTCCATATATCCACTGTTATTAGATATGTATTATTACAAGTGAGTATTTATTGTCTATGGAAGTTGTTATGCTGCTTGAAGGGAAAAGATTGATGATCTCTAATCACCATTGCATTCATAGGGACCGAGAGAAACATTCCTTGCAAGAGAGAATTAGCTCACAAAAAGTGTTAGGATCCTGAGAGAATGTGATAAATGAACATATTACAGTTTATTGCAGGTCTGTTGTGGGATGATAATATGGTATGACCTGGTGGTCTGTGTTGTGTCATATTTACATAATTACCAAAAGATATATATGCAAGGTCTCTGATATTATTCAATGTTCTAAGCAGAAGAAACATCTAGAGTTATGATGATATCTGATTTTTTGGGTGCAGCATCTTACAAACAAAATTGATTAATGTACCAATGTATCTCCTGCTTTTACCCTTCCTTTATCACACCAATAGCACATTTAGCATAGCAATATCCGTATATCCATCAAATCCGGGACTGTGGTTTATATCACAGGAAAGAACATTGGTAGGATGGCAGAAGGTGGAAAAATTCAGTCTCAAAATGAATGCAGTTGGTAAAACTGAACTGTTTATTCTAATGTAAGTAGTTTGCTAATGCCCGCACTAGTAAAACATAATGTTGCATAGTTGGATTCCTTGCTGAAAGCAATTGCTTGTTTTTACGAGGCAACCACACCTTTCGGAATATTAATTATAATGCACTAAAACTAGCAAGTTGCAGAAATATCACTATGGTTACTAATTACTGATACATTATTAAGTGAAATACATGTGTGGCAATGATTGACTGCAATTAATGTATGCTAAGTCAGCAGAACAAGCAGCAGGTCACTAATGAGATTGTGAATCCATATTCTCTTTCATTCACAGATAATTGACACTGAGATTAATCCCTATGTCGACCAATGGGAAGATGCTGGGCAGTTCCCAGCTCACAAAGTCTTCAAAATCCTTGGCAATGCTGGGATATTGGGAGTAAATAAACCAACAGGTATATGCAATTATTTTAAATCTTTTACATTCTATGGAATATAATTGATTTTATCAGTCTAGAGAAATGTTAACTTATTTTTGTCCTTATTACCATGCCATACAAATAAATACATTTCAAATCTGCATAGTAATTTTTTTTTTGTTTAATATTGATAAGAATGCAGGGCTGCAATGAGTTCAGAACTTTTAGGATGTAAACCAACAATTCTGTTAAATTCAGAACTCCCCAGTGCTTTATGTAATGTGTTCAATACCTTTGGTGTTTCCCACAGAGTGTGACTTTTTTAGTCAATATGTGTGAAATTGCCAGTCAGCCATATGTCAGTGTTTTACGGTAACAAGACCAATTTTCCATCTCTGATAGTCATCCTTCCCAGACACTATTGTATCGCTATGACCATTGATCGTAGAAACTCCAATGTTGTCATTTTAACTATTAGTATCTGCCCACCCCTTAATGGGGACCCCATATTCCTAGCTTTAATGTATACATAATACAACTTTGGATGATGTGTTATTGCCAAGCTCATTAGTATCACAAATCCAGTTACATCCCATTTCCCAGCTGCTTGCAGAGAATATGCTGACACGGCTAAGTGAGCATAAGATTACAGCAGAAAGAAGATTACTGAGAAAACAATATTGTCAGGAGAAATCTAAACAGTTTTGCAATCCACTGTGACTGAAATTTGAACACTGCCTTTTCCCCTGTAGCCATACTAATATAACCATACCACAATAAATGCTGCACCAAAAAGTATTAGAGGCATATATCAGTTATGGCTTATGGTTACATCTCCAGTGTTTTATGGATTTTTAGGAAATTAAGCAAATATGTTAACACAAGTTATACAAAATCGAAAATCTTGATACAGGTGGACCTTAGATATGGAACCAGAAAAAAGCCAAAACTCCTAAAAAAGGTTTTGATTAAAGGATAATGAAAGGCCACATCACCAGGTCTGCCATTTTGATAGGTATCCCCAGTAAAACTAATCTTCAACCTTGGTCTCTGGGCTGGTGATTTTAAATGCATCACTCTGGGGTACTTGTCAGTAGTGAGCCACACCTTTTTCTTCTAATTCGGGATAATGGGTCCCTTACCTGTATGGGGATTTTGCTGACTTCACTATGGCACCTATGTGCTAGCCCACTGCAAGGCAAGTATAGATGGCACAATAATAGTCACACATTATACCTGCTGTGATTTGTAGTGGGAGGTTTATATTAAATCCTGCTATGTTGTTGCTACTGCTTTTTTTCCATAACAGTAACAGGGACAAAACACATAGGGGTTATGTATTAATAGGGACAAAGTTCCTCTGGTTGTTATAACCCATAGCAAGTAATCATAGATCGCTTGCTAGCCCACTGTTGGAAAGCAACTGTCTGACAGGTTGGTAAAGTTTACTAGACTTGGAGTTATGTGACCAGGTAACCAGAAAGGTTTTTGTGACATTAGACTTAGGTTGGCATAAATCATTGAGATATACCGTTATTGCCATGAATGACAGAACAGTCACGCTGAGTAAAACAGAAGCAGAAACATTACATTTCCATTGAAAGTTTGCAGTAAAAGAGTGTAGAAATTAAACCTTATTTTCCTGTTTGCTCTTTTAAAATAACCTTCAAGCTTCATGAGTGAAGAGGATCTAATATTTTTGGCGTTATTGTAAAATGTCAGAAATTCAAGGAGACCTTTTTTATCTCTGTCACATTACCTCATGGCTGTCATACTAATGTATATACCTTGTGCTCCTGACAAGATAGTGTGTTGTTATTAAAAGTGCACTGCATGTTTTACTGGTTGCAGTATAGCTTCATTTTTGTCAATAGATTTTTTTCCCCCCTCACATTTAAAAGAGATTAATGTATATGTAAAAAACAAGAATGTGCCAGTGAATTATACTCCTCTAAATATAGAAGGATTTATTGAAAATTTCTGCACCTGTTTACCACTTCCAGTTGCCGCCTTTTCCAGACTGTGCAGGGGGACTGGTGGCACTCTACATACTGCACTGTAGGATAGGAACCAATCAGCAGCTAGGCTGACCTGATAGGGAACTGAAGCCTGTCTGTGCTTGTGTGACTGCAGGGCTGTGACTGGCTACTCCCCCTCCTACTGTGCTTCTGGCAGGGACCTTTGGAACACACCCACCCCTCGTTTAACATGGAGAAGGACCATAGCAGATCTATGGGGGGTTTTCAATAAGGGGGCCAATTTTAAAGATAATCATTATTATTATCCCAGAATGAGACCAGCGCTATATATTATTAATTTTTCCCTACAAGATCAAAGGGGTTTATATGTTTCCTTTAAACAACAGTTGCTCCGTCCCACTCCCAAAAGGGCCACCTGCTCCCCCCATTCCAAGGCCTGTCCAGACTGGTTAGCCTCTGCCATGTCTGGCTTGTATACAGGTTTATATAAAATTTTGCGCCCTATGGTTCTGTTAAGGAATACTGCCCATTATTAAGAAATTATAGATCCCTCCATGGTTTGCTACGTTGCTACGAAATGTTGTTTTCAACATTTTAAAAAATTTATACAGTGCGCAAAAGCCTATTTTGGCGATCAGAAATCAAGTTTTTAATGTTTAGGCAAATTGTCTTCACAGACTTGAAAATCATGTTATTTTATGATATAACATCACAACATTACTACATTTTTAAAGAAGCAGACACTAATTAAAAGACTGCAGTTTTGAAGCAAATTCTGTGCTTTTAGAAAAAGGTCAATGATGATGAAAGCTATCAATTTTCTTATTAACTTATAATGAAAACATATTTATATTTATATCTGAAGATAACCAAATTGCAATTAAACACTAGTTTTGGGGGGGCCAAGTACAGCAAACCAGTAAAGCGGGGGGGGGGTAAGGGTGGGAGTGGCCTAGTGGGGCACCGCAGGCAAATACAGCCCTGTGTTTATGCTCAGAATTACAAATAATGTGATAGTAAACACTGAAGAAATAATGCTTGGTCTTTATTCACAAGGCCCTTATCATGGTGGACCCTAGAAGCAAAGGTAAGTGTATGAGTACAGTCACAAAGGGGATTATTAAATAAAACTCAAGCAGCTACTAGATCTCTTTCCCCATCTTTAAGTAAAAACATCTAATCCTGCGAGTAGTGGGATCTTTTGACAAGATGCTAGGGTATAGATAAGGAGATATTGTATAAACATGAAAGAAAAGACATTACAAAAAAAGCATGTCATATTGGGTTATTATGGTGGGGATTATTAATAATCTTTTGTAAATTATTCATGATTTAAGCAGAAAACAGGAGATGCCAAATCATGAATAAAAGAACAAATTAAATAGGAAAAATACAGGGGTGTTTGGAGTATTAGATGTCCCCAACCTTGATCATGTGAGCTGTACCTTAATAGAGACCTAGCAATGGTGGGACTAATGGTGAGAATAATTTCGAGTTTTGTTCTGTGTAACTGATATTCAGGCATAAGAATATAGATATATATAGTTGGTGACAAGAGATGCAATGGCCATATCCATACAAAATAGCACTATTGTATACAGTTTGTGTTCTAATATCATATTTGCCACTTCTAGCTCTTTGGTTATTATGTAATCCACTGTGATATTGGTGTAAGGTGATAACAAGTGTATAGAATATTATTTTTCTCATCTAAAATCATGCTGCAATACAAAGCAAGTGTCATCTCCATACTGACTATATTGCCAAACATAGCTATCATGTATCCATGGCTACAGCTGTTAACATTTTTATTCACTCATATTTGAATCATTTATGCAACAGTAACAAGGGGCCTGAATCATTTCAATAAAACTGTCTGTGTCCTTACTATCAATGTACTTTATTTACATTTTTATGTACGATGCTAAAAAGTTTAATGTAATATTAGTTCTAGCCCGACCCATTTTATTATTAATGTAAACCACAAAGATTTTATTCATTTGGAAGTAAAATGTTGCAGTGAGGAAGTAACATGAATCAAGCTAGAAATTACCTTCTCCTAGGAGATTAGAATAAAATTCTATTTTGTGCACTTTACACATAGACTAATTGCATATTATTCATAGGCATTCCAGGCAGACCCTAGTGGGACATTAATTGTAGCATGAATAATAGATGACTAATTATTATTGTAGCAGTACCCTTAATTGATTGTGTAGATTAAACATTACACATTTATATTTTGTATTTAATCTCTGTTTTACAGAAGTCAGTGCTGGCCATATTTAAAGTGCAAGGGTAATTTAATTTCAGTTTGCTTTAAAATGTCATTGCAATCAGGTGCACCAATTTTTCTACAGTGTTAGATTATTCTAAAACTTAAAGGAGAATGCAAGTCAAAATTTAAAAAGCATACTGCCCAATAGTCCTCCTATTGTTTAGTAAAAACGCCACACTTCTGGCTCACCTAATCAAATATTTACTCAGTCACGCTTACTTCACATTTTCTAGAACAGGCAGCCATCTCTAAAAAGGTATTCTGCCTTCCTTTCCCTCCTTGCTTCATACTGCACATGTGTTTCATTCCCTCCCCCCCCCCCCTGCCAGATCTGCTTCTGATTGGCTGGTGGGCATGTGTAGCTCAGAACAGGAGACAGGATCAAGTTACACACATGCTCAGAGAATAGGAAGGCTGCCACTGGCACCTACAGGAAGGGGAGAGATTTCTGTGATGTCACTGTAGCGTTCGCACTGCTGTAGGCTGCCAGCACCATATCTCAGAGAAGCAAGCAGGGATCTGGGAATTTAGATATGCAGTAAGTACTTAAAAAGAATGCCTTTGGCTTACTTGTAATTGATATTAACCTTTCCTTGTCCTTTAAAACTTTATGGGGCCGATTCACGCTTATTGCAAGCTTTTTTGCGTTAAAAAGAATGCGATAATTAAGTCCCGATTCATCAAATTCGAATGCGTTAAGACGCATATCGCATGAGCTAAAAAACGCACAATGCGTTATTTACCTCGCATTGCATTAATTAGCGAATAGAAATAATACTAACACATGATTCACAAACACATATGAAACGTTAAACACGTTAAATATCGCATTAGTCTGTGTGAATATTAACACCTACTTGGGGCAGGCGGTACTTAAAGAAAATTGTGGTTCGTGAGCTTTTGGCAACACAACATGGAGTTTGCAGTGGGATTTATTCAAGTCTGTGTTGGCCCTAGAGTGATGTATCCTCCAGTTTTCAGGGAAATAGTAATTTTCAGAACGGTAGTTTTCCGAAAGTAATGGTTACGTGCGTAAAATCGTGCACTAATATAACGAAATATATCACACGCAGCGCAAAATAACGCAAGAAAAACGCTCATCGCGAGTTAAATAACGCAAAGAACATTGCATCTTAATTATGACTCGTGAATCGAGAGGTAAGTCACAAAAGATAAGAAGCGATAAAAATTTTAACGCATGCTATAAATAGCGCTCGTTTTATCACCCTTTAGTGAATCGGCCCCTATGTGTTTTAATCTACATAAAATGCAGATGGAGCTTAGAAACTGTCCCTTCATCCTGTTTGAAGAAAATTATATAGGATCCCAAACAAAAGTTGTGACTCCTTTTTGCTTGCTCATCTGTCAGCTTTGTCGGTTGGGATGTACAGTCGTAAAAATCCAAACTGTCCTACCAAATCTGGGCATGCCATATTCCTCATTTCCAGGGTGCCACAGTCATGTGACTTTGATAAACTTTGGTGACACTTTACTACAGCACTGCAAGTTGAAATGATATCGCTCCCCCTACCTTTCACCCCCAGCAGCTGATCAGCAGGACAATGGGAATGTAGCAAAATAGCAGGTCTCAGTAGATATCATATTAGCACTCAATAATAAGAAATCCAAGTCCGGTTTGGGACTCCTCCCATTATGTGGAATAGGAGAAACAATAGGTTACCTGAAAGCAGTTCTAATGTGTAGCACTGGCTCTTTCTGAAAGCTCAGACTCAGGCACAAGGCACTGAGATGGCGCCTACACACCAATATTACAACTAAAAAAATACATTTATTGGTTCGAGAATAACATTTTAAATGGTAGTGAAAAAAGCCTCTATAAAGATTCTATACAGTCCCCAGAATAACATACCTTTCTTCCTGCATTCAGTCCCATGAAGATTCTGTATCACAAGCAGCTCAACTGCTTCACGCTAGACTAGGAAGCAGCTAAAAGAGAGCTGCTTGTGATACAGAATCTACATGAGACTGAATGCAAGGAGAAAGGTATGTTATTCTGGCAACTATTTAGAGTCATTTTAGAGATAGAAAAAAAAAAGTTTCTTTATTCTTTAATCTGAGCCCTCAGGCGAGAGATTATTGTGTGAAGCTCTCTTTATACAAAATAATGATATCCCCTTTAAGCGTCATTCAATTGTTATAGGTAGCATTGGTCATTATAGCTATGTATGTATGTATGTCTGTATGATTTTTTTACTGGGACTTTACCAGTAAGGTTTCAGTTTATCTAGTCCCATTTCAGTTTTACTATTTATATATGAAACTCACGGCTGAAAAAATACCTAGCAATTTAAAAGCAAAATCCTTCTGCCAACATTCAAAGCCCTCCATTCCTTTGCTCCTTGCTGCATTTTCTAACTTGTCTCACTATATGTTCCTGGTTGTCTCCTCCAGTTCTCTCTGAGCCATTTCTTTTTAACCATTCTTAAACTTTTCTGTCTTGCAACTAATTACCTCTGCAAATCCATCCCTGAATTTCTCCATAGCGAACACTCTCTCAACCACTAAAAAAGAGTGGCAGTTAGGCAGGTTATATATAGGCATTATGGTTGAACTTGATGGCCATATGTCTTTTTTCATTAGAACCTGCCTAGTATTATATAGTAACATAGTAAGTTAGGTTGAAAAAAGACATACAGCCAAAAGGTTTAACCATAATGCCTATATATAACCTGCCTTTCTGCCAGTATATCCAGAGGAAAGCAAAAAACCCCATCTGAAGCCTCTCTAATTTCCACAGAGGAGTAAAAATTCCTTCCTGACTCCAAGATGGCAATCAGACCAGTCCCTGGATCAACTTGTACTAAGAGTTATCTCCCATAACCTTGTATTCCCTCACTAGCTAAAAAGCCATCCAGCCCCTTCTTAAAGCTATATAATGTATCAGCCAGTACGACTGGTTCAGGGAGGGAATTCCACAACTTCACAGCTCTCCAAGAATCCTTTCCAAATAATAAAGCAGAACCTCCCTTCTTCTTAATGGAGTGGGTGCCCTTGTATCAATTGGAACCTAATGGCCATTGTCCAAACCTCTTTGCACTTTGCCCTTCTGTTTGTAGATAAGCTCTGTGGGGCAGGAACTTCAAACTGTGTCTCTTACCACATGGCACTTAATTTCTTAATTTTGTATTTGTTTCTGTTGTGGTTTGTCTTTCCAGTGTGTACTTCTCCATATTTTAATCATACTTACATGCATACATATACATAAGCAACACAAAAGGGCTTCTCCCATGATGGACTGTGAAGCTACTTCTCTGTAAGCTTTGGGCTCTTTATTTTTAGTCCTTATTTGTGTTTTTGTGGGAGACAAGAAAGCTGAAGGCTTTTTTTTCTGCTACATGCTAGGGTTTCATACCCCAGAGCAAAAAAAAAGGTCCTTTTGACCCCTCACCCCATGGCAAGCAGGTAACTGGCAGGGGCATTGCTAGGGATTATGTTTGTTTTCATTTACAGGGGGGGGGGTAAGTGGGGTTTATGTATAAGTTCCTTATTCCCCCTTCCCTAACAAAAGGTTTTTACCTGCTTTAAAAACTGAGCATCCTTGTAAAAAGCTTTGCGCTATTTTACAGATTTCCTTTTATTTTGTTTGTTCTTTTGTTTAAAAGCAGCAGAGAGCAAATTCATTGCTGCTAAATTCAGCTCTGATTCTGAAATATGTTTTACCCTGTAACAATCTGCATGTGTACCTGATAATGTGACTTCTGGTGACATTGAGTTCTTGAATGAAAAGTATACCATATAGTATAACATATAGTTATGTGATGAGTGGTCTGCCATTCAGATGTATTGAATTGTTAACATGATTAGTTTTGTAGGCAGCGCAGATGTGAGTTCCTGCTCTGTAAGATCTGCCTCTGCCACTTTGTGCTGTTTTTTTCTTTTGTGAGAACCCACGGCTTTGATTGTCTTCTTAGAACTTGAAATTATGGGCTTGGATTTATCTTAAATCCCTAGATGCTGTGTTTCCATGGTGTCAAATATATTGCTTCATTCATCACGTACATTGCATTGTATATGATGTCTGCAAGCAAAAAAGTGTATGAATCAAAGCTGTGAGAATATCACTAGGTTCGAACTGAGGGATGTGATCAATGTAGAGTATAATCACTGCGCCATGTAGTCTATCGACTACTTCTAACTTATGTGTAAATCCATATATTCGGCTCTTTCTGTACTGTCCTCCTTGTAGTTGTTCCCTAAATGCCCATACTTGTAGTGATGGATGAACAAAGCCCATATTAATGTACAGATGATGTGCTTGATCAATCCATGCTTGCAAAGTTAAATAGCCTGCTGTGTTGGGCATGTGAACTTCATGTAGTTGGTAACAAGAGCTGTTAAACCAGCACTGAGAGCAATTAAGTTTCTTTGTGGACAGTCAATAAAAGGTGTCATAGATTTCACTTTATAACAATATATTAGATTGAATTGCATCCCTTGTGGGTTTGTAACCATAGTTAAAATTTTCAAATTTGTAGACCAGAATGGTGCAGTTTACATAGAAGCTGAATTAAGTATTATTAGAAATCATACCTGTAATATTGATGAACACATTGGGACCATTGCCAAGATCCCCACCCCAACCCACTCCTTGTTATCTAAACTCCCAAACTAATCCCTCCCATAGTTCAAGGCCCAATTATTGCATTGCAAAGAGCCATCACTAAGGATTTTTTTAATGTTTACAAAATATAGCTATTTGTGTCATGCATTTTTTATTTTTGACATTTCTAATGACACTAACTTACTTTGCCTATTTGTATTTTGACGTTAAATATATATGTTACCTGCAAGAGCTTCCCAAAGGGTCCCTTTCCATAAAGCAAAAATTGGCTGTGAAACAGCACAACTGCCTTTTCTATGTAGATATGGCTTTTTTAATGTAGGGTTGAGCAGGGCAGCCCCAGGGAAACTCATTCGGCTCGCATCAGCACAGCACCTGCTGCCCCCAGGTTTGGATGTGCACTAAGGTGACAGATTTTCAAGTGTTCATGAATTTAATTAGCACTATTTAATATGGCTCTCAGATGGGCTAAGTGACACACTAAAGATGATTATTCGTCCAAGAAGAATATAATTGGCTGGGAAGCTAATGTGATTAACCCTAACCTTTCCTGACATTCATATGACCATTATTAATACAGCTAATCAGACTTCACCATCGCTCATGAGGAACTGAGGGGTTACAAATCAGATTAGCACAAGCAGTAGTTCCAGATTGGGATAATCATGTTTTGGCTTTCAGAACCTGAGATTTCTTAGCTTTGATCCAATGCATTTTGGGATTGCTAAGCATGCAGTTTGTAGTTCTACGGCCATCTGGTTTTTTTTTTAGGTCCTTTACTGCGCATTATGCTTTCACCAATCTGCCCCACAACATTGAAGCACTGCCATTTTTTGCCATTACTGTGGATTAGACTAGCATTCCCTTTATCTGACAGCTCAGAAAAATGCATTGGCCTGGGTGTTTTTTGTTTTAAAATATTCATGTTCTCTGGCTGTCATGCATAGTTGATCTCATAAATGATGGTTGTGGATTTCTAAAAATATGTTTAAAGCATCATTTTATTTCTGTTCTGTCCAGTACTGCATTGCATTTTAAAAATACTGAGTCAGTGTATTTTCCCCACTAGTACAGATAACTTTCAGAAACTCTGAGAGCACACAGAACTTTAACAAAAGATGCATATTATCCAGTCTTAAACCCCCACAAATGAGTTTGGAGGATACAATTGTTTTTTTTTTTCTTTTTGAGTTGGCTGATGGCAGACGAAGTGCGTAGGGCGGATATTTTCGGCAAGCGGAAAAGCGCGTAGGGCAGTATTTTCAGCAAGTGCTTTTCTGGTTGCCGAAAATATCCGCCCTACGCCCCGTCTGCCATCAGCCTAAAGTGGGTACTTGTGAATCCTAGACACGTGTGAGGTCAGGCTCCTCTATAAGGGCTCTGGCACACGGGGAGATGGGATGGCATTTCACTGAAATCGCGCCACCTCGTATGCCATCCCACCAGCGATTTACATTTTCGCCGGTGGGATGGCATTTCGGGGAGATTAGTCGCCCGCGAACAGGGAGACTTGTCGCGGGCGACTAATCTCCCTGTGTGCCAGAGCCCTTAAGGTGGCCACACACCTGGCGATTTCCGATCTTTCGTGCAACCGATCATACAATCGGCCACTAACCGTTCAGAGCTGAAACGGCAGATAAGCCTTCTATGGCGCCCGATCAAAATCTTTTAACCTGGCCGATCAGCAGCCTCCTGCGATATCAGTCAACTCGCCGACTTGCAATACACGCACCGAATATCGTACAAAATGGGGTTTCGGACGATGTTACCGGTACGTGTATGGCCAGCTTTAGGGTGAAGACACACAGAGCTGTTAGTAGCAGCTACTTGTCAGGGCTACTTAAATAGACAATGCTGATCATTTACTGATAATTGTCTTTACGTATGGTTAGCAGAGGCAATTCTCAGTATTGTCTATGGTGTTTAATAGCTGTGAAAAAGTAGCTGCTACTAGTAGCTCCACAAATAATTTTGTGTAAAATCATGCTTTATATAAGATCAAACCCTTGCACATCTCTTGGTGCCAATTCTTCTAGTTTAGGCCAAACACCACTGACATTTCTTACTTGTTACCAGAGGTTTTGAAAGTCTTGTTTAGTTCCCTGTCTTATAGACTGGGGTTTGAGAGGCTGGTACATTTTTAAAGGGAAACTCCAGATTCCAAACAAAACAATATTTGTTAAAATGCCCCACACAACACAGAAACCCCTTATAAACCTATCACTGTAATCTGTTTTTTCAAAAAGTATGAATAACATACCAGTTTCATATGCTGAAATCCAGCTGCAAAGCAGTTCTCTTTCAGCATCATTTGATATCCTGGCAGGGGAGGAGGGACTAAAACATTTTTGTTACAAATTGTAACAACTTAGAAACAACATTCAGAATGTGATGTTCCTTTTCTTATTGACATCACGTGTGCAGGGAATTGATATCTGGAGGATGCAGGCTGAGGACAGTCGACTACTGTTACACCAGCAGGAGAACAGGGGGCAAGGCATTGTTCCAAACCATATTATTACATTCAAAATTATGTAACGGCTGCATATTTTTTAACTGATGTATATTGCTTGAAATGATGTTTACTTTTCAAAAAGCTTAAGTTGTGTTTGGGTAAAGTTATTTATAAACACAAAATTATTTATAAACACAAGTTCAGTGTGCAAAGCTCCCAATAGTATGTACCTGTGAGTGCAGGACAGTTTGGCCAATCTAGTAGTAAATGTACAAACGTTGTAGATGTAATTCTTTATATACACACAAAGAAAGTGTACACCCTCTTTATAGCATTAGGGAATACATTTCAAATATGAAGGCTATTTTTCTGTTTTTACCAAGAAAAATATGCAGCTTTAACATTTTTAAATTAAATGTATGAAGAAACCATTTTGTTTTGATTCTTGCAGAATATGGAGGACTGGGTCTGGACTTTTCCTACAGTATTGCAATTGCAGAGGAGCTTGGCAATATTCGCTGCGGTGGGGTCCCTATGGCCATTGGTGTTCAGTCAGACATGGCTACACCAGCTCTTACAAGGTAACTAGTTGGTGTCAATATTTTATTTTATGAAGTGAATTGGGGCATAACTACAGAGGAAGCAGAGCCTGCGGTTGCTGGGGTGGCTAGGAGTTTAGATGGCCCGGGAAAGCCTTATTTAATTAATGAGCAATTTTAATATATCTTGGTAGAATAGGTCAAATTACTAATGTTTGAATTTGCTGTGGGGTCCAGTAACATCTAGTTAACTCCATAGGCAGTGAAGATGGGAAGCAAACATGACAGTCATTGATGTATGTTATACCTCCTTCACCAGAACTGCTTCATCTAGCTCATCCCTAACTGCCTTATACTAGAGTGGTACTATAAAGGGAGCTACACCTGCCACTATCTAATGCCTCATTCATTGGGCCCTGTGCTCTGACTTTAACTTGGCCCATGCCCTGGGCTCACAGCAGCCATCCACCCTGTTCCTCAGGTGGAAGCAAAAAAGAAGTGCCACTCCTTTACCAGCACTATATCAAAGTGAGGCAGGAACTTACTTAGATACATTCCCTTCTGCCAAGCAACTAAGGTAACTGAACCTGTAGGGATTTAAAGCAATAAGGGTCATTTAACCCTATGGGTCCCTACACACAATAAACACTTTTTTGTCACACGAGAAAATATGTGCCTTCAGATATAAGGAGCTTTTTGTGCCTGTTCATCTTTATATTAATTTAGAGATTTTAACAAAATATATTGAGCAGAAGGTAAGGTTGCATCTGTCGTATTTTTAATGCCATCTGTATTCTGCACGTTTTACAGTTGTTCACCTTCAGACAATAAGAACAGGCACTGTAAGAAAAAACATTTTTGTAAAGCATTTTTATTATTTACAATGTGTAGTTTATTTATTAGCCGCACACAATAAATCTCTGCTACCACGAGCAACTAATCTCCTAAGATGCCTTCCCACTGGCATTAATGTGAATCACTGCTGGGAAGGAATAGGCATCGCTAAGTCACCCGAAGTATGTTTCTCAAGGAAACCTTAGGTGACTAGCGATGCGTATGCCTTCCTACCAGCAATTCACCTTAATTCCGGTGAGAAATTTATTGTGGGCCTGGACTTTCTGGACTGTTCATTGTTCTTGTGTATTATAATTAGCATAATGTGTGCCTGTGTCTGGGGTGTGAACAATGCTTACAAAAGCTTGCACAAGGTAAGCAGTCACAGCAGCGAGACTTTATGGGGGGCTACACAAGGTAAATCTGTGGGGTGGATGACCTGTGGGCTGACAGTTGGAAGGGTTTAAGAGAAATCTAGCAGGGAATATATTTTCCCTTCAAGTCCCAATTTATTTGTTTCCGATGATATGACATTGCTTTTACTTTTGCCGCAGAGGGGAAAAAAATTCCTTCCTGACTCCAAGATGGCAATCGGACCAGTCCCTGGATCAACTTGTACTAGGAGTTATCTCCCATTACATATATAGCTTTAAGAAGGGGTTGGATGGCTTTTTAGCAAGTGAGGGAATACAGGGTTATGGGAGATAGCTCTTAGTACAAGTTGATTAAGGGACTGGTCTGAAGGAAGGAATTTTTTTCCCCTCTGCGGCAAATTAGAGAGGCTTCAGATGTTATTTTTTTGTTTGCCTTTCTCTGGATCAACTACAAGTTAGGCACTATGGTTGAACGTGACATATGTCTTTTTTTCAACCTAACTTACTATGTTACTATGTTTTAGAAACAGTATATGACAATGTTGTAAAATGCCATTTTAAATGGATAAAAACATATACTGAGAGCAAACAGCTAAGCTTATACAGCAGGTGCCTTTATTTTTGTAGAATACAGCTGAAAAGGGCAAAGCTATTTTGAAATAGGATTGCTTTTTTCAAATTTGCTGATGTGTCAGACATAGTAAAGATAGAGCTCGGGGCTTCTAAGTGATGATGATAATGATGAGACCATATATTTCTCATCAATACAGCAAAGAAAGAAATTTGTGTACTTTCTTTGTCCCTACTTTTTCCCAAAAATAAAATATGGCTGAAGGATTTAAGTTTTTTTACATGTGTGTTAGTGATATTCACTAAAGAACATAAACATTTCAGTTCTTGGAATGTGAGAGCTGCAGTAGCAAACAGATCTTACTCCTTTTGTCCGTAAATCCAGCTAATTCATGCATTGCAAAGAATGTAGGTTGTAAAAAAATAAATTGAAAATATTTGAAGGTAGGTAAAATGATATTTTCTATCCTTTCCATCAGTGTAGGTTTCTGTAAAAGAGCTGATGCCTCTGATTGTCTAATTCAGGCCTGCTCCATTCTCTCACTTACATTAAAGGTCACATCTGAGAAGCAATTTGCATAATACCAATGAGTTTGTGGAGTATGTGAAAATTACATTTTATTCTATTTGCAGTGATGTTAAAAAAAATTGGGGGGGATGGGGTGGTTACCTTACTTCAGGACAATGCCGATAGGTATCAATTTTTGAAAGTTACTTAATTGAATTTTAAGAACATCATTCTTTGGCTTAGTGGAAGCAATAAACTGTTACAGAACACTGTTCAGAACTTTCTGGTGCTTACAAAAGGGCAGCAGGCGTATTCGCTTCCCTCTGCCGAGAAAATGTTTTATGTATTGATTGATTTTCTTTTTCACGGCCACAACTTTTCTATGTCACGTACTACGTTTGTTATACAAAGGGGCAGATTCCGGTGCTCCTTCTCTTTTCATTTGAATTACATTAAGATTAAGGAACTTCTAGTTCTTTATTTATTTATTTATTTATTTTTTTTTGGCGACTCTACGAATTGGTTCCCTGTTGTTTTCTGTACAGCTTTCAGAAATTTCTGCTGTAGAAAGTAATGGAATTCCACAGCTGTAACCTGTTCAGCACTTTTATTTTGAAAAAGCCAGGTTGGGAAATGGAAAGTGCATTGGTAAACGAGTAGCATCACTAAAACAATTTTGGTGAAAAGTCATAGAAGTTTTAACACTTCTGCCAAAAACCGAACCGCTTGTTACACTCTTCATCTCATCATCTTGTCAACACCTTACTCATTACTTCTTCACATACTCGCATTCAAAATATTACTAGTGCTGCCCACTTTTCTGGAATTCTCTCCCATTATGTCCAATCTTCTTCCAATCTCTGTGTCTTTAAATGATTTTTTAAAACACAATTGTTTAGAGAAGTTATCCCTCACTTAGCCTGGAATTCCTTCACTGTACTTTATAGTGCTGATTTACAATGTCCCAAGCAGTGGGCAAAGTGTAAAATTGAAATCTAGTGCATCATGTTAGGCCATACTAGATTCAAAAGGGGCAGGTAGGAGAAGGCATGTAGGCGCCCTGATCTCCCGCCCCTCCCTTGTGCATCATTCTGAGGAGGAGCACCAAATTTTTGATCCAAAGCTCTGTGCAGAGGGCTACAACTCCAAGGGGTGCACTATGGGCTGTGCTATAGCACTTGCACCTCATGGTGATGTAAACGTCTCCTTATATACTCTAAATCTAATGCTCAATTCACATCATGATCTTGCCTATCCCCATACCTTTTGTCTTATATCCCTTTCCCTTTTAAATGTTTCATTATTGTTGTGTTTGTTGTAAAGGACATAATGCAATTAGAATTGTGTTAATGCTTGTTTACCTCTTCTTCTGAGGTCAGCAGATCCCATCCCTGTATATCATACCTAACCAACTATGTCCAACTCTGAGCATATGTGAATGTCACTCACACCTTTAACCAAATCCAATATACGGAGATCATGTGACAAATGTAAAGGCCTGGATGTAGAGATGCTGAACCTTTAGGCTGGTGCAATAAGTTCAGTATATAAAATATGGTATTTCTAGCCATATTCATTTTTGGGAATGAAAGGCTAAGGAAAGGCTAAGTCACTTGGGGGTGCTAAAATGTTAAGCACCCCCAAGTGACTTGAATCGCTTACCTCGTACCACAGGCTGGTGCCCCTATTAGGAGAAAACCGCACCAGCTCGGGGCACCTGAGGCGATGCGCTTCCTCCTTCCGCCTTCGTTTCGCTGCGACTACGAGTCCGGCGCATGCGCAGTAGAGTGAAAAAGCCGACTTCTCTGTTAAAGTTCCTTCTCCTTTAAGTCTACCTCAAACCATATGGTGTGTTTTAGTTTGCAGAACCATGTACTAAATCTTTATTTTGCTTTTGTCTCCTATTTGTATTAAAGGTTTGGCAGTGATGAATTGAAACGTCAGTTTCTCGTTCCTACCATTGCCGGAGATGTAGTCACTTGTCTGGGAGTCAGTGAAGCAGGGGCTGGATCAGATGTGGCAAGTAGGTAATATAGGAGCCTAAAGAGCACTCAATACATAATGAAAAAAGTGGTGTTAAAATACATTTTATATCGCCACTTTAACACCATGGTATGGCATATAAAATCACACCGATTTCTAAAGCTGTTATTATTTTTGGTGAGTGTATGGCCAAGTGTAAAATCTGGAGTAAAAAAGTAGTTTAAACTGGATTAGAAGTGGTGACAGTTTACACAGCATTAAACACCAAGAATTATGTGGGGGAAACAACATCTGTGCTATCTGAAACTGATTAAATGACAAGGAAAGCCTTATTTGCTCAGAGGATTCCAATAGGTTAGGCTCCCCCAGTGTTTCGAAAAAATGCACTTGCCTGGGGAAAGAAGTAGCACCATGCTTCCATCTTACTTACATTTCCCTGGGGTTCCTGGGCAGACTTATACTCACACTTACACAGTAGGGTAACCTTTCCAGATTTGATTCCTCTGCACATACACAAGTCTAAGCTTTTGCTGGAAGGCCTGGGGAAGGTAAGTGTGATCGAGGTGTGACACTGCTCTACATCAAAGGTGGGCTTGAACCCAGAAATCACTATTGTAGATCAACTTTTAAGGTGCTTTGGAACAGTTTGCCTGTATGAACATAAGTATTTTTTTTCTAATTTGCTATGTAATTACGAAAACCGATATTAGGACACATTCACTTACCTAGGCACGGTGGGCAAATTGCAATTTTGAGCAGAATCAAAAGGTTTTTTCCACAGTACATAATTTTCCCCCAGAATTCCAGCGTCATGGCGGATGAAAACTGGCGATTCTCTTGATGCAATTGCGCTTCACCTACAGTTGTGTTTGATTGTCCAAAATAGACACAACTGCACACATGCTTCACTGCTATTGCACTGAATATTTTCAGTGTCTATCTGGTGTCATTTCTGGTGTTCAGCGTAGGAGTGACGTATGTGCCATATGGTTTCAGCACAAGTGTGCTACACCTATTGACACAGCACCCAGTTTGGTATTGGAGCACCCAGTTCAGAATGAAAGGCAGAAAGGACTGAGCAGTACCAATCACAACTATATGGAAGTGGGAAGAGTACATTTTGATCTTTAATGTAGTTTTATGTGCAAATCACCGTAGGCAATAGCGGAAGTTGCCCTCTGCACTTGTGGATGTAAATGAGCCCTATTGCATTGCAGAATCTGATACTTTTTGAGGCATTGATCTATTTAAATATGTATGTAAATCCAGGACAAATAGCAGGTGTAATTATATTAATATAATACAATTCTCCATTAAATTTCCTTTCATCTTCATTGACTCAGGGCAGATATTTGTGTGTGTACCTTCACAGTGCTAATTCTGGTACTCATTGCTTAGAGCAGACAGGCATAAGCATCCTTGTAAAGAAACTTCCTAAAGGACTTTCAATTCTATGTGTCTTTCTGTGTTAAGATAAAGCCATAAAGGTGAGGGTTAAACCTGCATCAACATTACAAAGCATGTTAGAATAGCTATGCTGCAAACACATTTTGGCTACTTTTAAAATAATTAGAGAATGACTAAATTAGATATTCCTAGTGCAGGTTAAAGCATATTGCAGACATGGTTTTGTGTTGTTTTTCTGAACAGGGGAAAAGCACATTGTACATTTGTCACTTAAAGGTAAAATAGCACTGAAAACTCCCTTCTGAAATCCTTGCAAAATGGCAACACTGAAAATGCTCAAGACATCACTAAAACATCTGCATTCTAATCACACCCTTCTATATAAATTGCAATTCCTTGAAGCAGATTCTGAAGGCAGGCTTCTGAAGGTCTAAATCAGAATGTGGATAACCCGGAGAGGCCCACTTCCCTCCACCCTTCAAGAAAATAGAACTTATAAACCAAAGTGTTCAACGTGTTAATGTTTTGCTTATGATAAATATAGAAGTTCTAATGTACAGGTGTAGGATCTGTTATCCAGAATGCTTAGGACCTGGGGTTCTATCCCCTGGATAAGGGGTCTTTCCGTTATTTGAATTTCCATACCTTAAGCCTGCTAACCCAACAGGATTGTATTGCCTACAATAAGGATTACATTAAAAGCAATGTCACAGCAGAATTATATACAGGTATAGGATCTGTTATCCAGAATGTTTGGGACCTGGGGTTTTCTAGATAATTTCCGTAGTTGGATCTCCACACCTTAATTCTGCTAAAAATCAATAAAAGATTAAATAAATCCCATAGGATTGTTTTGCGACCAATAAGGATTAGTTTATATCTTAGTTCATATCAAGTACAAGGTGCTGGTTCATTATTACAAAGAAAAAAGAAAATGATCTTTATTAAGTTATTTGCATAAATGGAGTGTATCGGTGATGGCCTTACTGTAATTCAAAGCTTTCTGGATAATGGGTTTCCAGGTAACGGATCTTATACCTGTACATTTAATCTTGCACATCAGACCACCTGGCAGGTAGGCTTTTTCCAAAGCTATCATACATACAGAAACTGACGGAAAGGCTTTCCAAGGCGATAAGAAGAATTATGAAGGAGACAAAGGCAATGTAGAGCAGGGATTCATAACCTAGGGGGTGGTCGTCCTGATCCCTCTGAATACTGTGAAATTTTCCCCTAAAAAAAATAGAAACCTTTATTGACTAACATGATAATCACAACAAGTCTTCAGAACATTTTTGTTCCTTTTCCTAATAATCCCCTTTAAAAATGAGCTGAATGTTGTGTTTCATTTTATTTATTCTTCAAAAGAAGAATAAGAAATACCATTATATAAAGATAGGGAAATCCCTGCACCCATGAATACCATTAGTATTGGCCAGTACCATTGGCTAAACCCTCTTGCACTTTTTTTAAACACTCCTTATAAGTTCTGTCACAGTACTGAAAATGGGTTATCTTCCTCCAGTGAGTAGTACTGCTCAGTAATTCCAGTGCCGGGCATTTACTAAAAGTAAATTTTCTAAATAGAATTTATTTAACTATGTTGTATTAAGATGCAGTTTGCTAAAAAAAAAAAAAAATCCTACCCAATGACATTCAAAAAAAAAATCTCCTCTCTGCCAAAATGTTAGGCACCCCCAGGGACTTAAATTGCTTACCTTGTACCCCGGGCTGGTGCCTCTGTTAGGAGAAAACCGCATCAGTCCGGGGTACCTGCAGCGCTTCCTCCTTCCTCTCTCTTCTACCAGCGAAATCCCTGGGCCGGTGCATGCGCATTAGAGTGACAAGCCGACTTTGTTGTTAAAGTCAGCTTTTCACTCTACCGCGCATGCGCAAGCGCGTAACAGGAAGAAGGAAGTGCTGCAGCTACCTTGGGCTGGTGTGGTTCTCTCCTAACAGGGGCACCAGCCCGGGGTAAAAGGTAAGCAATTTAAGTCACTTGAGGGTGCCTAACATTTTGGCACCCCCAAGTGACTTAGCCTGTCCTTCTCCTTTGATAGTGAAAGCCTTCTGCATACACTTTTAGCCTCACCCTTTTATAGACATATTTCTTTTTAAAGGGGAACTATTTTGAAAAAAAATATTAAATGTAATCTCATGGGAATATAAATTACACTTCATTTTTCTGTCTCTCTTTGTTCTCTCTTCATGCAGAAGTCAGATTGTGAGTTAGCTTTAATACGCTTTCTAGAGCAGGAATCCCCAAACTTTTTTACTCATGAGCCACACTCAGATGTAAAAAGTGTTGGTGAGCCACACAAGCATGAAAAAAAGTCCTTTGGAGATGCCAAATAAGGGCTGTGATTGGCTATTTGGTAGCCCCATGTAGAACCTGTACACAACCTGTAGGATGCGCTGCTTGCAGTAAAACTGTGTCTCTGTGCTTCTGAAACTCGCCAACAAGTCAGAAATATAATAAAGGGCATCTAAAGGCAGAGGAGAGCAACATGTTGCAAGCCACTGGTTCAGGATCACTAGAGAAAGAGAGCACCCAAGAAGTAATGGACCTAACTGTCAATTTAATCTTGCTGAAAAGAAAGATGCTGAAAGGGAGTAGTGAAAATATTTTGATTATATTAGAAAGTTTATGTCCATAGGATGGATGTTCAAGATAGTTCCCCTAAGGATTTTGGTTGAATGGATGTTAAGAATTTGTCATTGTACAAATACTAGCTTTTCTCAAGCTTCTCGTGTAATGCGTATCTAGAGTAGACTAAATAGGATGTGTGGCTACACTTTTCACTGACTTCTGGCACACTAGAATAAAATAAAGATCTTCCTGGATCAGGGGTGGGCAAACTACGGCCCGCGGGCCACATCCGGCCCCTTGGCCTTTTTAATCCGGCCCGCCGACGACGCCAAGTCTCATCACGCGAGACTTGGTGTCATTGGCGGGCCGGAATTAAAGAGACGAAGGGGCCGTAACGCTGGCCTGGCCCTGCCCGCCCTGGCCCGGTCCGGCCCGGGGGTAAGTAAATGTGGCCCGTGAGCCAAAAAGTTTGCCCACCCCTGTCCTGGATCCTGAGATAACTCCCAGGGACACCATATTTACAGATATAAATATTAGAAAATATATATATTTCAAGAAAATGTAGCTTCTAAATTGAAACAGATTGGAGCATTATTGCATGGCAGCTTTTATTAGCAAGGTGCTCTGAAAATTTAGTTCTTGCTATCTGCTTGTACCAAGGCTCCTTTTTCCAAAAAAGTTAAAACCAAATTTGGAAAGACATCTCCTGTCAAAAGTTAATTGGTTTTTTTTTTGACTGGCAAGTGTCACAATTCAGTATTAATATGTAGCTGCCTTTGTGCATTTAATTAAATGCTGCTTGTTTACTTGCTAGCCGCCACATGTTTGCCAGATAACAATTTACATACAAATAGGCCGGAGAGAGAATGGTGTGGAGAAAATGAATGTCATTTGCTGTCAAAAAAGAGATTATCTGGAAGCAAACATTAGAATAAAACCTATATATATATATATATATATATACTTAAATATGCAATATTATTATATCCAGTTGAAAGCAAAGTGGCATGTGAGTGGTTAGTCTTGTGCCAAACATATTTTTTTTCTGCTAAACAAGAAAATTGAAGCTACTCCGTATGTGAAAAAATTGAAACTGAATTACATTATCAGGTTACAGCCCCTTCTCTTCGTCCTTTGTTGTGTCTGTTTTGTTAGCAGGAGGATTATGCAGGAGGATTATCTGTGCACTGGTTATTTCATTATCTACCTTGCAAGGACCAAACAGGGAGCAGCTTCACTTTCTGTGTTTGCCCTATTTAGCTCAATAAAAAACAAAACCATAGATATTTTATAATTAAAATAAGCATAAAGTATGCTCAGCTCAAGCCCTGAACTCATGTTGAAAACGACTGGCTGCCCGAGGCTGCAGTAAACTGAGACTTAAAGCAAATGCCTCTTGCTTTCATCTTCATTGAAATCCAAAAGCAAATTAAAACGTCTTCCTTATAATCCAACTATCAGGCACAACTGTTAAGAACTCTCCTCCTTCTTGTAGTAAAAGCAACGATTACAACTTAAAATATAAACAAAATGCCCAATCCATCAGCAAATCAGGGCCTGTTTAGGATATTTGAGAATCACTGGGGACACTAAACTTTGTAAGTTAGAATTATATTAATCAGACAGGAGCCACAAGGAATAGTAGATTCTTCTATACAGCAACTATAGCAAAAATACTTTTAATTACTATGTTTCTAGAGGATTTGGTATTATATGGGAAACATTGTGGCTCTCAAAACCCCCTTTATACCCCCCCCCCCCCCACCCTTGTGGCAGGTGTTTCCTAATCTTTTGAATTGGATATGTTGGTAATTTTAACCGACCAGAACCTTACTATACAACAAGACCCTGAGACAAGGTTCTCAGTTATGAAATTATTTCTTTATTAATCAAACAAACACAGAGTCTTGTGGAAGCTTTCAGCAACACAGAACAGCAACTGAAATGTGTCCCTAACAGCTTCAAGTGAGACCCTAAAAGTCTTCGCCTTTTATAGAGGATGACATACCTTATCTAAAAAGTATATGATACCCCTTTTACAACTTTCTGTGTGCTCTGTGGTTCCAGCTGTGCAAATAGCAAAGTGCATGTAGGGTCTTCGCTAGTCTGTACTATCATGTCTGACCCTTGTGATTTTATAAGATGGTATACTAGGCTTTTATATTCTTTTTTTATACCTTGCATATATAGTATTTTTATACCTTTATCTCCTACCTCACCTGCCTTGGGTTGTCTTTATAGGGGACACTGGGGGATTTTATGTGTCGCTTGGAACCTGTGGGCTATAAGCCTGCAGGGGCATGGGAAAGTGACAGACAAGGGTTAACCTTGCATAGCAGTACAGTATGTTGGGGGAGGGGGTGCATATTGTAGGGCACGCTATTTACAGTGATGCTATTGGTAGTTATGTGTGGTCAGGTGATGGCAACGGGAAAAGCCCGGGAAAATGGGGTATAAAAGGAGAATTCCTGGGATACCTGTCATTCGGCGTGGACAGCCTTGTGAAGAGCTGAAGAGGTGTCCAAGCAGCGATGGAGAGCGGCAAGCTGCAAGAGATTCTTCGCTGGATCCGAACTGAGGCCGGCACTGAGGATATCCAGTCCCTGTGGTCAGCAGCAGCAGCAGCAGCGGCGGCGGCGGCAGCATCAGCAGAGAGTCCTTCAAGCCCGCCTTCAGAGGAAGCGACGTCCCCCCCTCGCGCGATGACGTCATCAGGAAGGAGCGCCGTGACCAGATCCTGCAGAGGGAAGCCGGCACGTCGGGTTGCTATAGCAACGCGTCGCCCAGCACAGCAGCCTAAGAAGGCTGTGAAGAGGAAGCCGCCGGCTTTAACACTGGCGCCTGCAAAGAAGGGGCTCCCGGATCCGGAAGAGGCAGCTGGTATCTGACCTTCTATGTCCCCCCCAGTGCTTGGGACCCCTTCTGCAGCTGCTGCAAGTAGCAGTTTGGGGTCTCAGGCGCTTAGGAGCTGTAACACTCCTCCCCCTGCCACAGCTTCCACCAGCAGTACAGGCACTATAAGGTCTGTAGCTGCCCCCATGCCTGCTGCTACCACCTCTGCTGGTATGCAGGCTCCTGCATCAACTCCTCCACAGATGAATCTGCCTGGGAAGGGTCAGCCACAGCCAGCTGGACCAGGACCGGAATCGGAGCAGATCAAAGTCATAGGTAAATATGATAATGCTGATGTTGTTAATGCATTGTTATCTGTCATTTCCTCTGGCGCGGCGTCAAAGCAATTAAGCGCAGGGGTTTCTGAATATGCATTTAGGGATTCTATTTTATGCGACTCTACCCCATTAGGTTTACATCTCTCTCAGGCAATTAGGGACAAAATTGTTAGGGGTGAGTATATCGATTTGCTTTCTTTGCTGCCAGCGTCTAAGGAATTTTTGGCCAAGGCAGAAAAGAAAGCTGATAGTGAAGTTGACAGGAGGAGGCCTGTAGTTAGGACTTTTTCCAATTGGCTGCAGGCTTTTTGCATTTATTCCAACATTTTAAGTGGTAGTCAGCCCCAGTTAGGCCCGGGGTTGTTTAAGCATATTGAAATTATTTTGGAAGCTTACAAGGCTTATGGAGGTATTGCCTGGTTTATTTATGATGACCGTTTCCGGCAAAAGATGGCCATCCAGAGGTCCATTCCTTGGGGGACCAAGGACATTGACCTTTGGATGGGCATGTTGATCCCCAGGCCTCAAGGGCAGGGTCCTCCTACTGGTGCCAAAGCTCCAGTGAAATACAATACTTGCTGGGCCTTTAATGAATCGACTTGTCGGTGGCAAGCCAACTGTCGGTTTAAACATGAATGTGCACATTGTGGGGGTGGGCATCCTGCTTTTCGCTGTGTCAAGCGATTTGTGTCAGGCCAAGCTAAATCATCCCCTAAGGACCCCAGTAATAGAGCAGATAACACCGGTGAGGTTAGCCGTAATGCTTCCTTACCTAAGATTGTACCCAAAGCGGCAGATGGCAGTTTTATTAGAGAAGGGATTTGAGTCCGGTTTTTGGATCCCTTCTGTTGATCAGTTTGGTGTTCATCCTTTTCCAGATAATTTGAAATCCATTAGGGTTAACCCACAGTTGGTGGCGGAAAAAATCCAAAAAGAAGTTGCTTTGGGTAGGGTTGTTGGTCCGTTCACTGAACCCCCCTTTCCAGATTTCAGGGTGTCACCTTTGGGATTGGTTCCCAAAAAGGATGTTGGATCCTTTAGGTTAATTCATCATTTGTCCTTCCCATCTGGAGGCTCTGTCAATGATGGCATTGGCCGTGAGCTTTCTACAGTTACTTATGCATCTTTTGACAGTGCCATTGCTATTGTTCAACGCTGTGGTCAGGGTGCTTTGATGGCCAAGAGCGATATTGAGGCTGCTTTCAGGTTATTGCCCATTCATCCCGACTGCTATAAATTGTTGGGGTTTCATTTTAATGGCCTTTTTTATTTTGACCGCTGCCTCCCGATGGGATGTTCGCTTTCTTGTTTTTACTTCGAAGCATTTGCTAGTTTTTTACAATGGGCTGTGGAATTTGATACGGGTTGCATATCAATGGTGCATTATTTAGATGATTTTTTGTTTGTTGGCCCAGCCAATTCCGATTGTTGTCATTTTCTTTTACAGAATTTTATTTGGTTGACACGTAAATTTGGTATTCCCTTGTCAGCTAATAAGACTGTTAGTCCAACGACAGTGTTACAGTTTCTTGGAATAGAGATTGATTCTGTGCGTAGAGAATTCAGATTGCCAGTTGAAAAGCTTAGTAAATTGAGGAGCTTAATTTCAGCGACTATTGCGGCAAAAAAGGTAAAACTGAAACATGTGCAATCCCTTATTGGTCATCTAAATTTCACTACCAGGGTCATACCAATTGGTAGAGTTTTCATGAGGCGTTTGGTTTCTATCATTGCGGGTGTTTCTAACCCTAGCTGGCACATCAGGGTGCCAGTTGAGGTTAAAAACGATTTAAGGATATGGGACCAATTTCTGTTAGATTTTAACGGTCGTACTTACTGGCAAGGTGATTTTCGGGATAGCACAGCGCTGCAATTGTATACAGATGCAGCAGCCTCTGCGGGTTTTGGTGCCGTTTTGAATAATCAGTGGTGTGCGGATTGTTGGCCCGCTAGCTGGGTTGAGCAAGGTTTTACAAAGAATCTAGTTCTTCTAGAGTTTTTTCCAGTGCTGGTTGTCTTTGAGATTTGGGGTGAACAATTAGCTAATCAAAGAATACTGTGGAATTGTGATAATTTAGGAGTTGTCAGGGTCATTAACAACCTTTCCTCGGACTCTCCACCAGTTTTGCGCTTGCTGAGGCAAGTTGTTTTCAGAGCACTAAAGTGGAATATATGGCTTAAAGCTAAGCATATCCCTGGCAAATTGAACTATGTTGCCGATGCACTGTCTCGGTTCCAGTTTCACAGGCTTTGGGATCTGAGCAGCAACTTGGACCGTCAGGGGACTGCCTGTCCTGGCTATTTATGGGACCTAGCGCTGCCAGAGTTCAGCAATGGTTGAGCTGTTCATTAGCGGATAAAACTTGGCAGTCCTATATACGCAGTTGGAGTGACTGGATGGCATTCAGGGATTACATTCACCAGGAATTTGGCTTGGAGGATGATCAAATCATTTTATGGTATGTGCTGGAACAAGGACAAGCTCAGCAATCGGCTGGAGCCATACAAAAACGGTTGGCAGGAATTTCATTTTGGTTTAAGTTGTTCAATAGGAGAGATGTTACAAAATCCTTTTTGGTAAAGCAAATTGTTAAGGGTATTGGCAGGGTCAGAAGACCTGCTGATGGCAGAAAACCAATTACTCTCTGGATACTAAGTCGGTTAGTTGCTGCATTGCCACAAATATGTTATTCATTATATGAGCAAGTTCTTTTTAGGACAGTGTTTGTTTTCTCCTTTTTTGCAGCATTGAGAGTCAGCGAGGTTGTTTCTAGCAGCAAAAAGGTGCCAGGTGGTCTTTATTTTGATGATGTTAAGATTGTCAAGGACAAACTTAGGCTCTTAATTAGGAAGTCAAAAACCGACCAATTGGGTAAAGGCATGATTATTTGGTTGGGTAAGAGCACGGTTGATAATATATGCCCATTGCAAGCTTTTCAAGCTTTTTCAGCAGTTAGGTCATCTTGTCAAGGCCCACTGTTTATCCATTCGGATGACACCTACCTTACTAAATATCAGTTTTCCAAAGTCTTGCATGATTGCATTAGTTTTATAGGCCTTTCACCTGCTGAGTTTAAAACTCATTCTTTTCGTATTGGGGCGGCTACCCAAGCTTCCATTCTCGGATTTAGCGATGTTTCTATACAGAAACTTGGTAGGTGGACTTCTAAGTGTTTTCAGCGTTATGTCAGACCAGCTTTAGTTGACCTATAATTTTCTATTCTCTTTTCAGTCTCTCCGCCACTCATTTGGTTGATCGGTCATTCTTTTGTTCATTGGGCGAAGATCAGAGCACAGTCCCGTAACTACTCAGTTAATTTGGGTTTAAATAATGTTAAAATCATTTGGATGGGTATTCGGGGTTTGAGGTGGGTTGATTTGGTTCCTATTACTTTACAAATGAAAGCTAGATGGGGTTTCCCAGCTGTTATTGTCATCCACCTGGGTGGTAATGACATAGGTAAGTGCCGAACTATTGACCTTATAAGGGTTATGAGACGGGATTTAGCACAGATTCATTTTATGTTTCCACATAGTGTTTTAGTCTGGTCTGAGGTTATACCAAGATTGCTTTGGTTACAGGAAGGATACCTTCGGCCACTTGAGAAGTGCCGTAGGAAGGTAAATTTCGCCTTAGCGAAATTTGCTAAGACTCTTAATTTTTTAGTTCATAGGCACCACGAATTGGAGAATGGTGGGGTTGGCCTGTATGCAGTGGACATGATACATTTGTCTGACATAGGTTTGGACATATTTAACATGGGTATTCAGGATGCGCTGGAGAAGGCATTGTTTTTGTGGAGTGGTGCCAAGACCAATGTAATGGATTAATTGGCCTTGGCGTGGAGGGAAATTTTACAGGGTTACAAGGCGGCCTGCTGTGTTTATTGGTTATCAGGGGCTGGCTGGTTCAATGGATGGTTTGATACGGTAACAATTGAATAAGTATATTCATTGTTGTTATACCTTTAAGTCAATAAAGCTGCTGCGGCCTTTTATCCCCACCATATAAGCTTGTGTGGTCTCTATTTAATGTTTATTATAATGTTCTGTCTACGCTTCCCATTATGCAGAACTTACCCGTCATAAGTGAGTGTTTCAACAGATAGCAAATGTTAACGATAGCAAATGGTAACAATAGCAAATGTTAACCCTTTGTGCCATCAGCCTTAAACAACAAATTACAGAACAGGCGATTCCTTTGTTCAACAGAAGTTTAGGCAAGTGATTTAGGGCTCTTGTGTTTAATGACGGTATTGATACCATATAAATGGTAAAGTAACAGTATATCATTTGGATTCTTTGCCCTTAGGTATTAAGACAACAGCTGTGAAGAAGGGAGACGATTACATTATCAACGGCAGCAAGATGTGGACGACCAATGGGTGCCAAGCTGATTGGATGTGCTTGCTTGCCAACACAAGTGCAGGGCCACCTCACAAAAACAAATCACTTATTTGTTTGCCTATGAAAACACCCGGTGAGTCTCAATGTTTTATGTCCCATGGGATAGCGTGAAATTAACTTGTACCCTGGGCAAAATATGGATACAGTTCTTATGTTAAAATAAAGAATAAACATTCAGTTTGTATTATAGAAAAACACACCTTGCATTGTCTGTTGTAAGCATGTGGTAGGCAGGGTCGAAGATATTACAAAGTAAATGTATTACAGCTCCTTTAAATGTTAAAGAGGTAATTCACTTTTACAATAAGGGGCAGATATACAAAATATTTAACTGGCAGATCTTAAGGGACTTCAAGCTTGAATTTTAGCTTAATTACAAATTAGAAATTTTTAACAAATTGACAGATTCCAGACTGTATTTGCACTTTGCACTCAGCATTCTGTTAAGAAAATGTCCCCTTAAATTTTGGGAGTAAATACTGGGTTTGTGTGACTTGTGACTTTCTCCTGTTTAGGTTAGTGACTTAGAAGGCAGTAGGATCTCTGTATACATCTGCGCTACGTATAGTGAATAAAGTTCAGCCAGATCAGCAGGAGTACAGGGGGCCAGGCTTAGGTAACTGTTACAACCCATATTATGAACCATGATGAAAAGGCTGCATATTTTTTATTTAATTAAATTGTATATTGCAAAGTTGCTTGAAATTATGTTTACTTTTCAAAAAGCTTAAAAGATGTCAACCTCAAAAATATTTTGCCTAATGAGAGAAAACATAATTCCAAACAACTTTCCAATGTGAATTTATGGAAAATTTTTAGTGCTGTAAAAGTTTTTTGTAAATGTAATTGCTATTGAAAGCAGCATTTGCTGAACTCCTGGTTGTTACCTTTTAAACAGTGTTGCAAAGGTTAGTCTCCTCCAGCAATGCAGGTCTGTCAGTCTGCTGCCTTGTGTTACATTGTTTAAATGCCAGAAATTGGAAAAGGACTGGCAAACACTACTTCTAATAGCAATTATATATACAAATAAGTGAATAAATGTATATTACAAAGTCACTTAGAATTATATTTTCTTTTATTAAGTCAAAAATGTAATATTTTGCCTGTCCTTTGAGTTTTGTTTTGGTTGAGTTCCTCTTTAGGAAATATGGCCATGTGCCATTAAAGTCATAGTCATACACTTTTAATGATTCGTAGGACTTTATGTAGTCAGTGCTGGTGTCAGCCTGATAGCGCATAGAAAACATATGCTTGCTTTAATTTTTCTTCTCTTTAAGACCAGTAAAAACTGATTATAATGAATTATAATAAAAAAGTACCCCCTGCTTAAAAGTATGTGGATATTAGAAGTCACCTCAGAGTTCCATGACTTGTATAAAAGCACTGGGACCTTTGGGTACTTTATCCACTGTGTTATTATATATATATATATATATATATATATATATATATATATATATATACATGGAAGAGTGGAGCACACCCTATAAGGGTACAAACGCCCTGGGTGCTGGCTAAAAAGCAAAAGAGAATTTAGCTTCATAACATGTATCAGTCTTCTTTTATTTGGAAGCAACAGAAAGTTTCCTCCAGGTATGGTAAGGTAACCAAGGTGAAAAACTTCTAAGCACAATACTATTTAAAGACCTGTCTGTTCTGTTTAACATCTTCTTTGTCTGCCCATGAGGATAACTATTATTAAGTCTTTTTATTCTTCCTCCATAAATTAGAGATAATCCCTCATGTCTTGTGTTATTCTCATTAGGAATCAATCTATTCTTCCAAGGGTAATTATCGACTTTTCTTCCCGAGAGTTTCTTCCTTCCTCTAAATGGAACCGTAATATACATTCTGCTAATTTGTTTTACCTGCACTTTTCATTTCAGATAACATGACTCATTGTTGGGGGTAATTGCTCTGGTTTTCTCTTATCAGGTACATTGAATACAATGGAGTTCTGCATAGTAGTTAACGTTTTATTATTATGAATATTGATAGAGAATATCTCCATCCAGCTTTTTTTTTTTGGCTGTGTGCAGCCTGGTCTCTCGAGTGCCAGATTCATTTATTCTTCCTGAAATGCTGTCATTAAGAAGACATTGCACGACAGTACTGTAATTGTCAAAATATTATGAGCAACCCTTTTGGAAAAACAGACACGTTACAAACTCCAGTGAATTACTGAAGTGACATTTTCTTTGCTAATGTCAAGATTTCCTTCAGGTCTTTCACACTTGTCTGCAAATAAAAATAGAATTGCATTCATTTCTAGGTGTCCAGGTTACGAAAAAAATTGAAAAAATTGGCATGAAATCCTCAGACACGGCACAGATATTCTTTGAAGATGTCAGAGTTCCGAGCAAGTATTTAATTGGCGAGGAAGGAATGGGCTTCACGTACCAAATGTTGCAATTCCAAGAGGAGCGCATGTGGGGCGTAGCCAATGGTAAGTGTTATTCCCCCTTGCTCTTGGCTTCAGATCAGCAGTTACTGCAATGATAAAGTTCATAGCTCCTTTTCTTGGATTTTTTTTTTAGCTTAACCAGTCATTGTTATATTTACATTTTAGTCAGTGGCTTCAGATAACTGTTGAAATTGTAAGTTGTTCTGTGAGCAATATCATTAGTGGCCAGTGGTTTACGGTCTCAGACAGTGACCAAGGGATTGCGGGGTGATTAACTGGGAAAGTAAAGAATTACATTGCCATGGCATCAAACATCTGCAAAATTTCTTGAATCATACTTCCCAGACATTTCTAAACCACATTAGAATAGGGTAAAAGGAAAAAGATTAGCTAGGGTTTATATAAATACTGATCACTTACTACAAGTCATTTATTTTAAGCTAGATTCATATAAATGAATGGTAGGGGACCTGATATCCAGAATGATTGGGACCTGGGTTTCTCTGGCTATGGGATCTTTCCATAATTTGGTTCTCCATACCTTAAGTCTACTAAAAAATCATTTAAACATTAAATAAACCCAATAGGATTGTTTTGCCTCCAATAAGGATTCATTTATATGTTAGTTTGGGATAAAGTACAAGATACTGTTTTATTATTACTAAGAAAAAGAAAATCTTTAGAAAAAAACTTGAATTATTTGATTAAAATTGATTCTGTCCCTGTATAATGTATAGGTAATTTTGCCTATGTGAATTATTAAACATTTTATGCAGAATATGTTGCCATATCAATAAGGTTTTGGTTGTTTTGCAGGTGAAATACTTATTTGCAAATTAACTGACCATTAATTAACCCTGTGAACACCTCAATCAGTATTTGGGTTATTGAAACTGTATGTACTGTATGTACTAGTACTTTATATTGGGCCTGTGTGGGGCTGTTTGGTCATTTGTGTACTTTGCACAACTAAAACTTAATTAAAGACGTAGGCTCGAAATGTTGTACGGGTATGGGATCCCTTATGCAGAAAGCTCTGAATTACGGAAAGCCCGTCTTCCATAGACTCCATTTTAAACAACTAATTCAGAATTTTAAAACTGATTTTCTTTTTCTCTCTAGTAATAAAACAGTACCTTGTAATTGATCCCAACTAAGATATAAATACCGTATATACTCGAGTATAAGCCGATCCGAATATAAGCCGAGGTACCTAATTTTACCTAAGAAAACTGGAAAAACTTATTGACTCGAGTATAAGCCTAGGGTGGGAAATGCAGCAGCTACTGCTAAGTTTTAATAATCAAACAAATACCAATAAAATTACATTAATTGAGGCATCAGTGGGGTATATGTTTTTCAATATTTATTTCAAAGAAAAACAGTAAACTAGCTCTGTAAGTGGAGAAGAGGGTCAACAAAAACAATATGAGTACTACCCCACGCTCATTGCACATTGGCAAACTGGCAGCAGACCCAGTCCTGGAGGGACGTAAGGGGAAATAAGTATTGCTAGTGGGAGCCTAGGCCAGGGCACTGGAGGGTCTGGTTGCGGGTGGCCTAATTTGCACACAAAGGAGAGAGGCTGCTAGTCTAGAGGGACCCATGGCACCCGACTCGAGTATAAGCCAAGGGTGACTTTTTCAGCACATTTTGGGTGCTGAAAAACTAGGCTTATACTCGAGTATATACAGTAATCCCTATTGAATGCAAAACAATCATGTTGGGTTTCATTAATGTTTTATTTATTTTTTTTAGTAGACTTAAGGTGATCCAAATTATGGATAGACCCCTTATCCGTAATACCCTTGGTCCCAAAGAAGTTGGATAACGGGTCCTATACCTGTACTTAGGAAGAGCACAGAGGCCTCCTTGTTAATGTGATGGTAGAAAATGCATGTACCTGTATATACAGTATTGCAGTCTAATAAACGCATGAATGTTTCCATATACAGTATGTCACTGCTGCTACGGTGCTGAATGAATTGCCATATAAGAGAAAGCTGCATTTATACATTTTTGTGTTTGTTGATTTTTGTGGAACCCACTCAGACCTAAATGAAAAAAAGATTAAATTAAGAAGCAATATTTTTGCTTGCCAGTCATCTGTCATACTGACATACAAATGCGATGAAAGAAAAGTGTATCATATAAATGTAAAATGATTGCAAATAGTGGTTCATTCTCATTACTTGAGAAATTTAGGGACCAGTAGCATTCAAGCTACATTTGGGCTGCAGGGCACATGGTTTCATGGCGGGTAACAGTTCTTATACAGGGTCAAATGCCATTTATGGCTCTCTAAAGAACTACTGAATGTCCTCATATAAAACAGGACATTTTATTTGCAGGTACTGGATAAACACTTACAAACTTTAATTGTACAAAAAATAAATATATATATTTTCATTTTTGGTTGCAGTGCTGACGCCAATGGGGAACATCTTACAAGAAACCATTGACTATACGAGTCAGAGGAAAGTCTTTAACCAGCCCGTGCTGCATAACCAGGTTGTACACTTTCGCTTAGCAGAATTGGCAACTGAAGTTGAGCTTCTTCGCTCACTGCTGTATCGTTCTGTTGGTGAGTTTTTGTTTTTCCCACTTTTTACACAGCATAATATATATGTCCCTCAGTGTATTGTATTTATATGTATTTATTTCTAAAAGTGAATATACATTAAGCTGTTAAAATGTGCATAACAATGCATAAGGAAAAGATCAAGGTATAGTGGCCTTCAAGATATGTATTAATCATTAATCTGTTCATGGACTACTCTCAGATGATCTACCACCAGTAAACAGGCCTTTGAGTACATGGCTGCTCAGTAGAATTCTTCATGGTGCTCAATATTTAAACCCCCAAAAGCAAATGGTTAAAGGTAGCATGAGAAGGGAAGGGAATGGGGAACTAGCCAGGGCCCAATTGTAATGATAAAACATTATACATGTTTTTATTAATCTGAAACTTTCTTTCCATATAGCAATGTATGTGGAAGGCAATGATGTCACCAAACTTGCTTCCATGGCTAAATTAAAAGCTGGGCGCCTTGCGCGGGAACTGAGTGACAGCTGTCTTCAGTTCTGGGGAGGAATGGGCTTCACTGATGAAGTTCTTGTTAGTCGGTTTTATCGGTAAGTGACCCCTTTGATAGCATAATTTTCATGAATGCATAACAAATATAATATCCAGCTGCCAACCAAAATTAAGGATGTTCTGAATCCAGGATTTACCGCATATGCTTGCCAGGTTTTGGATTTGCTTCAGTGTTTGGAAACATCTTTTGTGGAAGATTCTATATTCAGCTGAATCCAAATTTTATGCATTTGGGCACCCAAGGCAAATCTACCTGCGTGTAGAAGTTGTGCATAAGTATAAGGCATTAAAGTTTCAATCCCAACTGATATTTACAGTACTGACTTTGTGGAAAACTTGTTGATAGCTAGACCTAAACCTCTAAGAAGAAGAAAGATATTGGTGGGCAGGATTATACTGATAAAACTCTGATCCTCACTTTCTATTCTGCTCTTTCTCTTCCACCCCTCTCCGCTTTCTGTTCAGCTTCTTTTTCTTCTACATAGTACTATTATTCTCTTTCCCTTTCTGCTCCCCTCTTTTGAAGCCCCTACTATTGTCTGTTGCCCCCATTTCAGTGGATCCTGGAATCACCTTGCTTGTATTAGGCTACATCTACTTAGCCTTCTTTTTGGAGCCATTCCTGCAGTTTAATATTAATAAATACTTCTTGCCAGTTTCCTTATCATTTCTGGTAGATAGAAAGAGATCAGCACACAGGGAATAGTAACATGTTAAAGGGGAAGGAAAGGCAAAGTCACTTGGGGGTGCCAAAATGTTAAGCACCCCCAAGTGACTTTAACCGCTTACCTTGTACCCCGGGCTGGTGCCCCTGTTCGGAGAAAATAGCACCAGCCCGGGGTACCTGGAGCGCAGCACTTCCTCCTTCCGCCTTCCACTTCCTAAACTGCCGGTGGCCGGGCATGCACAGTAGAGCGAAAAAGCCGACTTAAATGTTTAAGTTCGGCTTTTCACTCTACTGCGCATGCGCGCGCAGCGGAGCCGGAAGGAGGAAGCGCCGGCAGCTACCCCGGGCTGGTGCTGTTTTCTCCTGACAGCGGCACCAGCCCGGGGTAAAAGGTAAGCGGTTAAAGTCACTTGGGGGTGCCTAACATTTTGGCACCCCCAAGTGACTTTACCTTTCTTTTTCCTTTAAGCATACATTGTGGTGGGCTAACATTTTACAAGAGAGGAGGTTTGAAAGGTGTAACCAAACCTGGCAGGTCATTCCTAAAATAAATAGGTCCTTTGGCTGATGTGAACTGGTACTGGTAAAAAGAAATAATTTTGACTACAAAAATATTATAAATGATATATTTTAGTGATCACAAGTAAGTGAATTAATTAACTAACTTGTTCAAATCATAAATATAATACGTAACAGATGGCACACTCAGTAAGCAAATGTGCTTTCTCAAGTCCTCTCCAGGGGGAGTATCCCTCGAAACTTTGTCTCTGGAGATCTCAAAAAAATGTAAGATTCACAAGCACATTTGCTTACTTTGTGTGCCATCTGTTTCACATTATATTTATGATTTGGAGCTAAACAGAGTATAAGGATTGTGCACCAGACTGTTTCATTGGTAAATTATAGCCCAAGATTTTGAATTATATTTAGAATGACTCACTTGTTCACCCTCTCACCGCTCCTGCCACTGAATTAACTTTTAGTCTGATGTAGAGAGTGATATTCTGAGACAAATTGCATTTGATCTTCATTTCTTATTATTTGTAATTTTAAAAATGATTTAGCTTTTTGTTTAGCAACTCTCCAGTTTGGAAATTAAGCAGCTATCGAGTTGCTACAGTCCAAAGCGCCTTAGCACCAGGCAGTGGTATGAATGAGACACTGGAATATTAAAAGGAAAGGACCAGAATGAAAAAATGAGTAATAATAAAAGAAATAAATTACAAATTACAATAAAAGAATAGTTTATGGGCTAACTGGGTCAGTGAGCCCCATATGAAAGATTGAAAGAGTCAGAAGAAGGCAAATAATTTAAAGGTCCTGGAAAAAAATGAGTAATAAAAAAAAAAATGACAATAACAATAAAACTGAAGCCTCACAAAACAATAGTTTATGGGCTAACTGGGTCAGTGACCCCAAAGACTGAAAGAGTCAGAAGAAGGTAAATCATTTAAAAACTATAAGAAATAAAAAAAAATACCAATTGAACAGACCAATTGAGCAATTTAGTTTAATATAAATTTCTTTTTCATAAAAATTATTTTTAGGACAAATGCAAGGTATGTAGAATTTACATCTTTCCTTGACTCATTCTTTATCTATTTATTACTAATTGTACAGCCAAGAATTAGAAAATGCAATTCTTTCTAGTAATGACTGAACCTTATCTGTACGGTTGTTTTAGAAGAATTCTTTTTTTGTGGGAATCCTGCTGTAAATACCGTGCCACAGTCAGTGCCTGACACTTGCTAGCTGGAGATTACATAACCCCTCTGCGTAGAGAGTGAAAAGAACATTTTAACATTTCCCCCAAATTCTGATCTGGAAAAAGTGACACCTCAGCTTTTCCGTGTGATACACCAGTAATAGGAGTACCGGAAACTGCTGCTTTTAAGCAATAGAGGATTTTCTGTAGAATACAGTCAGTTTCGGCTCATTCAGGTTGTTAGTCTTTGTCATTGCAACATTCCAAATGAGCTAATAATACAAGGTTTTTACACTGAATAAGCACATTCTGTAGTTCCTTTCTTATTTACCTTTATGTGGGATGGAACATTACTATTTTTGGGATATTAGTATTCTAATGTTCAGGAAAGACCTGATGCCAGTAAATATATTAATCAATTTCTCTTATAGAACACAGGTCAGGTTATCACTGAATATTTACAATATTTACAATTTCTTTTGTTTATCAGAACAGTTTGTACAGTGCCTAAATAGTGCAAGTGATATCAGTTCAACTGTCCCATCCACTTTTCATCTGTATCTATCATTTTTAGCTATTTTTTGATCTTTAATTACATTTTATAAGGTGGGGTGCTATGGAACCGTTAAGTTCAGAAACTTCAGTAATATGTCAAGGAAGTAAACACCCACACACTATGGTTTATAACACAGGTACCACTTTACTAAACAAAATGGCTGCTGACAAACAACCCTTAACAATACACAGTGCTACAGTACTACACTGAATAAAATTAATTAGAATACGTAATACTTCATTTAGGTGGTGAAGTACAACAGAGGTTTTTTGAATAGCTGTAGTCTCACCTACGACTTTGAATGTGCCCAGACAAATAATATCCCATTGAAGTTGGCAATTTTGACCAAAGGCCCAATGTAAAGACTGCAGCTCTTCAGGAAGCCTATGTTGAACTTCACCACCTAAACAAAGCTAAGTACTAAGTGTTATAACTGTTTTATTCAGTAAAGTACAGTGTTGTATTTTTAAGGATTGTTTGCAGCAATTTAGTTTAGTAAAGTAGTACATGTGTTATAAGCCATAGTGTGTGGGTGTTTACTTCCTTGACATATTACTGCAATTTCTGAACTGTCATGGGAAAACATGTTTTTTTTTTCAAAACACATTGGTTTATAGAGCTTCTCCAACTGAAACCTGCATTGAAATTAAAATATTTTTTTTTATATATTTAATTTTGAAATTTCACATGCCAGGGTGCCACAGCCATGTGACCTGTGCTCTGATAAGTTTCAGAGTAAACTTGCTGAGCTGCAAGTTGGAGTGATATTAACCCCCCCCTCCCCCACAGAAGCCGATCGGCAGAACAGTGGGAAGGTAGAAAGATAGCAGCTCCCTGATACCAGTATTGCTAAAAGTGGTAAATATCAGAACAGCACTCAGTAGCACAAAATCCAAATCCGGCTCATGACTCCTCAAGCAAATCTAATGTGTAGCGCTGGCTCCTTCTGAAAGCTCAGCCTCAGGTACAATGCACTGAGATGGAGCCTACACACCAATATTACAGCTAAAATATATACAATTTTGGTTTAAGAATAAAAGTTTAAATGGCAGAAATAAAAATTACACAATAAAAACCATGACAGAATCCCTTTAATAGTTCCTTAGCACTACATAAAGGAGACTAACACTACATAAGGGAGGATGCCCTGGGTGCACCAGTACCTTAAAAACAAACCTGTTCACCCATATCTTGTTTCCTAAAATTAGCTATAAAATACAAGTTTACGGCAGCACTCTCCTTGAGATGTTTTGTATTAATGGTGCCTAGCCTTACAAGGGAGGACTTTACTCCCATAAATACAAAAAGTCCTTAAACAAGAATAGGGGGCTTCGCCCCCCCCCCCCCCTTCCTTAGCAGACAGTTGACGTATATCCTTAATTAACTTACTGCAGTCTTAATAATCAATGTAAAAATTTTATTGACTGCAGTGTGATCCGATATACCTGTATCTGGTCAGTCACACTTATCTCATTACAAGTAATTGTATTGTCCTATAGCTGTGTATCGACAAGAAACTATGTGCTTTTAGACAAATGGCACCTTTTCCTTGTGCTGAGTAACCAAACAGCAATTGGTTTTCTCTGTTGCAGTGTTGGCTGCCATTGTCAGAGATTATTTATTCTTTTACAGCTTCATATTGAGTAAGACATTTACTGTTCCTTATCCAGCAATAGTGAATGAATCTCGGTGATTCACAGGGTTGAAAAAAAACCTTCGATTTACCGACACTTAAACTGTCTCAGATACTTCCCTACACATAAAACTGAAAGTGTTACTATAAGCACCAGGTTTTGGTTGGCATCTATTTAATACAGCTCGAGAGGGCACCAATGTCATGGGGTTAAATTTAGAAAAGTGAAGGGGAGAATTTAATTTACCATTAAGGGATAACTTTATTTTTAGAACCATGCAAGCTTCACAAGTGGAGAGAAAGCAAAAACATAGAAGCACTTCCTTTCCTTGCTTATGGTTTCAAAAAAAATATTTCCTTTTTACATCTGTACCCTTGAGCCACCACTTAGTGATGGGCTGGGTGCTCCCTCAGAGATCAGCTGACAGGAAATAATGCAGCTCTAACTGTAACAGGGAGAAGTGTGGGAGTAAAAGGCAGAACTTTCTCCATTAATTGGCTGATGTGACCCAACATGTATGCGTGCCCTTGGTTGTTTGTGTGCACAACCAGGCCTATCATTTGTTATATTTTGCCTCCATTCTATTCTACCGTTTTTGTTTAGTCCTGCTTGCCTAGGCCACAGTCACCATTTCTAAACACATTATATGTCATTTAGAAGAGTATAAATATATTTAAATGAGTCAGATTCAGTAAGCATGATCTGGGTGTTTAATCACTGTACTGATAATGTATTATTGCATGTAGTACCTAATATCCCTTTATAGAGCTTATTCTAAACACCACAGTCACTGGTTCATCATTGCACATCTTTGCTTTTGATGCTATCATGAGTAATAATATAACTTTGTGTATTGTCACTTAATATCAAGCTTGTGGATACCCAGGGGCTGATTTACTAAATGCAGTTAAGGGAGAAAGAAGATCAAAACACTGTACCACCCACAGCTGTATCAATTCGTAGACTAGGACCAAATCAAAACGTAACCTTTAATTAACCATTAAAATACAGGTATGGGATCCCTTATCCGGAAACCCGTTATCCAGTAAGCTCCAAATTACTGGAAGCCCGTCTCCCCATTTTAATCAAATAATTCAGAATTTTAAAACTGATTTCATTTTTCTTTGTAGTAATAAAACAGTAACTTGTAATTGATCCAAACTAAGATATAAATAATCCTTATTGGATTCAAAACAATCCTATTGGGTTTAATTAATGTTTTATTGATCTTTTAGTAGACTTAAGAGGGGCCTGGATGAGTTCTTGATCAATCAGAATATCCAAGGCTATTGTGATACTAATATCTACAGTTAGTACTAGTGGTTGTATTTATAGTTTATGTATGTGAGTGTATAGATTGGTAGGTGTGGGTTAGGTGTGCTGGGTTTACTTGGATGGGTTGAACTTGATGGACACAGGTCTTTTTTCAACCCTATGTAACTATGTAACTATGTAACTTAAGGTATGGAGATCCAAATTACGGAAAGACCCCTTATCTAGAATACCATTGGTCCTGAGCATTCTGGATAACAGGTCTTATACCTATATATCAAAAGTTTTGATCTTCTTTCTTTCTTCCTTAATTGCATTTATGTTTCTGATCATGCACATGATCATGTTTTTTTCTGGCCTTCAAAGTCGTATAAACTCGACATAGTATAAATTCGGATTAAACTTGATCATTGTTGTATTTATAAAATGTCACAACAATGCTGTTATCAGTCCTACGAAAAATTTGAGTTTACGTTGGAAAAGTATTGATTAAACTTGAAAAATTTGTGTTTAAATGGATTCCATGAATCCTCTTTATTTTTCCAAAACAGGAATTGCTCCAGCAGCCATTTTAGGAGCATTTGCGCTCATTCTTAAAAAACAATAATGTGTTTACGTTTCACTTGAAACTGGGTGAAATAGAAAACAATGACGGGATTACATAGTTACATAGTTACATAGTTACATAGGGTTGAAAAAAGACCATTGTCCATCAAGTTCAACCCATCCGAGTAAACCCAGCACACAACCTATACTAACCAATCTATACACTCACATACATAAACTATATATATACAACCAGTAATACTAACTGTAGATATTAGTATCACAATAGCCTTGGATATTCTGCTTCTTCAAAAACTCATCCAGGCCCCTCTTAAAGGCATTAACAGAGTCTGCCATTACCACATCACTAGGAAGGGCATTCCACAGCCTCACTGCCCTCACCGTGAAAAACCACCTACGCTGCTTCAAATGGAAGCTCTGTTCCTCTAATCTATAGGGGTGACCTCTGGTGCGCTGATTGTTTTTATGGGAAAAAAGAACATCCCCCAACTGCCTATAATCCCCTCTAATGTACTTGTACAGAGTAATCATGTCCCCTCGCAAGCGCCTCTTTTCCAGAGAAAACAACCCCAACCTCGACAGTCTAACCTCATAGCTTAAATCTTCCATCCCCTTTACCAGTTTAGTTGCACGTCTCTGCACTCTCTCCAGCTCATTAATATCCTTCTTAAGGACTGGAGCCCAAAACTGCACTGCATACTCAAGGTGAGGCCTTACCAGGGACCTATAAAGCGGCAAAAATATGTTCTCATCCCTTGAGTCAATGCCCTTTTTTATACAAGACAGCACTTTATTTGCTGTAGTAGCCACAGAATGACACTGCCTGGAATTAGACAACTTGTGATCTACTTCCCCTTGAAACTGGGTAAATTAGAAGACAGTAAGGTTATTAACTTCCCCTTGAAAATGTGTCAAGGACAGGCTGTCACTGAGTATTCTACTCCTCGACTATTCTAAGCCTCCACATGACTCGACAGATCAAATCTGACGATTTTTTTTTGCCAAAAGAAGTTAACCAAACATAAATAAATGACGGATTATGGGATTCTTTTCGAAAAATGCAAACTTTTTGGGGCATATTTCCAAAAACCTTTACTGGTGAAAAGAAAAAAAAATTCTAACTTTATCCCAAATAGCTTAGTAAATGTGCCCCTGGGTTTTTATAAAAACTAGATTTGTTTCTATTTTTTTCATCTAAAGATTTCATCTTTTTTTGTACCATTTTACTGGTTACAAAAGGGCTGATTCACAGAGCAAAGAGGGCACAGCAGGCTTGTGAGTTTGTGAGTGTTGTGCAAGGTCCAGAATGGACATGACTTAGGTGTTACACATATTCAGATATACAGGGTGGGCCATTTATATGCATACACCTTAATATAATGGGAATGGATTCCCATTATATTAAGGTGTATCCATATAAATGGCTCACCCTGTACAGCCCACGATAAGTATTTACATGTCTAAATGTTTTCCCTGACCCACCATTATTTTTTTTTGCAGTGAATGTGTGCCAAGCGTATGCAGAAACCCATAATACAGAATGAATATCATATGCCATAAAGTGTTATTTAGAAAAGACAGTATATATAATTATTTTTTGTGGGGCAGTTTAAACATGACATATTAGCTGGGGTAAAAAAGGGGGTATCATTTCATGGTGCTACATATTAGAAATACATTTTATCTGGAAGAACCCAGGTACCAAGCGCAGGAGATAATAATTCCTATGTACTGTTTTTACTGTAAAATATATTGTGTTATAAAAATAGCCTTGCAGAGCTAGATTTTTGGCTTCTGGGCTCAACCCTTACTTAAAAGCTAAAAAAACACACAAGTAGAAGGTGAATAATTAAAGAATTATAAAAAAAGAACTATTGAAAAAAAAAAAAAAAAACATTCTATACCACATATAAAAGTTAATGCAAAGGTGAGCTATCTTCTAGAACAAAGTGTGATAAAAAAAAATATATATATATCCTTGAGAAAAGTCCTAATAAGGACTAAAACGTCTGATTTTTTGTGCAATGTGCTTGAAATAAAGGCATAAAATTTTTTAAAAGAGTGTGCCAATTTGATTATATAAATATACATATACAGGTATAGGACCCATTAATCAGAATGCTCGGGACTAAGGCTATTCCGGATAAGGGGTCTTTCCGTAATTTGGATCTCCACACCTTAAGTCTTCTAAAAATTCAATAAAACATTGATTAAACTTAATAGGATGATTTTGCATCAAATAAGGATTATTTATATCTTAGTTGGGATCAATTACAAGGTACTGTTTTATTACTACAGAGAAAAAGCAAATCAGTTTTAAAATTCGGAGCCATTTGATTAAAATGGAGTCCATGGGAGACAGGCTTTCTGTAATTCTGAGCTTTCTGGATAATGGGTTCCATACCTGTATATGTAAGTTATATATATATGTATATAAATATTTTTTTCTCTTCTGCTGTGATGCGTTAAATGTTCATGCAATTTAGCCTTAAAATCAAGAAAAAAATCAAGACTATAAATAATATTTCCAATTATGGCTATTATCAAACCTGTGAATACTCATTCTGCCTATTAAATGCACAAACATTGACTTTACATTAACTATAAATAGTGAATCTGGTTTCTATGCAGCCCTTTAAAAACATGGGGGATATTCCCCTTAGCAAGTTAACGGTTTGCCCCAACATCATGACTGCTTGTATGTTTATTCTAATCTTCTAATCATTTTATTCAGTGTTACTGGCCTTATATCTTTGTGCCTTACTATTTCTCTACAGTTAGAGGGTTCGGTTAAAGCAGGGAAATACAAACATTCTGCATACACAGTTCTAGAGAGAAAATCCTGTTTGTAGCCGCAGAACAAAAGATGTTTAATGATAGATGTTTTTATAACCATTTTTCTTTTCTTTGTACAGAGACTCGAGGCTGCTGTCAATAGGAGCAGGAGCGGACGAAGTTATGCTGTCAATCATATGCAAATTCATGGGAACCCTTCCAAGTAAAAAGTGAATCTTTACCATACTGTAAAATCATCTTGATCTCAGAAAATGAAAGGTTCTTGGATCAATATGGTAAATGTAAAATCGCTTACACCAGGGCCTTAGTATCACAAGCATTTGTTTTGTTAGACAAGAAAACAGATTGGGGCAACATGAAACCACGTGACAAATCCTGATTTATTTTTAGGGTTTTTTTGTGTTGATTTAATTAATTTAACTTATACATATCTATAACTTAGACACTGTTATTTTAATGTATTAGCCAGAAAAAAAACATGAAAGAGCAAAATGCTTGTGTATAAGCGGTACATTTCCAATCAAACCCAAAATCCTAAAGAAATACAAAAATATATTTTTTTATGCTTGTGAAACTGTGTCACTAAAACCCTGGTAAATAAATAATAATTCATAAGCCAAAGTTCTCTGAAGTCCTCATTTAGCAACACTGAGTGACATTGGGCCCCCCTAATATCTCTGAGGTTTGAAAATTCCAATTTACACCAGTGCATCTGCAAAAGTCCTCCTAGGCAACTTTTAATCATGCACTTGTTGGCCTGGATGCCAAACAATTAAATCATTGCGTCCAGCATTTTAGTGGCCAAATCAGATAAAGACCTGCTTATTGGCCAACCTCACTAAATGAGCCTAACTTAAATGAAGTATATTGTTATGTATTAGAATATTAAACTCTTTTATAATAAAAATTACCAAAATTCTTACCGTATCTATAAAGATGGAATCAAAATAATTTAACAGAATATGGGATCTTTGGAAGACAGTGGGACTCCTTTTTGGCACAGCATGTGCTGATTCCATTATTGGAGTACCCTTACCTGCCATAGCATCAGTTCAGGCCTGAACTAGGATTTATACTAGGCCCAGGCCTTTCAAGTACATAAAGACCCAAACAGCACCACCTTAAGCCCATTAAATAGTGACTGCCTGTGGCATCTTAAAGCAGCCCCTCTGGCAGTTGCTAAAATCTACAGATTGACAGCCCAGGCTTGGGCCAGTTAGCAATAGTATGAAAATCTAGAAGAATAATGTGACGGTTGAAATGTGGCATAGTAGATTTATTTAATCCAAAAACATACAGTATAGGGACTTCTTATATTTTTGACATATCTGGAATGATGGTATCAAAATAAGGCAGTAGGATAAGGAGCATAGGATTCACAGACGAAAGCACTGCCCCTCTTGCTAATGGGTTGCTATGGGCAACATCACCTGTGATTTGGCTTACACAATATAATAAATTTGCCTCCTAGTCTTCTATTAGATAGAGTTTTAGCAAAGTTATAAAGGTAATGATTTCAGTAATAGGCAAAGCACTACTGCCTTGTCTTTACAATGCTGGATTAATGTAACACTAGTCTCTTTTTACCACACATTCAGCAAATGTCTTCATTCACTATAACCCCACGGGCAGTCATTGATCAAAATGCCATTCCCATTCAAATTAAACCCTACTGAGTTAAACATTAAAGTTCACTGGAAGCAACCTGACGGCAGATTCTATTGCGGTTTCTGATTTAACATCTCTAAATCTTTTATTTTAATCATCGGCTTCTGAAAAGCTTTAACAGAGAAAACATAGATTTCTGTAGTTCTCTGAGTCACTCACTCGTGAGCAATACTAAATAAAACCATGATGCCATTGGGTGTTAATTTAGAAAATTCCGAGCTGCTGATGGTGTAGATTGCCAAAAAGTAACTGCTGATAGGTTACTATTGGTAGATGTATTGCTTGAATTAAAGGACAAGGAAAGCCCCAAATCCTTAACTACTCCAAACTGTAGTCCACCTTAGCCCCTTCCCAGTTGCTATATTTTTTATATTAAAAAATACTTGTCAATAAACAAGGTTGAATAAAATCCTTTGCACTGTAAAGCTTGTGGTGTTCAGTTTCCCTTCATGTCAGTTCTGCAAATGCAAACATATTCCAGCCTGAACGTTATTATTCTTGCACCACTGTAAAGTAAAGGAGTGATGGATATTTTATGCATATGTGCAGAACTTGAGAAGGGTGTGCATATGCTTGGGCCTTAGTCTAAGTCATATATGTCAAACACAAGGCCCGGGGGCCAAATCTGGCCCACCTGGCTGTTTTATGTGGCCCTTGGGGAGTGTGTGACCATCCAGCCTGATCAATTTCCATTTTCCTCACATAGTAACTAAGACTAAGGGGTATATTTATCATGCTGTGTAAAAAGTGGAGTGAAGCATTACCAGTAATGTTGCCCAAGGCAACCAATCAGTAATCAGATTTCAACAGTAGCAAAGCATCTATTGGCTGCTATTAGCAACATCACCAGTAATGTCTTACTCCACTTTTTACACATTGTGATAAATATACCCCTTAGTATCTTACTAAGTATATTAATAAAAAATTTGGCCCGTGACTTAGCCTGTGTTTTAGATTTTGGCCCCCTAATTTGATTGAGTTTAAGTCCAGGAGAGTTTCCTTAGCTGGGTGAGCTGAAAAAAGAAACTGGTAACTGGCTACTGATTATTTTTTGCCACAATTGATGCTAAGGGTTTCCTGAATTAATTAATGAATGGGCCCCTGGATGTCATGAGTTATCAACATTCTGTTCATCGCAATGAGCATTTAAAAGGAATCTGTCACCCAAAGAAATAATTCCAAATGTATTTCTATCATGTTAGTTGAGCAAAATAAACTTCACTTACAATATATAAGTAATAAAATCGTGTTTCCTTCAGTCTTAGAATTAAGACAATAACAGTAAGCACCATTTTGTGGACACTGTTAGTAAGGCAAGCTTTGCATCATGACAAAATCTTGTTTATGTGATAGGATGGAGCAACAGATGCCCATGCACTGGTTATGCAATTAGATGGTGAGGAAGGGAAAATGGGAGAATTGCAGTGACATCTAGGTGCTGAATGGAAAGTTAAACTTATTGTCTACCTCTCCTCTATGCCTAAGGCATAGATGTGGAGCAGGCAATATATGATTGACAGCTGGGATTTGGACGTGTTAATAAAAAATTGAATTTCTGGTCCATGATTAATTTGAAACAGACCTTTATTATAAAGCTTTTTATGTCTGGGTGACAGGTCATTTTGTGAATAGAGTCATTTGTATTAATAAGGCACACAAATGCTCTGCTTCACTCTTCACTTTATTATTGCCAAATGTTTTCTTTGTTTTGTTTTTTTAAATTTGCTGAAATAGTCTGCTGAATGGGTTGGAGTTCTACACTGGATAGCTGGGAAATATAGAAAGATGGAGACACAACACCTACTAACCAAGCCATCGCTGCTATATCACTGCTATCGCGGTCAAGTAACTGTTCCAAAAAGGGTTTCCACCAGCAACAATAGAAGTCGACAGTGAAAAGACCTTCACATTGTTTTGGTTTCCGAAGTTGCGCGAAATTTCCTCCTGCTGGCAACTTCACATGAAACCGAATTAATGTGAAGGGCTTTCCACCATCACATGTACAGAGAATCAGTGAATTGGGCTGGTATAGAACCCCAAAACATAAAGTGTAGCATTTATTTCCTACAGCTAAAGATGAATTTATCTGTAACAATGAATTTATTTCTTGAAATCACATAAATGTACTGAGCAAACAACAGCATGTGTGTCTAAGGGGGGGCTGTGGTAAAAATGATCTCCCAGAATCTTTCCCCTTGTCTCGTTCCACAATTATTTATACTTCATTAAATGCAATATTTCTCTATCAACTAAATACATCAGGAAAATCAGCATTTCCCAGCTATTGGTGAACCTGAACACAGTGGGATTACACACTTATATTTCTCTGTATAAAGGGATTTTATAAGGCACCAACCTAATATATGTGCTCAGCCATGCAGCCAGATAGCTAGTAAGGCAGATAATTGCAGAATGTAGAGTTATTCATATATCTCATTCAAATGTCAGAAGTGTCAGAAATTCAAATGTCAGAAAGAAGTCTCTTTCTATGAAAAGTGACCTTTTTTATAGAAAGCGACAGAATGGGGCAGATTTATCAACATATGAGTTTAGAGCTTAATACCTAAAAACTCTAAATGGGTAAAAGTTAGAACTCTCCAATTGATAAATACTCGTCTAAATTCCCATAGTAATAAACAGAACGTGAATTTTTAGGCATTAAGCTCTAAACTTTTGATAAATGTGTCGCTAACAGGCAGGACAACTTTAAGCAGGTATTTGCTTTTGTTTATTCACAGCAGGGCTTTCTACATGACTTGATTTATTGATCAACGGGTAATGAGTTGTGTCTACATAGCAAAAATACAGTACACATTCCGGTATTTAATTTATTGGTTAGAAGGCAAAACATATAGAGAGTGATGATTTTATTCAGGGTGTGTAGAGCTGGCATGGGGCACTCAGCTGGCAGCTCTCGTACATGGCTTTTCCCAGCAGCTAAGAATAAGATATGTTGTTCTCTAAACCTTAATGGATTACTCTGTGATGTACAGCATGTTGTGCTATAAACCTGGCAGATTATTCACTGATGTAAAACCTGTGTAATCTTGTGTAACCCCTGCACAGCAGAACTCTGCCTTCCTCTGCTACTGCTGCTGCTGACTGGCTGATGGGTTTATTATTAGCAGGACTGCTATTAGCTGAAATGCCATGTGAAAGTTACATTCCAGAGGGCTCGCTTTGCAATCTCTGCTGCCCCCTGTTGTCTAGTTAAAACTGAAAGTCATTTTCTCATGATATTGGTTACAGGATTAGAGAGATGTTTTATTATTTATTTATTTTTTAAAGAAGGAAAACCACATTTATTTAACATTAGAGATCCTGGTAGTAAGACTTGAAAGATCAGTTGTAATAAGGGTTAACATTCTATACATCACTGCTATCCAACTTCTGTGATACCGGGGGTCTGATTTTTACCGGGGACCAATGTAATGGAGGGCCAATAATGGAAGCCATTTTGACCACTCCCTTTTTAAACCACTCCACATGCCCAAATTAATGGTGGTAGCACACCAAAAAACAAACAGTGCTCACTGCAGGGATATCCCCCATCACTCATGGGATGACATGCTGCATTGTGGGTAAATACACAATGGATTGGGATGATATTGTGCCAACTGGCCAATGCAGGTTTTACCCCCACCCACCATTTCAATGATAAATAGTTATCAGAACTTTTGTAGATTCTTTTGACTTGCCAAGTCTATTTATCATGGTGGAAACAGTTGCCGCTATGAAAGAAGATGCATTAAAATGAAGGCACTTATATTTGTTAAGCAGTTCTGTGTAGAATTAATTTTCAGTTTTGATAAATTATTTAACTGACCAGTAATAACTAACAGAATTGAATGGCTTCTGCAGCCATTTTGCTGTAGATGGCCTGGCATATTTGCACATTTATATGATCCTCCCTTCCCCATAAGTACCCTGGTAACTTGGTAAGCATTGGGGCAAACTGTACTGGGTGCGCCGAGAATAGTGATTCATAAAAGGAGTTCCAATAACACCAATAATTGGATATTGTACTCCTTAACAAATTACGTTAAATCCATTGGAATGGCTAATCCAAACAAAATAAGAAACGTGTGTACAATGTTACTGTGATCTACTAGCATGGGTATTGTAATACAATACATATAGGGGTATGGGAACTGTTATCCAGAAACCCATTATCCAGAAAGCTCTGAATTACATGAAGGCCGTCTCCTATCTCCATTTTAATCAAATCAAGGTCCAAAGCTTTTTGGATAACAGGTTCCATAGCCGTACTGCTACTAAAAATCGAAGGTAATGTACAAATTAAATGTAAAAATCCCTACAAATAGGAAATAAAACTTACCTTATATTACTATTACATTACATTATATTACTATTACATTTATTACAACATCCCTAGTTCCTCTTTTGTATTTTTCACTACATTCTTAGGGGCACATTTACTAATCCACGAAGGTACGAAAAGCGTCCGAATGCGTTTTTTTCGTAATGATCGGTACTTTGCGACTTTTTCGAGCTCTCACTACGAAAGTTGCGATAATGCGTGAAAGTCGTAATGGCTATGAAAAAGCCGCGACAATTCACGAAAGTTATAATGGCAATGAAAAAGTCGCGACAATTCTCCAAAGACATAATGGCAATGAAAAAGTTGGGACAATTCTCCAAAGGCATAATGGCAATGAAAAAGTTGCGACAATTCTCCAAAGGCATAATGGCAATGAAAATTCGCGACAATTCACGAAATTTGTTATTGCTATGAAAAAGTCGTGACAATTCGCGCAAGTCGTACCGGTTACGAAAAAGTCGCAACAATTTACGGGAAAGTCGTAACGGCGACGAAAAAATACGAAAAAGTCGCAAAATGTTCGTTTTCCAATCCGAATTTTTCTCATTCAGATTCGTGGATTAGTAAATCAGCCCCTTAGAGAACAAACATTGAAAATCTTTTATTTTTTTTATTGCATAATTACATAGTAGATAAGGTTACAAAGAGACACAAGTCTATCAAGTCCAACCTTGTGTCTAAGTGAGATGTGCATAGCTTTTAGGCAGAAGAATATAGAAGAACTCATTTGATGCTGCCTCCACTTTTCATCAGAAGTGAATAAAATCTTTTCTGCCTCCAGAAAGGCAATTGAAACACTGTCCTTTACTTTTAGGTCCTATTCTTCTATTCCTTTTATATCCATGTTCTTATCTAACAAAGCTTCTTAATTCTCACTTCACCTTCCTTCCCTCCCTCATCATTTAATGATACCCCTACATATGGGTATATGATTACTCTTTCACATGATCAAATGCTCCAACTCTTCACTGCACGATTCCTCATATCTTCTCACCAGATGTATGTATAACTTTATTTATAAAGCGCCACAAGGGTACGCAGCGCTGTACAATCTTACAGAATACAAAATTACACACAGGGAGGGCGAGGGCTGTGGTCGTGCAGGTGGGACCAGTAAATTCTACCTGCTGATTTGTTGCTATGGGTTACTGCTTTTGGACAAATTTAGTGCCTTTCATTACATAACCCTGTTCACTGAAAAGTGTTCTGGCCATGGGTACTTTCATTGGGAATGCTCTACTGTCATCTTGACTCTGCTTCCCAGCGGATTCCTTAAGAGCTGTATTTCCTACAGCAAAATCATTCTAGTTTTCTCCACTAGTGTTCTGTGTTATACAGAATGATCACCCTCTGGGTGTACTGGAGCAACTCATTCAAAACAGGAATTTTATGTTCTATACTAGAGTATTGTTTATCAAATTAATATTGTTTGATATTAATATTCTTAATAAGTTCTCCACTACTTGGGCTGAGGGCTCCTTTTCTCTCTGCCTGCGTTTGGGACTCTGGTGGTGGAGAGAAGTGGATCTGCTCCTATCTGCTTCCATGTGTACCTCCACAGTCACAGCGTCAGCCTAAGCGCAGCTACACAGAGATTGGCTGAAAAAAAGAAAAAGCACGCATTTTGGTTCTGTGACAAAGCTGTAGGCTTTGTAATTGATGTCTATTATCCTCATCCAACAGGAGGCACATTTATTTTCTTATAATGCACGTGTAGTGATAGACAAATTTGTCACCTTTTTACAAAAAAACTAGCGCAACTGTAAAAATTCAAGAAAAGGATATATTTTATCAAGGAATTTTTAAAATAACTTCATTTTTTATGGGTAGTAGGATGGTACAGAATTCACAGTGTATCAGATATACAAAGATATACCTTTATCTTTTGATAAAGAACGGAGACAATAATAGAAAACAACTTGAAAGTATAAAAAGAAATATTTAAAACATGATGTGATGACAGAATGTTATGTGGGGTATTATAGTTGAGGCTAGCTGTGTAGCTCTTTAAATCGATACCAGCTTCCCAGATTTTATGATATTGGTCAAGTGTTTTCTTTCTCTGCTGCCACCTGTTCCATGTTGTCTCTATTATGATCTGTGTAATGCATTCTTGTAAAGTTGGTTGAGTGGGGGATTTCCAGTATTTGGAAATTAATGTAGAAGCTGTGTTCAAGACATGAAATAATAAGTTCTTGGTAGTTTTGGAGCAGTTCATTGGGTATATTTGTAGGAGGGCTAGTATTGGATATTTACTGTAGGTAGCTGCTGTTGTAGTAATTGGTTTATAATTTTTTAAAGATCCTGCAAAAAGGCAATATTATTGGACAGTCCCTTCACATATGGAATAGAGACCCCTGGGAGCTACAACTGGAGTCATATAATCTTGTTTCTGAGATGTTTTCATTTGGGTGTGTGTACAACTTGAGAATAGATATAGTGGTCTGTAGGTTGGAGGGCATATTTTTCAGCCAATCTCTCAAAGGTTTTGAGAACCTCGTTCAGTCCAGCATGCAATAGAAATAAATCTGGTTAATGTGGTGAGCAGCAGCAATAGAGAGAGAAATATACCAAAGTTATGTCTAGAAGCCATCGTATGCCATGTTTGTATAACAAGTCTAGTTGTAGGTAGCAGATTGTTTAGGGTGGGCCTAGCCTGTTTCATGGCCAATCCATTGTTTGTAACTCTGGGTAGCATGCATACAAATTTTCAGTAGAGAGGCTGCATGGTAGGCTTTTATGTTTGGGACTCCCAGTTCACCAGAGGCCCTTGAATATGGTGCCTTTTGGAACTTCATCCTTGGAGTATGTCTATGAAGATTCTCATTCATCCAGGTCATGATATACAGTATCTAGTAGAATTAAGTCTAAAACAACTGGACTTTTTTCCTTGAAAACATTTCACCACTCATCCGAGTGGCTTCTTCAGTTCAAATGACTGGTAGGGAATTCCCCGGAATTTAAACTCTTGATGGTAGTACAGTCACAGACATCCAATCACAATGGTTCCATTGAACTTATTCAGTTAGGTGTTAGCTGAAACAGACAGGTGTAAGAAGGTATGATCCAGTCACATTGGATCAAGGTGAAACCATCAGGGCCCTTTGATTTGTTAAGTTTAAGGTTCTTGATTATTTGTTTTTTTTCGTCTTGTAATTGCTTTGTTTAACTTATCTAATTGTTGGGGGTTAGGCTGGGGGAGGGGTGGATCTCACTAAGTTACTGTCTTATTGTTGCTATACAGTATAATGCAGGGCTCATCCATTTTATTGGTGTGGGCTCATTTATTTAAAAGGACTACAGATTGCAAAAAAATCAATGCAATTACTTACTTTCAACATTGTGTCAAAGATTTCACACAGTAATCCTGCCTCCCTAATGTAAGCACCACACTAAAAATAGATGCATATAGAATGTAGGGGATAGCAGAGAGCTTTCATAACTTTCAACTGCCTGTGATCCATGTTGTGCCCATAAGCACAGCATCCAAAGTGAACCTTGTACTTACCACTTGGCCAAGGCAGGTGTAAGTGGGTGCACAATGGCCCCCCATTTTCATATCTGAACCTATGTACTAGTTAATGTATTAAGATGCAGACAAGGGACCGTACAATATATGGGCACCTTTCTATTACAACAGAAGTGGGGGATCTGATGCCAATTCACAGGTTAAAAAAATATAGACCATGAGGAGGCTGGGGGAATGTGAGGTGTGCAGTGACACTTAGGAAGTGCAGAATGGAAAATGAAAGTAATAGGCAATATATGACTGGCAGCTGGGATTTTTAAATACTTTGTAACATGTATGGATGTTTAAAAAAAAAATGTAGGTTTCATGCTTAATTTGAAAAGCATTTTATTATACAGCTTTTTATGTTTGGGTGACAGATCCCCTTTAAGATTTGCATGTAGCTGGGGCAGAAACTGTTGCATTGTTTCTATAGTAGGCAAAGGCAACTTTGTCTCATAAAGCAGACATTACCTCCATTGTTATCCTGAGCTCAAGTACAGGTATGGGACCTGTTATCCAGAATTCTTGGGACCTGGGGTTTTCCAGATAAGGGCTCTTTCTATAATTTGGATCTCCATACCTTAAATTTTCTTAAAAATCATTTAAACATGAAATTAACCCAACAGGATTGTTTTGCCTCCAATAAGGGTTCTTTAAACCTTAGATGGGATCAAGTGCAAAGTACTGTTTTTTATTATTATCATCTAAATTTTTTGATTAAAATTGAGTCAATGGGAGATTACCGTAATTCTGAACCTTCTGGATAACTGCTTTCCGGATAACCGATCCCATACCTGTATAAAGGCTGAAAGCCTAAAAATAATAGCAGGCCAGCTCTGTAGATGCCCAGAAGTAGGTGCAAGTAAATTATCTGAAATACACACAGTACCAAAGAGAAATGTTCTGCGTGGCCAATGCAAAGTGATGTTCCTATGGGTATATTAGTGCTGAGCTTCGTGAATGTGGCCCTCTTGAACGATTTTAAATGTGGATATTAAAGTGTGCTTGTAACAAAGGGCTCCCCTTCGCTCAGACATACGCAGCATGATAATATCTATATTCATAGTAACTTACAGGAATGGATTCTTAAACTCTCTTCTCAGAGCGCAGGGATATTCTTTAAGATTACACCAACTATGCTAAATTCCTAGCTACCCATCTTTTCCTTTATTGGCAGAACATCGACTGAAGAGAAGACTTTTTTTTATTATGTTCATAAATATTAATGCTGCTAAAAGAATAAATCTATGCCTCATTTAGGTTCTTCTCATAGAAGCTCCCATAATCCCTCACTTTTGGCCCTTTGAGGTTTCTCTCAAACTCAGGTGGGTGCAGGAGAAATAGGAATGGCAGGCTTTAATGTGAGGCATGCAAAGCTATCCCTGTAGCAAATTAAGAAACAGCAAACTCCGCCGCGCATACAGTTTTAGAGATGTATAATATCTTGCCTTGATATTCCTCCCAGAATGGCTGACTCACATTCCGAGTTTAATCTTCAGCCTGCTAGAATCATAAAATGCATTCTCTCTAGTAAACAATTAGGGGAATTGGATTTTCACAGTACGGCATTATTATAAGCGCTTTGTGTAACTGCTTTTGGATGTGCTTGCTGCATGCTAAATGATACAGTGCTATATATGTAGAATCTTTTCTTTTTCAAAGGCAACAGCATGAGCGTTATGAGAGTTATCAAGCACTGGGCCGGAACTAGGGGTCGGCAGCAGAGGCAACTGCCGAGGGCACAACCATTTTGGGGAAATGGGGGGTGGTATAGTTGAAAAAATATTAATTGTGGTCTATTGCAGTTAAAGGGGAACTCCGGCTTCCGAATCAAAATTTGATAACACAAAAAACCTTAATATACCTATCACTGTAATCTGTTTCTTCAAACAGTATAAATACATACAATTTTTACTTTTGTTTGTCACTGATCGCCCATGAAAACTCTAAACTCCCTATGAATAGTTACTGTGCTGATATTACTCTCAGGGATAGTTTGCAACTCAACTGTGAGTGTTCCAACTCAGGACAAGTTTTAGGTGGAGTATCGGGCGCAGGCACATGAAGGAGCATATGGCGCATATGGCACGTATTTTCGGCTAGCGAAAATATATGCCATATGCATGGTGTGGCATTAGCCTTAGGGTGAAGACACACGGAGCTACTAGTCGTGGCTACTAAAATAGACAATACCGATCATTTACTGATAACTGTCTCTACGTGTGTTTTAGCAGAGGCCATTCTCAGTACTGTCTATGGCAGGGCATTTTCTGGTGTTTAGTAGCTGTGAAAAAGTAGCTGCTACTACTAGCTCCGTGTGTCTTCACCCTTAGGGGCACATTTACTTACCTACGAACGGGCCGAATGCGTCCAATTGCGTTTTTTTCGTAATGATCGGTATTTTGCGATTTTTCGGAAAATTGGCGCAACTTTTTCATTGCCATTCCGAAAGTTGCGCAAAATGTTGCGATTTTTTCGTAGCGTTAAAACTTGCGCGAAAAGTCGCGCCTTTATCGCAGCTTTTGCGCCGAGTACGAAACATTCGGATTCATTCAAGCTTCAGTATGGTGACTTTTCTTGGGCCAGGTTGGAGCTGCAGGGTGCCATTGAGTCCTATGGGAGACTTTCCTTGGGCCAGGTTGGAGCTGCAGAGTGCCATTGAGCCCTATGGGAGACTTTCCTTGGGCCAGGTTGGAGCTGCAGAGTGCCATTGAGCCCTATGGGAGGCTTTCCTTGGGCCAGGTTGGAGCTGCAGGGTGCCATTGAGCCCTATGGGAGACTTTCCTTGGGCCAGGTTGGAGCTGCAGGGTGCCATTGAGTCCTATGGGAGACTTTCCTTGGGCCAGGTTGGAGCTGCAGGGTGCCATTGAGTCCTATGGGAGACTTTCCTTGGGCCAGGTTGGAGCTGCAGGGTGCCATTGAGTCCTATGGGAGGCTTCCAAAATCATGCAAAGTCTGAAAGTTTCGCCCGCTGCTTAAGAGTGCTCAATACAAAAAAGTCGCGACAAGATACGAGCGAATCGTAATGGCTACGAAAAACTCGCGTTTTTTTCGCGCAAATCGTATTGGTAACGAAAAAGTTGTGACAATTTCCGAAAAGCCGTAAAGGCGCAGAAAAAAATCGCAAAAAATACGAAAAAGTCGCAAAATGTTCGTTTTCCAATCGGAATTTTTCCAATTCGGATTCGAATTCGTGTCTTAGTAAATCAGCCCCCTAGTGTTTCTGATAGATTCACTTAAAGTGCAGCTGTTGCTTTGAGAATATCAGGAAATCAGTCAGCAGCTGCTATGATACACTGACAAGGCAGGTAGGCACTGTAGGTCTCATAAGTCCAGTGTATCTTATGAAAATGCTAGATTATAAGATGTGTCTAACAACTATCAACACAGAGAAAAAGAGCCTCAGGAGCACAGCGCTGAGCCTTCACCTAAGGGAGTAGATATCACTGTTTTTTTAAGAGCGGGCACTCAGTGAGCAAATCTTCAGGCAGAATTCTTGGTTAAAAAGTATCTTTATTTCCAGGCGGTACTCTAATAAAGTTTTAAAAGAATTCTGCCTGAAGATTTTCTCAGTGATTGCCTGCTTTTCGAAAAACAGTGATATCTAATGAAAATGAGTCCTGTGACTAACTGAAACATGGAATTGGGAAAGGCACCATTGAGAATATGGTATTCACATTGTGATTAATGTAGCTGACACTTTGTGCGTCTCATATGAATGAAATCAAATGCCGGGCTTAGGTGTAATACAGTGAGGAACACAAACACAGAGCCTTTTCCGTGATAGGAATTTACTGGACAGACTGGGGCTCATTTATAAACACTGGGCAAATGTGCACCTGGGCAGTAACCCATAGCGACCAATCAGTGATTAGTCTTTTTCAACCAGCGCAAACTAGAGCAAACATCTAACTGGTTGCCATGAGTTATTGCCCAGGGATTATAAATGAGCCCCACTGACTCAGTTGTATTATTTCTCTGCCTGGGTCTCTGAAACAAACCTCTGATCCCTGCTTGAAATATACAGCTAAATCAAATGGAATCAAATGCTCACATCCTGCTTTCAAGTAAATGGTTTATTGAAGGGCCTTATGGAAGCCAAGTTTGCCTGTGCCACAGAGACAAGCCAAATGAGAATGATTTAGCAGCCTGAAAAATCATATATATTTATATACTTAATGTATACTTGATATTAACATAGTCTATTATGTATATGAGCCATAGCTCATTAGTATTTCAATGTTTTATCCTTCTATTTGCAAGCCAGGTGCATAGAACCATCTTTCCTCTCATTTGCTTTCTCTGATTTGCTTTAAGCTTTAAGGCTTTAATTACTAAGCCTAAAATATATCACATAAATGGAAGAGAAGAGAGACAATTTGACAGAAACATATGCTGTGGGAATGAACAGAATTTTAAAGGGAAGCAGTTACTTAAAGACAACAATGTGCCATCTCCACTCACCCATGCCTTACCCCTATTTCATGCCCTATTAATATAACTCCCAGCCCCCCTTACCTTGTCTCATTCTCTTTGCATGGGGCAGAGCTTGTTACTGTTCACTAGAGGCAAATTTCATAGCTCTTTATTTGCTGGTATAGGATTTGTAGATGCATATTTTTCAAAGGGTGGAAACAGATTCCATGCTCTGCTATTGCCCTTATAACATCCTATCCTTTACTTGATGCCAGCAAAGATATAATTAATCTTTATTGGAGGCAAAGTAATATTTAAATGATTAGCAGACTTTAAGGCAGGGGTAGGGAACCTATGGCTCAGGAGCCAGATGTGGTTATTTTGATGGCTGCATCTGGCTCGCTGCCAAATCTTTAATAAAAAAATAACGGGGGGTGTGGCCTGCGCTCGGCTGATAGAAGACATGTTCTTAGCCTTAGAACACGTCTTCTATCCATCGAGCGCAGGCCACACCCTCCTCCGCATCACATCCAGCATCCTTGGCACCCACCCTACCTTGCCCCTGCGCTCGGCAGATAGAAGACGTGTTCTAAGCCTTAGAACACGTCTTCTATCTGCTGAGCGCAGGCCACACCCTCCTCTGCATTGCATCCACATCCGGCATCCTTGGGACCCACCCTACCTTTCCTCGCAGCATCCATAGCCAAACATATTGTATGGCTCTCACGGAATTACATTTTAATATGTGGTGTTTATGGCTCTCTCAGCCAAAAAGGTTCCCGACCCCTGCTTTAAGGTATGGAGATCCAAATTATGGAAAGATCCCTTATTCGGAAAACCCCAGGTCCTGAGCATTCTGGATAACAGGTCCCATAGATGTATATCTAAATGTATAAAGGTATAGGATCTGTTATCTGGACTGTTTGGAAACTAGGGTTTCCCAGATAAAGAGTCTTTCTGTAATTTGGATCACCATACCTTAAGTCTGCTAAATGTGATTTAAACATTAAATCAACCCAGTAGAATTTCTTTGCTACCAATATGGATTTATGCAGCTTAGTTACCATCAAGTACACTGTACTGTGTTATTATTACAAAGAAAAATGATTTTCATTGTTTTCCAGTTTTGCAAATTAGAATTAGTTGTTTATAATGGCATTTATGGGAGATGGCCTTCCCATGATTTGCAGGTTTCCGGATAACCAATCCTATACCTGTATATGCATCGCCTCAAATCAATACTTCTGACTTTGAATTCCTCAAAGTAAATTGTGGGCTCCCTATAGCACAGCCATTGATCTCTTGGTCATATCTTGGGGGGTGGAGAATGGCACATCATGAGGTCAAACCTAAAATGTTTGCTCATGTACCCTGTGGCTGAGCACTGAATGAATCACAGCGAGTAGCACAGAGCTGGGAAATACACTGTAATAAAAAGAATCCAAACCATTATATATAATATATGAGCAGCAATACCAAAAACGCAGGCAAAAGACACATTCTTAATAATTGCTTAATTAGATTATTATTCTCTGTAAAGATAGCTCCCGCTGAAAGTGCATCTGTTAAATATGGAGTCCCCCAAACGAGCACAGCAATTAGTGGGAAATAATAGCCCTGCTGGTTTACTATAGAGATATATGAAAGCCCATAATCATTTATAAGATATATTGAACTCCAGAGTGTCTACATGCGGTTACCTCGGGGCATTAATAAAGCCGACAGCTCTTAATCTGGAAGACAAACTGCAGATATCAATTAAATGTATTAGTATAATTAAATGAAGAAAGAGAATGCCACTGTTGTGGGCTACCTATTGATTTACATGTGATTAGTTCAGATCTTTCATTTAAACAGTTAATAAACTGCTGTTCTGTACATTACTTGGCATGGCTTCCCTTGAACACAGACTGAGCCCAGCAGAAACCATTAGTATTCAATGTATGAAGGCACTCTGCCCTGCAATGGTAAGCCATTATCCATCCTCAGGGACAATTTAACATTAGAAATATCACAATGATTATTCTACAAGAAACAAGTACTGTGTATTTATCCCATTCCCACTTATAGACACTATTGTCAGACAATAGTGTGATCTATAGAATCTACAGGAACTGCCATTAGTAATTATATTCTGCAACCAGGTTTAGCATATAAGGCTGATGCCACACGTGGCGTAGGGCTGATTTTTCCGGCAAGCGGAAAAATGCTTTAAAAAATATGCTGTTTCTAATTAGAAAAGGACCCCCTATCTGGAACCCCCAAGTGCAAGTATTCTACATAATGGAACTCATCCCTTTAGGCTGATGCCACACGTGGCGTAGGAAAAACGCTTGCCGAAAATTCAGCCCCACGCCTGCTACTTGTGCCTGAACCCGAATGAATGGAATATGCTTGGGTGCAGGCACATGTAGCCGAGACTTTGCATTCTCTCGCGTTTTCATGCGTATATCGGCTACATGTGCCTGCAACCGAGCATATCTCATTCATTCGGGTTCAGGCACAAGTAGCAGGCGTGGGGCTGAATTTTCGGCAAGCGTTTTTCCTACGCCACGTGTGGCATCAGCCTAAAGGGATGAGTTCCATTATGTAGAATACTTGCACTTGGGGGTTCCAGATAGGGGGTCCTTTTCTAATTAGAAACAGCATATTTTTTAAAGGAGTGCTATAACACACTTCATTTTATTTAGGGCCTGTGTTACTATATGTGGGCATAGCTCCAGGCACCATAACCCATGTATAAATCTTACATCTAATTAACTTTGAATTCCTTAGTGTAAATTGTATAGCACCACCATTGACCTATATTCTTTAAATGTGATTGCACGGCAATCAAACGCATGCTTTGTCAGGAGGAAACAACAATTTTGATGTTATAATATTTATATTAAAAACACAGCCAACTCTAACGCCTTATTAAATCCCTTAGGAAATTTAGACTAAAACCTATAAATCCAGAGCAGATGTCTCTCTCTCTAAAATCCGCAATGCACCATCTCTTTTCAGTACTGTATCCCTCACTATCTCCACCCCTTGAAACACTCTAACATCGGATCATACACAAGTTAAAGACAAATTCTGAGTGGGCTTTTCCCCTTTCAGGGTTGGACTGGCCCTCCGGATAACTGGGAAAAAAAACCCGGTAGGCCCTGAACTGGTCTGGCAGTATGTATTAATCTGTTCCATGCATGACTGGTTCTTTCAAACTCTGGAGTCATTAGAATGCACAGTTTATCCAAGGATGTCCCACTCTTGCCTGTTGTGTGCATCTGTTGTACTCTGTACTCCCACCTGTGCCTCAATATTATCTCATCTCTTTTTATTCTGTTTGTCTTTTACTTCGCAAAACTATCCAGAGGGTTATTGCAGAATACGGGTGAATGGCTAAGACGCACTGTGCTGGGAGTGGACAAACAGCAGTTTATTTTCTTGTAAAGTAATCAGGGTGCGTTAGGTCAGGGGTCCCCTAACCACCGGGCCGGGGACCAGGGCCGGGCCATGGGCTGTGCTGAACTGGCCCACCTTTTGTCTTAATTACCTGTGATCCCAACTCTCTGATGTTACACAGCAGTGACAACAGATATGCAAAGCCCAGGAAGCTTTCTACTGATCGCAACAAGGACCAAAGTACTTAAAGCTCCATACTAAGCAGTAGGGGATGACACCACTTAGGTGGGAGTTAGACATGCAAAGGGGCTGGGCACATCTAGTTGCAGGGGGAAGTTTAGGTCTCCCACTGATTTAGTATTTTGATGAGCTGTATTGTATTTTATAATGTAATAAAAATAATAAAGTGCATTATATAAAATGTAGTAATTACATTTATATTATATATGAAATAATAAAATCCTATACTATACACTAGTTTTGCCCCCCCATCCCCGGTCCGGATAAATTGTCTTGCTTGAAACCGGTCCATGGTGCAAAAAAGGTTGGGGACCACTGCGTTAGGTGACAGTCAGTATACTGAAGGACGGTTCTGTACATCTTTGCCTTGGGGAAGAGACACAAAAATCAGATAAGTGGATATTCTGAGACAATTCCTACACTGCAATGGGGAAAGATAGAAAAGGAACGCAGCAAACACAAGTGTATAGTGGGGAACATTGGGAAGGGGAAAGTGACATGTCAACCCCAAAAATACGTTTTTGCCTAATAAAAGAAAACAATTCTAAGCAACTTTCCAATATGACTTTATTGTTTTTTTTAGTGTGCCACACACATCCCTTATTATTACAAGAAAAGAATTCCATAACACTTCACCGGTATCATGTATGAAAAGTCGATCTTTATTATAAAAGGCATGCCAGTCAATACAATGCAAAACAAACATAAAACATTAAAATCATTTTAGACCAATGTCAGATGAGGCATCTGGTGTATCGCCATCCGAACCCTACCTATGCCTGCAGCTGAATTAATGGAATACTATCGGGCACAGGTACATGTAGCCGATATCCGCATAAAAACACAAGACTTTGCATTTGCTCACGTTTTTATGCATATTTCGGCTACATGTGCCTGCACCCAAGTGTATCTCATTCATTCCCGTGCAGGCACAGGTATGAGGGGTATTGCGGTATTTTCAGCAAGCGTTTTTACCCTTACCAAAATATACGCCCTATGCCTGGTGTGACATTAGCCTAAAAGGAGAAACACTCCGTGCCCCCAACCACTCACCCACCATATTGTGCAAGTCGCACCATAGTCACTGGCTCAGAACAACCCATGTAAACTCATCCCTTAACTTTATCTTCCCATCCATAAGGGTGAAGACACATGGAGCTACTAGTATCAGCTACTTGTTGTGGCTGATACTAATGCTGATCATTTACTGATAATTGTCTCTATGTGTGTTTTAGCAGAGGCAATTCTCAGTATTGGTATTTTCTGGCATTTAGCAGCCGTGACAAGTAGCTGCTACTAAGTAGCTCCGTGTGTCTTCACCCTAAATCTCCACTGTCCTGGCCAAAAGGAATCTACAAATAAATAAATACATAAAAAAGTATATAAATAACAAGTATTTTATTAACATAACTTTGCAGGCTGACTCCTCATTCAAACCTAGAGGTGACAAACTTTTTACAAACCCATCTATTTTAGGGCACATATTGTGAGACTGCCCCAATCCGACACTGTCCCATGTCTCGGTTTATATAGACAGTGGTTTGGTTTAGCACATACGTCCCTTCTCAAAGCCAATAGTCAGTGTAATACTCAGTTAGTGAATTGCTAGGAGCCGTTTGGGAACAGAAGATGTTTTTGGTTTCAGTACAATCTCAGTATACTTGTATTCCAAGCAGTTCTTTTGTTAAATGTAATCAAGGTTATTCAGTGGTTTATCTTTCTGGGGATTACATGCATCTTTTAAAATAAATATTCTTACTATTTTAGTATAAAGTCAAATATAACCTGGCTCCAGCTTGGGGTTTAAGGTTAGCAATTGTAATCACAGGTGCTTAACATATAGGAAATCTCCCCCCCCCCCTCGACAATTGGTCTGTCTATGGAGCCCTCAGCGGGCCTAACCCAATCGATATCTGACCTAAAATCAGCCAGGTTTAAAAATCACACTGAGACAAGGAGCGCCTTGTTGTGTTGATGCAGTCCTTGTTATGATGGCCTGTAACCTGGCAATGTGATCTGATTGCCTGGCCGAGGGCTGAATGATTGGATCAGTCTGAGATCACCCACCTTTGAGTGGCCAATATCAGGGAAAGATCCGCTTGTATGGCAACCTCACCAAATGAGTAGATATATTCCGTTTATATATTCTTGACCCTGTGCAGGCTCTGCTGAGCTTCTGGGGGATCAGCCAGCACACACAATTGTTAGCTCAGTAGCACAGCGGCAGCGAGTAGCAATGTTCCCTAAAAGCTGTGTGATACCAACACACACCACAAATTGTGGTCTCCTCGAAAATTTTTCTATGTATACAAATTATAATTACAATTCCTATCACAGTGTTGGTGAAAAAACTGAAATGTTTTTAGCGTGTTTCCAGACAAGAATGGTGCATAATTAATAGCTGCTCATGTACGCCCACCTAGCAGCACTCAGCACACAGTGTCTACAAAGCTGCACAAAAGACATTTTACATAGGCAGCCTAAATCATTGCATTATTATGTTACCTCTAGTCAGAATGGAGAGATTAATGAAGGGGCACAGTTTCCAGTCCTCCGATGCGTGATAATGTGCTCAGACTAGTGCCGTGCTGTGCTAATGGTGCCAAAGGCTTTTAGCTAAGAGACGCCGGGCATCTAAACTCTGGTCTCAGTATCAGCAGCCATTCTCCACATTACCAACAGCAGGCATTTAACTGTGCAAGCATTCTGCTGGGGTCAAACGTGGCTCTAGTTCTATTACATTTATGTCCAGCAAGTGGACACTAGTGATGGAACACCATACTATAGGTATGTATTCACTCTGCATCAACTATTATTACTATGTATTATATTAGCAGCCATAGTTATGTCAACACTGGGGGAAAATGTTGCATTGTGGGTAAAAACATGGCAAGTTGTACCAGAATTGCACTTTGCACACTGCACTTGCAATTGTAAATGAGTCCTACTGGATATTAGCATGAGTAGAACTATATTGGTCTCCGGTTGGCACTGTTTTCTTTCTCCTAAAATTACATAAGAACCCTATTGAACAAAGAAATCGAAAATACAATGCTTGCTTATTTATTAAGAACAGAACGGAAATGTGGGTCTTCACTATCCAAGTCTGATGTTAACAACACAGGTTTGTGGAAGTGTATAGTGGCTTGAATAATAAAAAATTTCTAAGGACCTCCTTTATTAATGCTCACCAAGTTTACAAAAATATACAGAAAATACAAAAAGAGTTTGGACTCCTCTAGTCCACTGTCAGGCAGGTTGTGTGCAAATACAGGCAATTCAACACCATTGTTACCCTCCCAAGCAATGGTCGACCAATAAAGATCTCTTCCAGGAGATCTGGGAGATCTTAAAAACTCCAGGCTCACATCTAAGTAACTAAAGGCCTCTCTTGCATTAGCAAATGACAGTGTTCATGAGTCCAGCATCAGGAGAATACTGAACAAGAATGATGGCAGGGTTGCAAAGAGGAAGCCACTACTAGCCAAAAACATCATTGCTGCCTCACTACAGTTTGCTAAAACCATGTAGATAAGTCAGAAGGCTTTTTTAAGCATGTTTCATGCAAACCAACTAGATACAATGTGGCTTTTATTTAACCACCAAGAGGTTGGGTACCACACCAGAGACACCATGGTAAGCTTCATATGCTTCTCAATGGCACCCCCCACAGTCCCAGGGTGCTACATGACAGGGACACAGCAATTACCAACTTAAGCATAAAACAATAGCAAAATATTAAAGGGATGGTTCACCTTCTTTAGTATTTTATAGAATGGCCTATTCTTAGCAACTGTTCAAGTGGTCTTAATTTTTTTATTTGTTATAGTTTTTGCATTTTTTTGCTGCCGCCTTCTGATTCGTTTTGACTTTCAAATAGGGATCACTGACCCCAGCAGCCAAAAAAACATTACGTGAGGCTACATTATTATTGTTTTTGTAATTTTTTTATTACTTATATTTATTTTGGCTGTCTTTTTTTTCATATTCTAGTCTCGCATTCAGATCAGTGCCTGGTTGCTGGGTTAATTTGGTCCCTAGCAACCAGATACCTGATGAAATTCTGAACCAGAGAGCTGCTGAACAAAAAGCTAAATCATTCAGATCAGTGATCCCCAACCAGTGGCTCGTGAGTAACATGTTGCTCCCAGTGGCCTCAAAGCAGGTGCTTATTTTTTAATTTCTGGTAAGGAGGCAAGTTTTGGTTGCATAAAAACCAAGTATACTGCCAAACAGAGCCTCCTATAGGCTGGCAGTCAACATAGTGACTGTAAAATAGCTAATTACAGCTCTCCATAACTTTTTCCATTTGAATGTGGCTTACGAGCATAAAAGGTTGGGGATCCCTGCTCTACATCATACCAAATATTAATGCAAAGCTGAACAACCACTTTAAGGACCACTTAACTGAATTACTGAATGTGTTGGCCTTTGAGCTAAATTTGCACCCATAGCTATTACTATTCTGTGCGCATTACTCTCATTTTGCAGTACCTGAGGAACAAAGACAACATAGTTAAAATGTTAAAGTGCTGTTTAATATCTAAGCAGTTTACATTCTGGCACAGGTTATTACATATTTACTTTAAAATAACAGTATTTTGTATGGAACATAAACAGTAGCATCTGCGTTGCTGAGGCCTGAGGAGCAGTTCAATGTTTTGTGCTCATCCAGAAATATTAAAAACCATAGTGGTACATGTCCATAATATTTGCCTCCATAATTATAGCAAATGCCGTATACTGCTTTTTTTCACAGTTGTACAGTGGTCCCAAATTATTGTCTGGAAACAAAGGTTTCAGTTTCCATTCCTCCATCTGTTTTGCAGGCTTCCCTGGGCTGGTCTGCCAATAAACATGCCTGATTCCTCATTAGGGCCTTAAAGAACACACTGTCTCATAGACAATCAGTCTGAAGAACGATGGTTCACTACACAGGGAAAGTCATAACTGAAAATGAACTAAGAAAGAGACTGTCCTATCACCTCAGTTTAATAAACCAGTAAATAACAAAGAAAACAAATAAGGCAAAGAGCATCATGTAGCAAAGAAGCTTTGCTTGGCTTCCTCGGGACAAAATCTTCAGTCTGCCCATCGTTGCACCTAAAAGTCCACCAGTTGAGTCAAAATCTGAATCCTAAAGAGAAACAGAACAAATTATAATTAATAAAAAAAGAAAACCAGAAAAATGGGCTCAGCTGCATAACACATTAGTTCTGCGTTTCTGTCAGTTCTTCCCTTTTATATCAATGTATGAAGTTAGCAGAGAAACTGACAGTTACACAGCAACTGACAAAATAAAGAATTAAAGAGAATAAGTAATACAAAGTATCATATATTAAGTTAGTGCTTCCAAACAGTTGGGCCCTAGCAGCAGCAGCAATACAATCTTTCCTGATGGAAATGGAAATCCGACTGCTGTCTCTGCGTGCATGGCCCTTCTGTCAACAAATCACTTCTACAAACGATCATATTTACAAGACAGCAGTAGTTGTGGAAATGATTCATAGTCTATGTATTGAATTATGGGTCAGTTTGTCTGGGTTACCACAATATATGTATATGTATATATGTAGGTTTATGTTAGGTTATCCTAACTACATATAAGCAGAACAAAGAGACTGAATAACGGAAGGGTAAGTTAGGCTACATTTGGCCTGTGTTAAAGAAGAAGGAAAGGTAAAAACTAAGTAAGCTTCATCAGAAAGGTCTATGTAAATACAGCCATAAGCACTCACAGAAATCCTGCACTGTTCTCTGTCAAAAGAAACAGGATTTACTGTCTTTGTTTTCCTGTGACAGAGACGTGCAGCTCTCTCCTCTCTCCCCTCAACTGCTCCCCCCTCCCTCAGGAATGCTAAGAACTCCACCCTCGTAGGAATGTAGATCTGAGCCAATCAGCAGGAAGCTTCCTAATAGTCTTACACACTGAGCATGTACGCCGGTCTTGCCTTGGTGCAGGAGTGAGGCATTATGGGAACTTTCTTTACAGAGCTCAGCATTTTTTTTTCCTATGAGGCTTATGATCATCTGAACGGGAGAAATATGGGGAGACTATTGAGAGGACTGAAGGTATGCCTGCAGCTTGAGATTAACTCTTTATTAGCCTTTCCTTCTCCTTTAAAGCAATGCACGCTGCTCAACTAACTGCTGGTGTTCCTTAGTCGCCCGCGAACAGGGAGTTTTGTCGCAGGCGACTAATCTCCCCGTGTGCCAGAGCCATAATGTGCAACTGCAACACGGACCTTAGATTCTATGTCCCCGGAACAATGATCAATATGAGGAAAGTGCTGTACAAACATGTTATCATCAGGCCTATATGAATAAAGGATAACAATTATAACTACTTACAGCTATTTGTTTTGTCTGCATGGGGATCAGTATAGGGTAGTGCATGGGGTTGTCTATAGTCTGCCTTTATTGATTATATGTATCCAACAGCCTTGCATTCTAACTTTCCTTTTCCCACTGTTACTTATCAAACATCAGCAAACCTAGCAGCCTTTGTAACTTTAAGCACAGCCAGACAAACCCCAAACACCCTTCTATTAAACTCTTGCTCTACACAAGACAATGAATATGTAGACCTGCCTGGTATTACTATACATGGCCTTGGTATATTAGCTGCATCTAATATTCACCCACAAACTTAGAATGACAATTTGCGGAAGTGTAATTGTTACTTGGGACTCCAAAATTTCTTAAAAAAAAAAAAATAGAGTCTGCACTTCGAATGGGGGAAACAGTATTTTTTTTAAAAAACATTTTCCCCCCATACAGCGCAAGGCTGCCAGCACTGGGAGGGAGCTCCCGGTGTGGCCAGCCATGTTGGGGCCCACGCATGCACATAATGAGTGAGCAGAGAGTCTTGCTCATTATGCACATACGCCCTATATAATATGGCCACCCACACCGAGAGCTTTTTTTAAAAAAAGACAATTGCTTCCCCCAACCAGAGTGTGAGCTCTATTAGACTGCACCTACGTTGGGGGAAACATTTTTTTAGTAATTTAAACCCCCCCCCCCCCTTGTTTTTACGTAATTGCATACAGCAGCACAGAGATTACACAGCAGGAACGCAGAGCAACTTTTAGCTCCATACTTACCATTTCTCCTAACATTTTATTGTGATATTTCACTTCATTTCCAATGTCGATGGTAAGCTACAGGGAAACAAAAACAAACAGCTTTAATCTTAGAAACAAATGTTTTACTAGTTCGCAGATAACTAACTCAATCAAACATACATCAAGCATTTGTAATTGTTTTAAACTTATTTGTAATTGTTATTGCAGTATCCGTATGTCCCTCACTATACCCTGCTCTGCTGCTCCTGACTACATGTACCAATCCAATTGTGGCTAGGGGAGAGCTGCAGTCAGCTCCAATTCCCACAATCCCTTGCATGTACTACCATTAACAGCTTTGGAAAGAAGAGTCATGGAACATGGAATAACCTTTCTAATGTTTTATTTACCAGTAGGTCCTTCCAACGGACACGAGGGCACCCACTCCGTTTAGAAGAAGGGAGGTTCCATTTAAACATTCGGAAAGGATTTTTTACAGTGAGAGCTGTGAGGTTCTGGAATTCATGGAATAACCTTTCTAATGTTTTATTTACCAGTAGGTCCTTCCAACGGACACGAGGGCACCCACTCCGTTTAGAAGAAGGGAGGTTCCATTTAAACATTCGGAAAGGATTTTTTACAGTGAGAGCTGTGAGGTTCTGGAATTCCCTCCCCGAATCAGTCGTGCTGGCTGATACATTATATAACTTTAAGAAGGGGCTGGATGGATTCTTAGCAAGTGAGGGAATACAGGGTTATGGGAGATAGCTCTTAGTACTAGTTGATCCAGGGACTGGTCCGATAGCCATCTTGGAGTCAGGAAGGAATTTTTTCCCCTCTGTGGCAAATTAGAGAGGCTTCAGATGGGGTTTTTTGCCTTCCTCTGGATCAACTAGTAGTTAGGCAGGTTATATATAGGCATTATGGTTGAACTTGATGGACGTATGTCTTTTTTCAACCCAACTTGCTATGTTACTATGTGGAACTGTGCGAGGCACTGTGCGAATCAGAGTCTAGGATTGAGGAGAGTTATTTGTTACCACACTGTTTCAGGAGCACATAGAGACCCACTGAGGGCCCCTTACAGCTTGGCACACCCCAATTAAAATACACTGTCTAATCAGCCACATTCCCAGGTAGAGGACCAGTGGCACCGCTCCATGTGCCCCAGCTAGTGGCAAGCAGTGACAAAACTGTTATGACCACTGGCTGCTGTTTATTACAATAAGCAAATCTGCACTTGGCATGGCACCCAATCACTGATTAGCTTTTTTTTTGGCTTGTAACAGGTAGAACCATGGCTGGAACTAGGGGTAGGCAGAAGAGGCACATGCCTAAAGCACAGCAGTTGGGGGCACGAGGTATGTGCCGCTTTCACCTAACCCCTAAGTCCAGGCCCTTGTCCCCCCCAGCACCCCCACCGCCTAAATGCCTACATTACCTCCTACCCCCAACTTCTGCATGGCCCTGCGCGCCAATTGGCACATGTGCTCATATGGAAATGGGGGGTGGGCAGGAGAGGATGGCCAGGTTGGCCCGGCGCTGGGCAGAACAATGAAAACATAACATTTAATTAGTCATCGTGTGTTGAAAATCTTAGTGTTGATAAATGAGCCCCAATGGCAGTCTAAGAAGCAATACCCCTAAAGATTTATCCCCAGATGCTGGCCTGGTACCCCAAACTATAAATAGCACTAAGCTCCCTGGTCCAATAACCCATAGCAACGAATGTTTGCTCTTAAACAGGTAACACATTATCTGCTGATTGGTTGCTATGGGTCAAAGCAGCTGGGCAAATGTATTGGCTTTATTACATAGCCCCAATAGGGTCACTTTGAAATAAGTGAACAATATTTAAGTAAAACATGAAAATCCCCGAAAGGTTTTTATTAAAAACCAACCAGAGATAATGCCACTAGCTGCCAAAGCAGGACAGGGGGAGGCTGATGATTAGTGATCTGCTACTGAATCAAAACAAGCCAGGCAGCTCAGCTAAGGATTCTGGGAGCTGTAGTCTAACAGCTAGAGGGGTTAGCTTACAGATTTCAAAGCGCTGGCTTTCATTTTCAGGTTCTCAGTCATCCGCTCGTTCTCCTCTTCGTATACACTGTAGCCGCTCATTTCTGTTCTCGGACCCCCCTCCCGGTGCTTCATACCGCCCCGGTCCATGGCTGCAGAGTCCCACTGCCGATTCTAAGTGAAAGGAAAGCGCTCAGAAGAGCAGGCAGCTACCGGCACAGAGCCTCCTACACACTAGCGATTACGTGTCCCGCACTTCAGCATCCGCCAGCGGTGATGACAAGACTGCTTCTACGGAAAGCAGATAGGGACAAAAAGCGTGTATTCTCGTTATTGTCAGAAGCGTTTTAATAATAATATTTTCTATACGGAAATATCAATTATATAGGACACATAAATAATTTCCAGTGAATAATTCATCATTTGCTTCAGTTTATTGCTATAAGAACCGTAACTATGTTGTGTGGCTTCTTGCAACAGCCCAATATAAAGGCGGGAGTTACTTGTGATATATAAAGTGTATAACAAATAGCGGGAGCTGGGGTGCACACTCTAAGACCTGTGGGGTCGGTGAATGGTTTTGGTTAATAATATTGCCTTTGAGCTTTATTTGTATATCATTTGTAACCACTAAGAGGAGACCATTGTAGTGACAAGTAATGTTTGCAATAGGGAAGGGTTGGTGATGTAGCAGGTGACTGGAGTTTATCAGTGTGGGGAAACAAGTATCAGAGAGAGTATTTGTAGGTGGTTTCTAAGGGCTCTGGCACACGGGGAGATTAGTCGCCTGCGACAAATCTCCCTTGTCACGGGCGACTAATCTCCTCGAACTACCATCCCACCGGCGAACATGTAAGTCGCTGGTGGGATGGTACACGCCGTGCAGGCGATTTGATTTTCAGCAATTTGCCGAAATCGCGCCGCCGCGTGTGCCATCCCACCGGCGACTTACATGTTCGCCGGTGGGATGGCAACTGGTGCTAACTCGGGGAGATTAGTCGCCCGCAAACAGGAAGATTTGTCGCGGCTAATCTCCCTGTGTGCCAAAGCCCTAAGAGAAGTGATTTGGAGAGCAACATTAAAAAATGTATAGTTAGATCCAAGGAGAATGGTCATGGTGTAATCACTAGAGTGCAAGCCAGTCAGGCCCTTACTGGCAGTCTATGGCTTTCAGCAAATACCAGGGGGCTGCTATAAGATTCCACAGTCACTAGTGGGCTAGTGGGGGGCTGTTTGGGGCCTCTGTGTACTTGAAATGCCAGGCCTATTTTGAAGCCCAGTCCAGACCTGAATTCAACTACAAGCCACATAGAATCTTTCAGGTGGGACTATAGGTGCATATCCTTTAAAATTACCTCACCTTATTTAGTGGAAGCTATAACCTGGGGAAAAATAAGAATTGATGATAATGGGCAAAGCTAGAGTCTTGCTAGAACATTTATGCTCCCTTAAAAAAGTGAAGTTGTTCATATGAGGGTATATTATCTACCATGCTGGTGATGCCAAGCAGAGAGTCTTATTATTGTTTGGGCATAACTTGCAGGGTGTCTTAGAGAAACAAATAGTTCCCTACTTTCTACACCAAGGACTTCTTGTTATCCAATATTAATCCTGTTTATACAAGCTAAAGTTCTATATCATTACGATGGGCAAAATCTTCGCAAGAAAATTCTGGAGCAATTTGAGCCATAGTCTTACTGATATATTTGGAGGTATATTACACTTTGCAGATGATACACATGGGCCATAATGCAGACCAAATGTATGCTTCTGGGAGGAATTTCACCATTTAAACACAGAGGAAATTGGGAACTCAAAACAGAGGGAAGTATGGTGGATACATAAGTTACAATTGCTGGCACCAAAAGGATTGAATAGGGACCTACTGTATATCATTTCTTATGAATTGGGCGATTCAATAAATAGTATGCTTTGATTTGTTTTCGGTTCAGTTTTAAATGTAAATCATAGGAAGTAGAAGTATGGTATATTGTATTGTTTATATCAGTTGCTTAGATACCATAATGTTGTCACTTTTTGTGTTAGGCTTTTTAATCGGTAGAATAATAGACCTGTAGAATGTCATTGTTTTGTTGAGCTTGATAACTGGCCACAGTGCATGCCAAACCGTTGCTGAATACTTTATGCAGTGCAGGTTCTTGCGTGATGTATTTTACTGTTTTGGATTGAATAAACTTTTTTGCAATTCTAAAGTATTGCATGCTGCATATTCTTGCTTCTAATTTATATACAAGGGAGAAAACACGGAAGTCCCCTGTCTGAGGTTGTGCGCCACAAAACACACTTTATTGATTATAACACAAGTGCTACTGTTACTTGTATTCCTATATATATATTTTCAAGGAAATCTGTAACTGCGCAGATCTTCCAATGAGAAAGCAAAATTTCAGTCTGAAAGGGGAAATAAATCTCTGGACCAGTAGATGAGATGGTTCATTTTAAGGTGCCAAGTGAGCGGATCTTCCCCTGATATCCCCCACCTATGGGTGGGCGATATCGGGAGAATCCAGGCTAATTCGATTGTTTGGCCCTGGGGCCAAATGATCGAATTATTACGGCGGGTATAGGCAAAGTCGGTCTGGGGACCGTATCAGCAAGATCTGCCCGATTTCAGGCCAGATATTGGTCAGGCATACATGGGCCGATTAGCTGCCGAATCGGACTAAGGGACTGATATCGGCAGCTAGAATCAGCCCGTGTATGGGGACCTTTAGGCTGGTAAGATAAAATCTGCTATTCTGTTTATACGTTATGCCTTTACAACATATGCTTTTTTCAATAAAAAGACATTGGCAATGAACAGAGAACGCTATCTTGTCGGCAAAAAAAATGTACAGGAGAAACAGAACAGATTTACATCTCTTCATGATTACAGCTTGCATAAAATTGAAATACAGAATAAACATGACTTCACAGCAGATGCAAATCTGTTCTAAATGCACTTGATCAATAGAGATAATATTGTGATATCATAGATAAAAATCTCAGTGCGTAGAATAAAATGCTTCTAGACACAAGAGAACTGAAATGGATTGAATTGTTCTCTTCAGGGGAAGCTAATCAATCATTCTCCGCGGCAGTAAACACTTCAGAAAGGCCAGGAGGTGTAGTGTGAAATGGGAGAAGATAACATTTACCAACTTGAAATTGGCATTTCCTCACATGCACCCTTTAGTAAAACGAGGATGAGCAACGTGCGGCCGCACAAAAGTAATCAACACTGAGGAAGGTCATGAAAGACTATCAAAAAGTCATTTCAAACACATGTGTTGAGAAAAATGATAAGTCTGCAGGAATATCCTCACTTGAACACAGATGAATCAATCGGTAGCGCAGTCATGGTGAGAGATCAGCCTGAGATTCAGTGAGGCTTGAGGGCCAACCTTACAATTTAAGGGCTGCAATAGAGGAAACAATTACAATGCCGGGGTGAAAAGCGCTTTTTCCTTAATCCACAAACGGTTTCATTGTGATTTGGCAAGAAGGTGGTCAAAGTGGAATTGCTTTTAAGCTTGGCTGCTGCTGCACAGCACAGTGATGCTGATGGAAATGTTTAAATGGATTTTTGAGAATATTGCATTTCAGTGTTTTCTAAAAACAGGTTTTCATTGCAGATTTATTTATTATCATTACTACACTGTATCTGTGTACAGGGGCACTGGTGCCATAAGGTGACCTGATAAACTTGGCTGCCTGAAGATTCCAGGGACAGCAAAAAGCTGCTCCTGAAAACATAAAGAAATTGGTATTTTGGCTACTGATAAATCATATAAGTGTAGGGATCCCCAGATTTGGGCCCCTTAGGGGGGTTCCCATTTAGACAGGCACTAGAGGGTGGCCTCATGGGATTTGGACACCTAAAGGTGGTCCTAGATGTTTTTGTGTGAAAAGGGAGTTTCCCTGCAAGTTAACAGCAATCACTAGATGGCGATGTGCTAAAAGTATAAAAGGGCATGCAGACATTTTCTTTTAGGTTTTAGTCATGGAACCACCCCTCTGTGAAGAGGATATCTACAGGCTGGAGTTCTAGCTTAGGAGTTTCTAGATAGGATAACTTGGGGGGAGTACCGTGGGTAACCCAACAGGAGAGAGGTTCTCTAAGAGTGAAGTTAACAGAGACGGAGAAGGTGCCCTGATGCATGTGTTCCACTCCTGGAGAGATCTGCCCTGAAGAGATTCACCTGGTTCACTATATCCAAGTGTGTCTGGCTCTTTCCTATCAAGGGATCACCTACAGGCCGGTAAGCTAATACCCCAAGGGAGGGGCAAGGTACCGGGAGTTGTGTGGAGTCCCAGTCAAGGAGTCTGCATAATACCAAGTTCCCAGGGTGGGGAGTTATAGTCCCACAGTATCACCCCTGGGTGGAGGCACACCATTGAACTGTACAGCACCTGTCCCCCATAGTAAGCAGGGGCTCAGGACTCCTGTAGCGCCAAAAGTATCAGCAGTAGCAGCACTGACAGCTAAAGTGGGCTACAGAAGCATTAAATAAATCCAAAACAATTAATCCGTATTGGAGGCAAAACAATCCTATCAGGTTATAGAAATGATTTTTTAGTACTTAAGGTATGGAGATCCAAATTACAGAAAGACCCCTTATCCAGAAAACCCCAACTGTCCAACATTCTGCATAATAGATCCTATACAAGTTTATGTATAATTTCTTTGATGACAAATGTATTTAAACAAAAACCCCAGCCAGGGCCAAGTTAGTCAGTTTGGGGTACCTGACACTACAGAAAAGTATAGTATAGTATAGAAAACTAATCTGAGGGGCTTAAAATTAAAGTAAGAAGGGGTGCCCAACATGCCTGCTGTTATAAACTACAGCTCCATCAAAGCTTTTGGCTATGACTGCAGTTTCGACATCCCTAATAGATGTACCAATAATATCTACCAATTGTTGCACTTTTTTCTGTGTTTTTATGCTCACTCTCTAGTATTGTTGTCCTATCTATTACTAGGTATATGTGGGCAAGACAACACTCAATCTAGAACTCAATCAAGTGTAGCTTGATAAAAAATGCCTGACAAAACAACCAGAATCTCTATGTAAACAGATATTATAGGGGAAAATCAGCAGTGTAACTTGCAAGTTCTGGCCCCCCCACAAAAATATCTTTGGAAGGATCCGGCACAAATAGTCCTCCCCCCCTCCTGGCCCACATACTACCTGCTTCCGCAACAGCTCTAGTTTTTGGCGAAGCTTAAGTTAGGAGTGGGCCTGGGAGGGGGGACAAAGATACAGCAGACCACATGGTCTAATGGGTCTGGGTCTAATGTACATATATTTACACCACTTGGGAAAATATTTAGATACACTGTGTGGGTTTTCCGTCTTTTGTTTTTCACAAAGCAGACATAGCAAGACTATTTTCTTAACTAATGTTATTTTGCACAGAGCACTTCAAAGAACCCAAAAAGCTTTTAGGTTGCAAATCTATTCCAAGAATCAAAGATATGAGCAAGTATTTATGTTTATTAAACAAATCAAAGTATTATGCAAATGGAAGTGGCAAGGAAAGCTATGATTTCACATGGAGCGAGCCAGCTGTGTATCTGAAACATATAGAATAAACAAGGTGAGCACCTGCATGGAATAAAGGGGGTGCTTTCTAGCAGTATAATCAGTGGGCCTGGAGCTTAGAATAATAGTAGGTGCATTCTTTGTACAGGCAGGGATGCTTAAACCAGATCTTATAGAATGACCTATTCCTAGCAACTTTTCAATTCAATTTCATGTTTAAGTTTTTTTTTTTTTTTTAAATGATATGCTTTTACTCTTTCCAGCTTTCACATGGGGGGGTCACAGATCCCAGCAGCCAAAAAATGATTGCGAGTAATGTTTATTACCTTGTGGCAATCCAAATCTTTCGCCCCTATACAGAGATGCATCCCCTACTGTCTCCCTGGCTGCTTGGCCCTAACTGAGCTTTATCAGCTACATGCTGCTTTTGTGTTTGGTGCCTATGCTAACAAACATGGTGGCTACTGGCTAGTGGCCCAGGTACATAGCATTTAAAGTATTTCAGCACCAAAGGAGTCCATTTTCATGACATAGGCATAGGTGGAGCAATGGGATCACAGACCAAAGGTGGAAGGTCGGTTATATCTTCTAGAAAATTTAATGTATGGGCACAGACCTACAACTGCTTCATGCAATTCTGAAGTGCTCTTAGAAAGAACTAAGTGCATATTGTAAAAGACTTATTTTTGATACATATAATAAAGTATATTTTTTCAATCCAAATTAACAAACCGCATTTTACTGTACCAAAGTGTAACCCTGTATTTGTTAATTCACCTGATCTGTCATTTAATACCGACCCCCCTCTCATTCAAATCAAATCTGACAGTGAGGTGAAAGCATCCTATATGTATCTCATTACTGTATAGAATGGAGCTTTCATCTTCTTTGTATTTCAAACCCTTGTATGGTCCTTATCATTTGGATAATATTACTATGAACATTTTATAACATGGTCTTCTCTTTATGGAGAATAAGTTATGCAAATAAATTCAACTGTAAAATAGAGCAATCATCATGCTAGGAGCGTGCCGCTGTTAAGTGTTGGTCTGCACTTGCCTTTAAGAAATATGCAGATCTTTCACTCCCGGGCAGGGGGCTGGCCAGTTAATTTGCAGAGGCTTTGTCGGAGTGATTTTCAAGTCTTTTCAGGCATTTTGTCATAATCACCTAAGAGGTGAAAATAAGTGTAGGACCCCCCCACTCCTACCTCCTACTCTCGCACAAATGTCAAGCTGTGGGGCAAAATTAATGAAGTTACACTTTCTAAATGTGCACATCATGGTTCATCCAGATTCCGTAGTTATGAAAAAGAATACAATTTTGCAATTACATTCCATTGTGTATTGCAGCTTTAGCCGAGGAATGGCCATACTCCCAAGCTGGCGTGGGAGCCAACTGCTCATACCTGGCTAACATGGATTCTTTACACTAATGCATTATAGCAAGTAGGGTCAGCTTTAAAGGAGAAGGAAAGTCAAAGTCACTTGGGGGTGCCAAAATGTTAGGCACCCCCAAGTGACTTCAATAGCCTACCTTTTACCCTGGGCTGGTGCCCCTGTTCAGAGAGAACAGCACCAGCCTGGGGTAGCTGCCAGCGCTTCCTCGTTCTTTGTTCGCTGCGCGCGCATGCGCATTAGAGTGAATAGTGGAACTTTAACAGAGAAGTCGTCTTTTCACTCTACTGCGCACGCGCCGGTCCCGGACATTCAGCAGCAGCGCGAGTAGGAAGGATGAAGCGCTCGCTACAGGTACCCTGGGCTGGTGCTGTTTTCTCTCCTAACAGGGGCACCAGCCCGGGGTACAAGGTAAGCGATTAAAGTTACTTGGGGGTGCCTAACATTTTGGCACCCCCAAGTGACTTTGCCTTTTCTTGTCCTTTAAGTCCTGATCTTAAAAAGTGATGCAAAATTAATAAAGTACAGGTATTGGACCTGTCATCCAGGATCTGGGGTTTTCTGGATAAGGGATCTTTATGTAATTTGGATCTCCACAATTTAAGTCTGTTAAAGATCATTTAAATAAGGAATAAACCCAATAGGATTGTTTTACCTTCAATAAGGAGAAATGATATCTTAGCTGGGATCAAGTACGAGGTACTGTTTTATTATTACAGAGAAATAGGAAATCATTTTTAAAAACTAGAATTATTTGCTTATAATGGAGTCTATGGGAGATGGCCTTTCCTTAATTCGGAACTGTCTGGATAACAGGTTTCCGGATAAGGGATCCCATACCTGCATAAAATGCTATTTATTTAATATTGATTTGATTTGGATAAAAGGTTCTTAATGCTGAAGGCACACAAAGTTAGTGACTGTAGAACACAAGTGCATAGCAGTCACTATGTATAGGCAATTCCCTGTGCCTGTACCTGGAGCCTTTGCTTTGGCCCGGTGCAGGAAGACAGAGTGGTTTCGGCACCCAAATAGCCTTGTATACATTTTGGAGACTAAATCCGTTCCGTGTGCCTGCAATAGCTCTGGGTACATGCACAAGGAAAGGCTTAGCCAGTGTATGGGGCTGATTCTTGGCCTGCATTTATCCACAGGTGCAAAATCAGCTCCAAGTAGCATCAGCCATACAAAATGCAAAGGCTGCAAAATGTTCGTCATAATAAGAGAATTTCACCTGCAACTAGCCTACCATTCTAAAGAAAGATTAGCTGCACCTAAGTACGCAGGGCAACCTGCGTGTTAACTGCTGCAGCTCAGAAAGTATAGGGTGGGCCAAGGGCAATTCATGGCTCAGTGCTGCCCTGATGCAGCCCAGTCAATGCTGCCCCCTCCTGCTTAGTATTTTTGTGTCAGAGCAGGTCAAGGGAGTGCGGGGGCACACCTATAGTAGCAATAGCGCTCTCTGCACTAGAAGAGATGAAATTCTGATTTTAAAAATTGGCTCTTACATTTACGAGGGGAGGTTTTTTCCTACCGCTGGTAATTTTTCTGGGTGCTGCCGCCTGTGGTGATTTTCTCAACTCATGTCATAGCAGCAGCGCCCGTGGGGGCACACGTCACTGAGATGCTGAATGCCGAAAGTGGTGCCAAAAAATGTATACATCGCTGCATTTGTCTAACACATCTACCCCGGGGACCCCAAAAATGCTTTAATATTCGGGGAAAAAAACTGGATTGTGGGTTAAAAAACACAGTGATTGCACTTGAAATTGCACTTTGCTCACGGCTCTTGCAGTCATAAATGACCCCTTATCTATATCAGCTGAATTAATGGTAGGAATACAGTGTACAAACCTGCTTCCACCATGTTTTCTCTGTTTGTGGGGAAATCTAGGCTTGTGCTGTCCAGCTGGACTTATACTCCATACTGGATTTACAGGGCGAACACACACAGGGCGATTAGTTGTCGTAACTTTTAATTAAGCTAGTCGCGGCTACTAATCGTGGTGAGTTTTCACCCATAGAGTATAATGGCCATCGCTGCGACTAATTGCTCGCGCATTTACGCTGTGCAGATTAGTTATCGCAACTTTTTTACAAAGTCGCGGCAACTAATCGCCCCATGTGTCTTCGTCCTTACACATGTTTAGAAGCTCTGTAATAATAAAGATTTTGATAGAAAGAAGCATTGTGACAGGGTCTAACTGGTGCCCGAAGCATCCTGGGAATGAAAGTTCTGTAAACCTTTATTTTTAGCTTCTATACATGAATCTAAAGGTGGCATACACAGGACAATTCTGGCTAACCAACTAGGCGTTCTGCTGCCAAACAACTGGCTTTTCTCCAGGAGGCACATGAATAGCTCTATAGCATTGATCCAGTTTTTCAGCCAATTCCACCAGCAAACAAACGTTAATGGAAGCAGGAGGGCTGTGTGGCCCCTGTCACTTCCGGTTCTGCTGAGGGCACAAGCACGGCACTAAACATGGTACAGCAATTTGTTTTTCTGGTAGTCAAATAAATATTAATCCTCAGGTAGAATTGAATGCAGCATTGTTTGTGTACATAGCAATGTCATTTGTAATCTATTACCTTCTGTTATGACTAAAGATGTAACACCAGTTGTCACACCTCTGAATAAAGCATCTTGCCTTCTCTTGTTATGTGTTTCCTAGCTGTATGTATTTATATTTATGTTTTTTATTGGAATCATGGGTAGAAATGCTGAATATGGACTTTTTCCATGTAATTTAAGGATGTGCTTACACTTCTCGTTACCCACTAATGCATCATTTTGTCCTACTCCTCGTATTTCTTTGGCATGATGATGGATAAAAGTCAAGTGTTGGTGACATTTTGGGCTAGAAAATGCTTTTAAACATCCCAAAAAGGAACCTGATGCTGGGTGTGTTTTGTAACGTAATAGCCAACGTAACCCAAAACAACATCTGTGTCTTTTGCATTTTAGGAAACAAATATACTATTTTGCTACTCTGCCTGAACTGTGAGGCTAACGATTATTCATCAGTGCCTCAGGTAGGGTTCTACTCAGCTCCCTTAAACATGAGTTCAACTGAGACTGAAAATGTCAATTAGGTAATAAAGGGTATATTTTGACATACAGTTGTTATTTGTATTGACCTGGAAGGCACAAGGTAACCCTTTCCAATATTAGGGCCTTCACCTCACACAACATTTTTGCTTTGTATAAAACCCATATTGCCCCCCCCCCCCCAAATAGCTGTTGTTAGAACATAGTGGTCCCTCTATTGTCAGACCACTTGTCTAACTAACTCTATATCTGTCTAGCCTCCTGTTCACCTAAGGAGTACAGTATAATTAACCTGGATTTTCTTGGTAATGAGGAGGGAGGTCACAGACTAAAAGCTGCCATACACACTTTAGTGAGGTCGCCAAACAAGCAGATCTTTCTCCCAATAGGTGGGTGATATCAGGTGAATTCAAATGTTTGGCCCTAGGCGTATACTGAATGATGGGCATAGGAGCCATCAGACCAAGGACCGCATATAAGAACTGGCTATTTTTCAGCCAGATATCGGTCAGGAGGCCCTTTGGAGGGTCCTTATTCAGGGGCAGATAAGCTGGTGAATTGGTCTGAAGGACCCATGTATAGCCACCTTAAGGCACAATACCAACAACACCCCAATTACCCAGGCAAGCCTTTTTTGGGCAGGTCCTTCTTTACTTCTGGTATCATTTATTAGTATAACACTTTTATTGTACTACGCTAAGGAATATATAAGGAATATGTCTATAAAGTCTATAAATATGTGTTTACAATAATAATGTATACAGTACATAAAAAGGATAAATGGCCTGTTAGGGAAATATAAGAATCTTAAAAGTCAGTGGGGTAATTTAATTTCTTTTTAAAAGCATCTGGCCAGTGGCCTACCAACCAGCCACCCCCCTCCCCCACCGCAGTCCACTGTGGAACACACGGCCATTCCGACCTTCCCACTTCTGATGTCAACACAGACATTAGCTAAGGGGACTGGGTTTGGTTTTCAAGTCCCTTTTAAACTGAAAAGGGGCAGGTTAGGGGCAGTTTGCAAGTGCAAAAAACAAGGTGGATTGTGTCTGTTTTATGCTCTCTGCACTCCACCCTCAATGTTGTAAGTGAGCCCTAATGAAACTCCAAAACGAATATACTAATATTTTAAAATAAGGAGTAAATCCATTCTCTTATGACACAAATTACATCACTAAAGGCAATTTATAAGTTTAGTATGTGTCTGTAAACATAGGCAGATTTTCAATAAGGTTTGGGGAGGCTAACCTGCTTGGCATCTATGCACAGGTACTATACACGGGTACTATACACAGGCACTATAGACAGGTACTATACAGGGGCACTATACACAGGCACTATACACAGGCACTATACATGGGTACTATACACGGGTACTTTACACAGGTACTATACATGGGTACTATACACAGGCACTATACACAGGTACTATACATGGGTACTATACACAGGCACTATAGACAGGTACTATGCAGGGGTAATATACACGGGTACTATACACGGGTACTATACACAGGCACTATACATGGGTACTATACACGGGTACTATACACGGGTACTACCGGTATACACAGTCACTATACACGGGTACTATACACAGGCACTATACACGGGTACTATACACAGGCACTATACACGGGTACTATACACGGGTACTATACACAGGCACTATACACAGGCACTATACACAGGTACTATACAGTTCTAAGGGCTGAATCACTAGCTGCAATTACATTTTTTTTTTTTTGCCTGACCTGACATCTATAATATTCCTATCCCCTACCCTAACAGATGGAAGAGTTAACTCTTTCCCCCTGAAAAAGCTCATTGTGCTTTTATATATTTGTTGTTGTTGTTTTTTGCACTTAATATTTTTTTTTTTACTTTTGTCATTGTTTTGTTTATTTCTAGTTAGTTACAGTGAGGCCAATGTTGTGTATCAGTGCCAGTGTTACAGTGCCAGGGCCTGAATATCTGCCATCAGTACCCACTGCGTCTCACTGCATATAATGTGCTAAATACAGAAAATCTTTTCCTGTTCCTGCAAGCCGATTCTGCTGTGCTGTAATTGGATCTTTCTTATTGTAGATTCTCCATCAGAGCACAGCTTTCTCGACAGACAGTAAAATTGACCAATCAAGGCACAGATGCAGACAAGGGATCGGGAGATATTACAAACTGAAGGCAGTGCAGAAATGAAGACTGAAAAGAAGAATCTGCAGACTGTAACTTTACCTAAGAACGCTCAACTTTTGCTGCAGATTTCATCCCACTCCCACAGGTAATGTACACAGGTACTATACACAGGCACTATACACAGGCACTATACACAGGCACTATACGCAGGCACTATACGCAGGCACTATACGCAGGCACTATACCCAGGCACTATACCCAGGCACTATACCCAGGCACTATACGCAGGCACTATACGCAGGCACTATACGCAGGCACTATACGCAGGCACTATACGCAGGCACTATACACGGGTACTACCGGTATACACAGGCACTATACACGGGTACTATACACAGGCACTATACACAGGTACTATACACAGGTACTATACGCAGGTACTATACGCAGGCACTATACGCAGGCACTATACGCAGGTACTATACACCGGTACTATACACCAGTACTATACACCAGTACTATACACCAGTACTATACAGTTCTAAAGGCTGAATCACTAGCTGAAATTAAATAGTTTTTTTTGCCTGACCTGACACCTATAATATTCCTATCACCTATCCTAACAGATGGAAGAGTTAACTCTTTCCCCCTGAAAAAGCTCATTGTGCTTTTATATATTTGTTGTTGTTGTTTTTTGCTCTTACTATTTTTTTTTACTTTTGTCATTGTTTTGTTTATTTCTAGTTAGTTACAGTGAGGCCAATGTTGTGTATCAGTGGCAGTGTTATAGTGCCAGGGCCTGAATATCTGCCATCAGTACCCACTGCATCTCACTGCATATAATGTGCTAAATACAGACTGCGTCTCGCTTCATATAATGTGCTGGTTTTATAAATACCGACTGCCTCTCACTGTATGTAATGCGCTAAATACAGACTGCGTCTCACTGTATATAATGTGCTGGTTTTGTAAATACAGACTGCGTCTTACTGTATATATATGTGCTGGTTTTGTAAATATAGACTGCGTCTCACTGTATATAATGTGCTGGTTTTGTAAATACAGACTGCGTCTCACTGTATATAATGGGCTGGTTTTGTAAATACAGATTGCGTCTTACTGTGTATAAAGTGCCTCGGATGTCAGTACCAACTGCCTCTCTCTGTATAAAATTAACTTAAACACATCTAAAGGGGTGGTTTACTTTTCAGTTAACTTTTAGTATGTTATAGAATGGCTTATTCCTAGCAACTTTGCAATTGGTCTTTCTAATTATTTTTTAATTTTTTATAGTTGAATAATTTGCCATTCTTTTCTGCCTCTTTTCAGCTTTCAAAGGCTACAATTTTATTATTATTGTCATTTTTTATTACCTATTTTTCCATGCAGGCCCCTTAACTATTCATATTCCCATCTCTTGTTTAAACCACTACCTGGTTGCTAGGGTAAATAAGACCCTAGCAACCAGATAGCTGCTGAATTGCCAAATGGAGAGCTGCTGAACAAAAAGCTAAATAACTGAAAAAACATTAAAATTAAAAGAGTACCAATTTCAAATTGTCTCAGAATTTCAATGTCTACATTATACTAAAAGTTAATTTAAAGGTGAACTACCCCTCACAGAAGTGCATGTATGGATACTTTTGCATCTTAAGCATTTTAGGGTAAAAAACAGCCCTCCCACCAGCACTTTTGCACAGTATCCCTGGGAGTCAGTGGGAACCGCAAGAGGTAGTTGGGAGGTAAATTTTTTACACCAGCAGTGAATCCACTAAGGGGGAGATTTATTAAGACACAAACGCTCGGAGCATTCAATCGAACGTATTTTCACCGCTTTTTTGGCGCTTGCGAAACTTTTTCGTACGCCCGTGCGACTTTTTCGTACACTTGCACGACCTTTTCGTACGCTTGCGCGAAAAATTCGGAAAGGTTCTGCCGCTGTTTACAATCGTTTGGTACGAAAACTTTGTGACTTTCGGATCGCCAATACGATATTATCGTGACTAATACGATTTTTTCGTAAGCATTTTCGGGATATTTGCGATCTTCAGAAATTATCGTATCCAATCCGAATTTTACCCATTCGGGATTTGAACTCTTGTTTTAATGAATCGGCCCCTACGTCTCACATTAGCTGTAGGTCAGTCTATGTACATCCCATCTTTAGCCTCCCCAAACAAAAAAGTCACCCTCCGCCCATGTCTGTAGATATATATATACAGTATTTAGTTTTGTTAGAGCAGGGGTGGGCAAACTACGGCCCGCGGGCCACATCCGGCCCCTTGGCCTTTTTAATCCGGCCCGCCGACGATGCCAAGTCTCATCACGCGAGACTTGGTGTCATTGGCGGGCCGGAATTAAAGAGACGAAGGGGGCGTAACGCTGGCCTGGCCCTGCCTGCCCTGGCCCGGTCCGGCCCGGGGGTGAGTAAATGTGGCCCGTGAGCCAAAAAGTTTGCCCACCCCTGTGTTAGAGTATGCTTATATTCTGTGTTTCCAGCTGTGCCTTGCAGAGAAATGAAGATGTTTCGGAGGAATTAGACATTAAGATAATGCTCTGAGCTTCCATTGTGCCTTTTGAAGTTCTGCTCCGTAATGCTTTTATCTGTAGTAATGTTTCTCCTGCCCATCATTTCATTTCTGCAGCATATCTCTTTAATCAAATAATGCGCCGCACATATTCTTCCCTTTGTAATATCTTCAGATTTGAATCATTTCTCTGTAATTATATTTGGTCGCTGTTAGATATCTGTAAGTGCGGCAGAGGCAATTTCATTTTCTGCTGTATTCTTCCTCTAATTACAGCCGTGATTACATTTTAGTCGTCGATGTTTCAATATTAACTGATAACAACTTATATTCCAGAATTAAACAAAAAATAGTCGGAGATTCTGAGCTTTCTTACAAGTGACAATTAATGAGTAATAGTAAACAAAATGTGTAGTCATTTCTATTTTTACCATTCCAAGAAGGCAATATTCTGTACATTTAAGGTTGAGTAAAATGAAAGCATATTAACACTTTGGGGTCAGATTTAGCAAATTTCTGTCTGGGAACATTTGAGCATTGATGGAATTGATTCAATTGGCCAATTAATTTGATGCACCATATTGATCATTCTGATAGATCTCATCATATGGGCTGTAGTATTTGTTATCCCAGAATAGCCACATAAGCACTTGGTCTGGGATGCTGGATCCCATAGAAGGTTGTTGTTAATAATAAAATCTTAAAAAAGTTTTAAATACAGGTATGGGATCCCTTATCCGGAAACCCATAATCCGGAAAATTCAGAATTACGGAAAGGCCATCTCTCATAGACTCCATTATAAGCAAATAATTCTAATTTTTAAAAATGGTTTCCTTTTTCTCTGTAATAATAAAACAGTACCTGTACTTGATCCCAACTAAGATATAATTACCCCTTATTGGGGCAGAACAGCCCTATTGGGTTTATTTAATGGTTAAATGATTCCCTTTTCTCTGTAATAATAAAACAGTACCTGTACTTGATCCCAACTAAGATATAATTACCCCTTATTGGGGCAGAACAGCCCTATTGGGTTTATTTAATGGTTAAATGATTCCCTTTTCTCTGTAATAATAAAACAGTACCTGTACTTGATCCCAACTAAGATATAATTACCCCTTATTGGGGGCAAAACAAGCCTATTGGGTTTATTTAATGGTTAAATGATTCCCTTTTCTCTGTAATAATAAAACAGTACCTGTACTTGATCCCAACTAAGATATAATTACCCCTTATTGGGGGCAGAACAGCCCTATTGGGTTTATTTAATGGTTAAATGATTCCCTTTTCTCTGTAATAATAAAACAGTACCTGTACTTGATCCCAACTAAGATATAATTACCCCTTATTGGGGCAGAACAGCCCTATTGGGTTTATTTAATGGTTAAATGATTCCCTTTTCTCTGTAATAATAAAACAGTACCTTGTACTTGATCCCAACTAAGATATAATTACCCCTTATTGGGGGCAGAACAGCCCTATTGGGTTTATTTAATGGTTAAATGATTCCCTTTTCTCTGTAATAATAAAACAGTACCTGTACTTGATCCCAACTAAGATATAATTACCCCTTATTGGGGCAGAACAGCCCTATTGGGTTTATTTAATGGTTAAATGATTCCCTTTTCTCTGTAATAATAAAACAGTACCTGTACTTGATCCCAACTAAGATATAATTACCTCTTATTGGGGCAGAACAGCCCTATTGGGTTTATTTAATGGTTAAATGATTCCCTTTTCTCTGTAATAATAAAACAGTACCTTGTACTTGATCCCAACTAAGATATAATTAATCCTTATTGGGGGCAGAACAGTCCTATTGGGTTTTATTCAATGTTTAAATGCAGACTTAAGTTATGGAGAACCAAATTTCGGAAATATCCCTTATCCGGAAAACCCCAGGTCCCGGGCATTGTGGATAACAAGTCCTATAACAGTACGTTGTTTTTGAAGGAATAGTAACACCAAAATATAAAAGTGTTTTAAAGTATTTAAAATATAATGTACTGTTGTCCTGCACTGGTAACACTGTTTGTTTTAGAAATGCTCCTATAGTTTATATAAATAACCAGCTGTATAGCCACGGGGGCAGCCATTTAAGCTGGAAAAAAACAGAAAGGCACAGGTTACATAGCAGATAACAGATAAGCCCTGTAGACTATAATGGGGCTTTATCGGTTATCTGCTATGTAACCTGTGCCTTTTCTGTTTTTTTTCCAGCTTAAATGGCTGCCCCCATGGCTACACAGCAGGGTATTTAGATAAACTATAGGGTTTCTTAAACAAGCAATCAACTTTTACCAGTGCAGGGCAACAATACATTATATTTGAATTAATTTGATACATTTACATTTCTTGGTGTTACTGTTCCTTTAAGGGGACCTTGGAGGCAGGGACCCCAGCCAAAACATGGCTCAGCGTACAGAAGGTGGGGCCCCAAACAGAAGCAGTTTATAAGATCTCACTATCCCTTGGCCTTCTCAGGCCAGCAAGCTGTCATAATCCTGCCTTTCATCCTCTAAGATGGGGTCTGCACACGCTACATACTAGACTATGAGATGGTCCAGAAGGTGTTTTGGATCTGCATATAATTTCATTACAATCCTCTCTTTATTACATATGTAAAGAGGCCTGTGTTGTCTTTCTGATTTGCCATATTTTATCTGGTGTTTCCTGTTCCATTGCCCTTTATTAACAAGGATCCATGAGTCTCAGGGACATTCAGGCCTCGGGCAAAACCCATCTAGGGCCACAAGAGATGTTGTATGAATGAGCAGATGTAACTTTAAGAGCAGAACTTTTGTACTGGGTAGGAGAGAGCACTACAGAGCAGCAATAGAGAAAGCGTAGCTCCTCTTTGACCCCAGACTGCTGCCACGGCAAAGGTTTTTCAGGGCCCAGAATGTCTCAATAATTCCTACTCGCATCTTCCCTTAACTACATAGTTACTGTGTGAGACAGGAGAATATAACATGGGCCGCTGCTTACATCTCCCATTCCAGTTATCTGCCAGTGAAGGGCATCTCTGCACACAGCATTACAGAAAGACATGCACCCAATAGGACTGTTTTGCCTCCAATAAGGATTATTTCTTTGTTAGGATGAAGAACAAGGTATTGTTTTATTTTATTGTTTTTATTTTCAGGGAAAAAAGAAATAATTTTTAATAATTTAATAATTATTTGCTAATAAAGGAGTCTATAGTCTACCCCAACGTAATTCAGAACTTTCTGGATAACTGGTTTCCTTGTAATGGATTCCATACCTGTAATATTTTTCTTTTAACAATATTGACAGCAAAATCAGTCTATTACTGTGTATAAAACCAACTGTTTTTACTGAACCTGGACAATTCCACCCCACAAATCAGTTTATCAGTTATACAAGTGAGCACTTTATCTTTATTAGACTTGCTATTCCTGGGGAAATAAGCTAATTACTTTACATTGACTGTTTATTGAAATAATCGTTTTATTATTTTCATTAGGAAGTTCAATTCGCATCTCCGCAATTTCCATATTGCTAAAGATTTCAAAATTAAATGAAAGCATGCAAATTAGCTGTTAATTAAAAGCTTTTTTTTAATGATTGCACAATTACAATGCAATGGAAAGTAAAGCAATTAAGCCTCTGGACATGGGACTTACAGGAGCCTGATGAAGAGTTGCATGTTAATGACTTAATAATGTGTGACTGGAGCCATAAAGCCAAGTTCAGTAGGTCCAAAGCGTTGGCTACCACCCTATTCCTCATTTGTTTCCTAGCATACGTGGTTATGTCCAGAGACGTGAAACCCAATAGCTTTGTGGTTGGCACTGCTTCCTTGCATCCCTGGGTTTATTTCCAACCTGGGCACTATGTTCTTTCTGAGTTGATTTCTTCTGGATATTACATTTTCCTCCCACACCATAAAAATATACATACAGGTTACAGGGCACCCCTCCATAAGGCAATGTGATATCCTAGTAGTCACAGCTGCAGTGTGTGTGGCAGGTTACCGGGGCAAAAAAGTTAACCCTGGCAACTTTAGGAGCTGAAATTCAATTTTCTGGGTTCCTCATTTCCCATAGTGTGTGAATGTGATAGGAACCTTGGACTAGAAGCTTCAATGGGGCATGGACTCGTGTGCATGGTCTGTGTAACATCTAGGTTATAACATTAATGTCCTTGGCAACCACCGTTTGCTTGAATGGTAGAATCTAGGATACTATATAAATATATATTATAATTACAAAAACATCCCAGAAACCAGATAGAATTTTAACTTGTAATTTGCAGAAACAAAAGACACAGATTACAACACAAATCGTGCTTTGGTTAATTCAGTCTTCAACATCCCAAACATTCATGTAAAGGCTTACTTCTCCTTTAACCCCTTATATGCTCTGGATTGTAAAATCTAACAACTAACATGGACGACTGTCCAGTCTGTGTAGAAGATATCCAGTACTATCACCTGAGGCAGTATTACAGTTCTGAGAACCTAGCTCCCAAATAACAAAATTCCATGGCCAGATAAGATTTTCTTATTTTTTATTAGAGACCATTAACGCAGGAAAGTAATGAAACCTTCATATGAATTTCACAGCAGGGAAAGGGTTATGGTAAAGCAAAGACAGACAGGGCAAGTGACTGCGGTGACTAGTTGCTGCAACAGCTACCCCTGTGCAAAAAGTATACAAGTCGCAGGAAGTACGAAATCTACCGCGTGGTGCAAGTCGCTGTTATTTTAGCAGTGGTAATTAGTCACCGAAACTGGATTTTTAAAAATCACAGCAACTAATCGCCCTGTCTGTCCTTGCCCTGCTGCTGTGTATTTGTTATTTGTTGTGATGTCTACAACACCCTTCTCTTCAATCTCAGGCCTGTTGTGTTTAAAGACTAATAATGAGCTAATATCCACAGATTTGCTTCCTCTGTGAGCTCACAAAATCAAAATCCCCCTACCCTGAGAAAAGGTAAATGTGGTATCATCTTTTGCTTGTACCCTTTATGGCAGAGTATTTTAAGTGGTTGCTTAAACAGTTCTTTCACAATACTTGTAGTCTTTATGAGGCCTGGAGTAGCCCATGGCACTGTACTCTGCATACAATGGACACGGCACCAAAACAGCTCGTATAAGATGATGACTCTTCCTACAAATATAAGCTCCACGGTGTCAGTTCCAGCATCTACTTTACACCAAAGGCAGCTGCAATGAAAGCCCCCCTAGTTGCTCCCACAATATTCAGCCAAGGCAACTAGAACACCCAGAGTGGCACTTGTTGCAGTAGTGACAGGGTGGCCTTAGTTGGTGCTGGGCCATAAGCTCACATGAATCCACTGCGCAACCTAATATACTATTTATATATTAAAGCATATATATAATTTAATATACATTGTATATCCTAAGCAACTAGCTTAGGCAACTAGCTATTTTCCAAATTCTGCTTTTCTGGAAATAGCATCATTGCTTCAGGGCTTTTGATTTAAAGTTCCCCTTTATATACATATATATATATATAAATAATAAATGCACCTTATTTCAACTGTTTAAGAGTGACTCCAGAATCCAACTCCAGTTGATTATCTCTGAACCACATCATTTATTTTTCATTAAATAATAAACAGCTGTGGAGCTTATTCATATGGATTTTTAAAATGAGTTGTAATTATGCAAGCAATGACTTGTACCAAAAGGGTTTTCATTTAGATAGGGAAGATATTTTTTTGAGGTGCTCATATAGTGAGAGTTATATATTAACTGATCCGGTAGTTATGCTTTTGTGCCAATTCATTTGTCTCCCACTGAAGTGTCAGAATAATCTGAGTGGATTTAGTGGCGTGCTTGTATGTCGCCTGGGTGATGGCGCGCAGTAATGATTTTTGCTTCTCTTGAAGCCACACTGGGACCTTGTGCAGCAAAAAATTTTCTTGTTCATAACATTTTGGAAATGTGTTCTGAGTCCATCCACATGGTGGGCCAAATTAGGCGTCTCAAAATGTGGGGGTCTATGGTCCAACCATTATATTATAGGGGCCTATGCAGACGTGTGTTAATTTTGGTACCCAGGACTAGTATGCTTTCAGCCAGGGACTGGGTAGGCCTTTTCTATGAGAAGAAGGTATGACGACAATAAATATGATGAACCACACAACAATTTTATTCTAGGCTTCTCACAGGTGGTACAAGGGCAGACTGGAGCAAGTTTATAAGTTACACACTATTCACAGAAAGATTCTCTCTATTCAGCACACACACCATGTTCTTTTTTCGCTCTGTCTTTCTATACAAGCCTCTAATACCCCAGTCATATGGAAAGGCACTAGCAGAGTGTATTTAATGGTTGTGAGGTTCTCCTCCCTAACTCAGCTCCCCCCCTTCTCTGTTGTGTCCATATACTGTACAGTGTAGGAGCTCTCTCAGCTGTCTCACTAATGCTCACCGGGTTCTCACTAACCTGTCTATGCACTCCAGTTCCCTAACTGCAGCACAGTTGCCTATGGGCTCTACCACAAATTCTCACTCCTCCTTGGGACCCAGGCTGTCCTTTTAGCTACCCTCTCTGTCTCTTACTCCTAGAGTAAGCTAGTGACAGTCTCTTTCATCTCTATCTATTCCTAGCAAGGCGCTCCTTCCCACCGGGTCTGGCTCTATAATGTCTGTCTCACCTGATGTTATTAGGCCAAAGAGGAAGTGCTTGGCTAACAAACCGGATTATGTAGGCTTGTGAAGGGGAATTCCCCTACAGGCCATTGTTAGATTAATTATAATCTATATACACTGAAACCTTATTTCACCTCCTTACACATGTCAGCATCAACACATTCTTAAATCTGCTCAGTTTGGATCAGTTGGGCAGGCTATAGGTCTGGCCATGCACACAGGTCAATGCAACATACTTGGTCTGTCTTTACTTTCTTTTAGGTGGGCCCTTGCTGTTAGTACAGACAAAGGGTTTACATAGCTTGATGTCTATCAGAAATGAATGTTGAATCATAAATTGGGTCCTTCTGGACATCCATAACAATTATTAAAGTGGCCTAAAGTGATAAAAATGAAGATGGCAATATTGAGTCTTGGGCTAGGGACGCTAGAGATCTGCAGGCCTGTAAGAACCTGACCATACACAAACTAATAGCTGATTTTATTCTGTACGTCACAGGCAAAGTGCTGTAGTTAAAGAATACCATGCTCCCTGTGTTTTCACCCTTTGTTACAACATAATTCATATTCTCACAGATTATATATTGAAACACGCATGAAACCAGCAGGTGATAAACTGAATGTATGTCATGCATTTGTACAGAGCCCCCACTCCATGTGTAATTCATGTTTGTATTTAATCCCCAAGAATGACAAGTATTGTATTTTTCCTAGTTGGTTCATCTCTGCATTATCCTAATATAATCCCTTCTTTTATTATATGGTCTTTACCTCATCCTGATGGGGCAATACCATAGATCCTTATGTGTATTCCAGTGCTGTTTCAATGAACAGCTACAAAGTAGTGAAGTATTATAGAACCAGCTTTGTTCCCATTTACAGCTATTCCAGTGTAGGAGATATCTGTAGAGAGTTTGCTAAATACAATAGCATTATCCAGTCATCATGTTGCTGTCATGTCTTTATCAGGCTTAGGTTGTTAAAAATGATTGGAACAAACATGTCTGCCATGAAGAGGTTCTGCTTTGTTATTGTTGTCAGTCATATTTGCCGGCATCTGCGTCATTCAACATCAGTTGTTTAGTACAGTAGTAGAGCCCTAATAGAGGGATCATTTAAATATTACTTTTTGCCTCATAACCATGTGGAAGGAAAGGTCCTGAGGTCCTTCGTTAGCATTTTATTTAAAAAGATTTATGTCCAAGTTCTTCAGTCCAACATTTTTCCTGCTACAAATAGCTCACGCTATGAGCCACCGTCCAGCTTTCCTGGTATGATTTTTAAAAAGGGGCATAGATTTATAGAGAAAGAGGGTAATTCTTATACTAGAGCAGGGAACCTTTAGTGTTGGTGAGCCACACAAATATGAAAAAAGTTTCTTTGGCGATATCAAATAAGGGCTGTGATCTGGTAGCCTCATGATGACTGCTAGCCTGCAGGAGGCTCTGCTTGGAGTAAAACGGTTTCTCTGTGCCTCCAAGCCAGAGATTTAAAAATGGGCACCTAATTTGAGGCCACTGGGAGCAACATCTAAGGGGGTGGTGAGCAACATGTTGCCGCCGAGCCACTGGTTAGGGATCACTGCACTAGAGAGATGCCATCTAGAGTTTGCAATGCAGATTTGGCCTCCAGTGCTATAATAGAGAAAAGCAACTCAACTAATAAAGGACATGGTCTCACCCGGCCCGGTTACACTGGAGGAGAGGAGGGAGTAATATCACTTTGTTTTAATATATAATGGGCCCATGTAAAAAACTCTCCTGCCTTATTTCATCTGTGAAAACAATGTAATGAACATTCATTATAGTATGGCTCCATGTTTATACCTACCTAATAAGGAAACCACTGTTATGGGAACACTGTTATTATAGCAATCTTTGCATTATGCCAAAATCGTGTGTATGCACCAGAATGGGGGCCCATGTCTATACACAGGCTACATAGTTATAGATGGTGAGGGAGGGGGGGATGTGAGGAGTGTAGTGCCATCTAGGAAGTGCTGAATGATAAGTGAAAGCCCTGCCCCTATGCCTGAGGCATAGAGGTGGGACAGGAAATATATGATTGACAGCTGAATTCTTCAAATACTTTTTGAACAGGTATGGATGTTGGGGTTGGGGTTTCATGTTTATTTTGAAAAGGACTTTTATTACACAGCTTTTTATGTCTGGGTGACAGGTCCCCTTTAAGATGGCAATGTTTTATTACATTTATTATTTGCACATGGCTTAAAAATTATTATTATAAATAACCATAAAGGAAGTCTCCAAAGCAATGCTGTAATCATCTTAATGGGTTGTTGTTGCACATATACTAGTATGGGGCAAATTTACAGAAAAGCAACCTGTAGTAATTAGCTTACTATGTAGTGAGAGCAACAGAAGAACAAGACAGGTCTGTCCCATATCTGGGATATTGTAATAAAAAACATAATTTACTTTGACAGGAACCTGCCCAGGATAATTATAGAACTTTTGAAAGATTCCCTCTTTTCCAGCTGTCAGAGCTACAGTTTGTACAGTGTAAGCAAATGTTCTCAATATTCAAATGGAAAAATAGCCCAGAATGGTTTCACCTTGCTGCACTGTAGGGACATATGTAAAGTATTAATAACATTAATGTTTATGGATTCTTTCTCTTCATTTCTACATATACTTTATGATCTGACTGTAATAAGGTCACATATATATGATAACTGCAGACAGTAGCATGCCGCTGGATGATCAATGGTTAATCAGGTTGCACCACTCAGTTTCTTCCGTTCAGATGTTTCCCCAGCTGCCCCTTCTCCAAAGCGTAAACTTGAGCCTTGCATCTGAAACGTTTTGTACAAAAATGCAATAAACACCTACATTATTTCACCTTGTGATCAATAATAACTCATTGTGCTGTAAAATAAAACCAGAATCCATCATTGTTGAAAGTATTTTAGTGACTCAGGCATTTTTTAAAGTAGGGACTAAAAGCATTTTCTATCAATTCTTCCTATTGATCTAGGCGTGGGCAGTGCTGCATTCTCCTGTCACCCACCCCTGCAATTGTATCACTGGGTTATACTGATCGTGATAATACAGAAACTCTAACATCACTCACTCAGGGTAAATATACTGTCCCATGTATGGCAATGCATTTGTCATGGCCATGGAGCCTCCATATGTACATAGTAGCAGATATGACTCATTATATATATATATGTATACAGTATATGGCAAGGATGTGATTCTCAAGGCTGTATTTGTGTACATAACCCTCTCCCTGTAGCAGATAGGAGTGAATCACCACACAGTACATGGGGGGAGCTTTAAACCTTGTGCCTGATTGAGTAGCTTATAAACACTGGTTCAGTAACCAATACTCTAGAGGAGATTTGACCACTAACTGTGGTTGTCAAAACATTTTCCCAAGCTTGCACTCACTTCCTATTCATATGAATGGCAAAAGTTATGATAGTTCCAGGGGTAAACAAGTCATCCAGTCTGACATCACTACTAAAAATCAGACACTTCCCATGGCCCTGTCAGGAACCTGGCCAAGTGTTATACAGAGGTGAACCTTTATTAACATTATTCCTTTTTATAATTAACATTAATAAATATAATCAGAATCAATGCTTAAGCCTTCTGATGTACTGCTAGTGAGCAATAACTTACACACATACACACAAGAAATAATAAAATGAAATAGAGGGAGATCTTCATCAGTTCAACGGATATTGGGGTGCCCCACAACCTTTGTTGCATGACCTTTAGGTTCCCAATATCCAAGAGATAATCCAAATGTCCTGTCATCATGTCACTGGTCGGAAGCGAAGCTGCTTTGGCGATTTTGGCAAATCGGCAAAAAAGCCTCACGAGGCAACTTCGGCGATTTGCCGAAATCGCGCTGCCACGTGTGCCATTCCACCGGCGACTTACACTTTTGCCGGTGGGATGGCAGGTTATGGCAACTCAGGGAGATAAGTCGCCCGCGAACAGGGAGATTTGTCGCGGGTGACTAATCTCCCCGTGTGCCAGAGCCCTTAACCAGGACCTTATTTGTTAATCAGAACCTTGTCTATCTGCTGTCTGTTTATTCATTCCTAAGGATACTTGCTGGGAATAGAGCTGCTATAGAGCATTTGCCCAGCAATATACAGTACGTCAGAGACATTTGACTTAAATAACTGCTGAGGTTTACATTACTCAAACTCAAAACAGGTTTGTTTCACTATAAAACAGATATAAATCTACTATAGCAACCTACACTACACCAAGTAATTTATTATCAAAACTTGGCCTATCAGGGTGCAGTGCAGCGACCTTGACACTGCAAACTGACAGTTTCTGAGTCCTGCCCCAATCCCCTGAACTGTGTACTTAGGTACAGGTACTGGATCCATTATCTGGAAACCTATTATACAGAAATCCCTAAATTACGGGAAAGCCATCTTCCATTGATTCCATTTAAATTAAATAATTCAAATTTTTTAAATTTTAAAAATGATGTCCCATTTCTCTGTGATAATAAAACAGTACCTTAATCCTTATTGGAGGCAAAACAATCCTATTGGGTTTATTTAATGTTTCAATTATTTTTTTTAGTAGACCTAGGGGTATATTTATCATACTGTGTAAAAAGTGGAGTAAAACATTGCCGGTGATAATGCATATTGCAGCCAATCAGATGCTTTGCTTTGGTTTTCTAACTGTTGAAATCTAATTGCTGATTGGTTGCTCTGGGTTACATGACCAGTAATGCTTCACTCCACTTTTTACACAGCATGATATATATACCCCTTGAATATATGGAGATCCAAATTATGGACAGAGCCCTTATCTGAAAAACGATTTGGATTTTTTAGTGCTTAACGTCACAGAAAAAAAGTTGCGACTTTTTAGAGATTTGCTATGCAACATCATTATCGAGATCATGACGAAGTCAATGGCAGATGTCGCTTCCATTCCCTGGAGGATTCTTCTTTGCTTCGAAACTTTAGAGGGTTTGCAGAATTTTGATGCTGGTTTTTTGTGCAACAATGGAAAAAGTAGAGATTTTAGTGTGACAATTAAAAAAAGTCACAGTTCTGCGACTTTTCTGCAACTTTTTTCCGCACAGACTTTTTCAGTTCAGACTGTTTAGTAAATGTCAGACATTCGTGGAACTGAGTTTATTCAAATTTTTAATAAGAAAAGTTAGTAAAGTTTTAGTAAATCTGGCCCCTAGCGCGTGTGTGGCACACTTTTATTTTATGCCCCTCAAGGCAATGGAAATAGTTCTGAGAGGATTCTCACAGCAAAGAATGACAGAGGGGATTTGAGCAAAGATAAGATATAGATGAGAACAGGTACATCCTTATTTACATTTACCCACCCAAGCAGCTAAAAACTGCAAATGGACAAATGAAAAGAAATATTATATGGCTCTTTAAATGTAAAAATTCCTTTATGCTTTATGTAGTACATCCAGTACAGTCTGCCAAAAATCAGATCTGCGCCACTGCCTGGTTCAGGAACCGTGCTCTTGGATTCGGTAAATGACAGGCAGAGACACCGGTATCAAATCCTGATTGTTTTCTTTTTAGCTTCTCCTTTTTAATATCCCCATATTGCTCTGTTCTGATGGCTCCTGTCGAGCTTATGGGGTATTGAGACGTGTCTGTTTAGCGAACTGATAAAGGATGATGAGTGGAATTTTGAGTGTTTTTTTGCATTTCTATTGAGCAGTGATGGAAGAGTTTATAGTTTTTCTCTTATGGAGCCAAAATGAGCAAAAGTGTTGTGTATTTGTCATTGTGTTTGTGCCTGTCAGTAGCGACTGGCGGCTGCCTGCGGGAAACTGCGCTCTGTGCTGTTCTCTTATTGCATTTGCTGATTTTGCACCTAATGGGTTTGGAGAAAATGGAATGTTATGAAAAGTCTTTTCTGCCGCACTGAATGTATTTGAGCTGCTCGTCTTGCTTTTGTAATAGAAGAACATTGTCCAATCTCTTATAATTCCCCCCACATTCACACAGACATACTATACAGCGCCTACAAGATCATCATTTGTAAGCTATGTGTCACGTCCCATGCATTTAGTAGCCAGGTATTTCCACGCCTTCTATTGGTGTTGGTAATGTATAGGAGAAAGAGACAGGGTGCATAGTGTGTAGGTTTATTAGTCACTATTACCCTAATTCACTACGCAGGTATTTTATTCATAGTGCAGTGATCATTTTAAAGCTGGTGTTGCTTTCATTTCATTTGACTCCTATAGAAATCCTATGTAACGTGCCTTTCATTTATTTAATTTTGGATCCAATTTGCACTGTTTGGTCAGAAAAAGAGCTATCCTGACATGTAGCATGTAATACAGGTATGGGACCCGTTATCCAGAATGCTCGGGACCTGGGGTTTTCCAAATAAGGGGTCTTTCCGTAATTCGGATCTCTTACCTAAAGGCTGCTAAAAACATTATTTAAACAGTAATTAAACCCAATAGGATTGTTTTGCATCCAATAATGATTTATTATATCTTAGTTGGGATCAAGTACAAGGTACTGTTTTATTAGTCCAGGGGAAAAGGGAATCATTTTTAAAAATGTGAATTATTTGATTAAAATGGAGTCTATGGGAGAAGGCCTTTCCGTAATTCAGAACTTTTTGGATAATGGGTTTCCGGATAAGGGGTCCAATACCCGTACTGGGGAAAGTAGGAGATGCAAATTTGCTCCATTCTAACCAATAGCAACCCATCAATCCATTGCAACAAAATGAATAGATAGCATGTATGTTCTGATTGGAGTTATGACCAGCTAAACATTCAGCAAAATTAGCAATGATTATTATACAGGAATGTGACCTGTTATCCAGAATGCTGGGGTTTTTCCAAATAAGGGGTCTTTCTGCAATTTGGATATCCACACCTTAAATCTCCTAAAAAAATAATTTAAACATTAATTCAATTTAGTAGTATTGCTTTGCTTTCAATATTGATATATGTAACTCAGTTAGACTCAAGTACAAGCTACTGTGTTAATATTACAAAGAATTAAACATTAGCATTATTTGGTTTTTGGGATTTGATTTATTTTAGAGCTTTCTGGATAACGGATCTCATACCTGTTTTACCCACAAGCAGTTTTGCACAGGGCAAAGGTGTGCCCCTAAAACCGGCGTTCCAAAGAGGAGTGATGAAACAATTTGTGTATATATCTATGGTGGTACCCTAATGTGCAAGGAGGACCCCCGAAAAGCAGTTATAATATAAATATGTATTATCAGGCTCCTGGTTAATGCAAAAAATGTTTTCCATGCAGAACTTTGCATGGCGCACGGCTTAGGGGGAACATTGAACTGCACAGCTCTCACATTTTTTAAATATGGCTGGACAATTTTTACCCTTTAATAAATATGCCCTTATATTAGTATTAGAATCCTTTTTACCCTTTTGGAACAAGTTAAGGAAACATCAGAAGGAATTTCATGGGCGGAGTGTATCATTTTGAGTTACAGCATTAGCACCCTAGGGGCCCCTGCCACAAATGAGCGCATTGCTCTGACTACTTTCACTTGATGGCGATTAAGAATGAAGAAAAAAATCTTTTGTGTGACGATGATATACTCCCTCTATTCACAAGCCTTACCAGATGATTCACAGGATACAAAACATGAAGTTGTTCCAAATCAGCTCAATAATTGCTTCGATGTGTCACTGCTTTGTGATTTGGAATCACACTGAACACAAATGAGCTGAGCCCAGTCAATAGGGATCAGCCTGCGATCAATTAAACACAACGCACGGAGAGAAAAGCAATTTATCAGAGCAGCACTATTCTAGTGTGCCTCCAGTTTATGGTGTAGCTGTACTGACACTGTTCATTAGCTATATACTGTCTACAATATATTATCCTTACAAACTGCAAGGCTGCTCGGACACATGTGGCCAAACCAGACACAGGTCTGCCTGTGAGCTGCTGCTGTTTCTGCCTATAGCCAGCTTTAGCTATAAAGGGCAGAATTCACAGAAGTGAAGTTAGCTTGAAATTTGTGTTAAAAAATGTTGTTAAAAAGTTGGAGCAATGGGGGAAATTCACAAAAGTGGAGAAAATTAATTTGGACAAAAGCTTTACATTATTTCGTGAATATGGTGATTTCATCCACTTTTTATGTATGTATGTGTGTATGTATGTGTTTATGTATGTATGTGTTTATGTATGTATGTGTGTATGTATGTATGTGTTTATGTATGTGTGTATGTATGTGTTTATGTATGTATGTGTGTATGTATGTATGTGTTTATGTATGTATGTTTGTATGTATGTATGTATGTATGTGTTTATGTATGTATGTGTGTATGTATGTATGTGTTTATGTATGTATGTATGTATGTGTTTATGTATGTATGTGTGTGTGTGTGTGTGTGTATGTGTTTATGTATGTGTGTATGCATGTATGTATGTGTTTATGTATGTATGTTTGTGTGTATGTATGTATGTGCGTATGTGTGTGTATGTATGTATGTATGTGTGTGTATGTATGTATGTATGTATGTATGTGTGTGTGTGTGTATGTATGTATGTATGTGTGTATGTATGTATGCATGTGTGTATGTATGTATGTATGTAGGTGTGTGTGTGTATGTATGTGAATATGTATGTATGTGTGTATCTATGTGTTTATGTATGTATGTATGTGTGTATGTATGTATGCATGTATGTATGTATGTGCGTATGTGTGTATGTATGTGTGTATGTATGTATGTAGGTGTGTGTGTGTATGTATGTGAATATGTATGTATGTATATGTATGTGTGTATGTATGTATGTATGTGTGTGTATGTATATGTATGTGTGTATGTATGTGTGTGTGTATGTATGTGTATGTATGTGTGTATGTATGTGTGTATATATGTATGTGTGTGTATGTATGTGTGTATGTATGTGTATGTATACTACTTATGCTACTTATGTACACAGAGCTGTACAGTAGAACAATAAATGAATACAACAGGGGGTTACTAAAATAAGATAAATACAAAGTATGATAATAAATACAAATAAATACAAGGTACAGTTGCAATAAGTTAAGAATCAAAGAGACAAGAGGATGGAGGTCCCTGCCCCGTAGAACTTACAATCCAAATGGGAGGGAAACTTACAGACACAAACAGGAGGATATTAGTGCTGCAGGTTACAGTGGGTGATACTGCAATATAAGCATAGGCGGATTTTCAATAGGGCTAGGGGAGGATAAGCCTCCCCAAATCTGCTTGGCCCATTAGAAAAAAAAAAACCTCACTCTGTACTTGACTTTCTCTGCCCTGATACTTTAACATGTGAGTAGGTTTGTCCATCCTGCAAGCTCAGGTATCAGCTGCACTCTGATTGGATCTTTCTTCCTGTGGCTTCTCCAATCAGAGTGCAGCACTCTTGACTGACGGTGATATTGACCAATCAAGTCACAGATGTAGGCAGGATTTGGGGGAGAGGAAGACACTGCATAAATGAAGACTGATATGAAGGTTGTGCAGGCCATAACTGGATCCCACTAGCTCTGTAAATTTGCTGCAGATTTCATCCCATTCTCACAGGTACTATATTTGTTCTAAAAGCTGGCTCACTAGCTGAAGCATCTGTAATATCCTTTTGACCCTATCTCTAGTCCTGAATTAACTCTCTCCCCACAAAAAGCTAATTGTTCTTTTATATTTCTTTTTGTTTGTTTTTGCACTTTTATTCACTGTTTTGTTCATTTCTAGTTAGTTACAGTGGAGCCCCTCACGTGATGCATAGCTGGGGAAACACTGCATCTCACTGCATATAATCTGCCTGGGGTGCTAGTACCCAATGCATCTCACTGAATATAATGTGCCTGGGGTGCTAGTACCCAATGCATCTCACTGAATATAATGTGCCTGGGTGCTAGTACCCAATCATCTCACTGAATATAATGTGCCTGGGGTGCCTAGTACCCAATGCATCTCACTGAATATAATGTGCCTGGGGTGCTAGTACCCACTGCATCTCACTGAATATAATGTGCCTGGGGTGCTAGTACCCAATGCATCTCACTGAATATAATGTGCCTGGGGTGCTAGTACCACTGCATCTCACTGCATATAATGTGCCTGGGGTGCTAGTACCCAATGCATCTCACTGAATATAATGTGCCTGGGGTGCTAGTACCCCAATGCCATCTCACTGAATATAATGTGCCCTGGGGTGCTAGTACCCACTGCATCTCACTGAATATAATGTGCCTGGGGTGCTAGTACCCAATGCATCTCACTGAATATCATGTACCTGGGGTGCTAGTACCACTGCATCTCACTGCATGTATGTGCCCTGGGGTGCTAGTACTCACTGCATCTCACTGCATGTAATGTGCCTGGGGTGCTAGTACTCATGCATCTCACTGCATGTAATGTGCCTGGGGTGCTAGTACCCACTGCATCTCACTGCATGTAATGTGCCTGGGGTGTAAGTACTCACTGCATCTCACTGCATGTAATGTGCTGGGGTGTAAGTACCCACTGCCATCTTTGCTATAAAACTAACTCAACACCTTCAAGCTAACTGATCCCAAAAACAAAGTCTCACATTAGCTGTAGGTCAGTCTATGTACAGTATGGCCCATCTTTAGCCTCCCCAAACAAATGAGTCACCCTCCGCCTATGAATATAAGTGCCAGTTCCCAGATCAGGTGCTGTGCGAGTGGCTACAAGAGGGAGTCCTTGTGTTTAGACTGAGGGAGGATTCTCTCCAGAAGAAATCAGGGAGGGCATTCCAAAATATATGGAGCAGCAAGGCTTTGGAGTTAACTTTGGAGTTAAATTGTTGTTCCAGAAGGCCACTTCTGTTGCAAATATTTTGCACAATTTATGCAGGGTGAACTTGTAGGTTTTTTGGTGTTATTAATGACAGTGCTGGAGTTAATAACATGAATTCAGAAGATGAAGTTAAACAGCAAAATTGCTTTACTCTAAATTTGTGTAAATATCACTTTCACTTTTATCTAGCATGAACCATATGCATACCCCACCTACAAGGTAAATACGTGGAGTGAGGTATCAGGTGGAAGCATCTCTATAAGAGCCCCTTGGCAGGGCTGGTTCTAATTTAGAAACTAAATTATCATCATTCTTTGCAGCTGCATAGAAACCGCTGGCGTCTAAGGGCAAGACAGTGCTAAGTGTTTTTGTTGCCCATGCAAAATTACATGTATCTAAACTAATTGCTAATTAGTTATGCAGAGTCTCAATTTTATTTGGGGTTTAAGAAATGACCAGAAAAACACTACTAACTGTTAGAGCAATAGCTGTTAGGCAGTAACATATATTAATATATATATATTATATATAGATAGATAGATAGATAGATACAGATTGTGGATAAGCTGCACACCATAAGAGTAGATGTTACCTGGGTGCCAGTGCAAAGAGCTTAGGTATACAAGGATGAGGTGACGGCACACACAGGAATTTTCACAAAGGAGTCTTGTAGTTTCAAAATAAATGTGAGGCTTTATTCAATTAATATATATATATATATACTAAAATAAAATAGCCACTGTTGCATAACACTGTGAGTCTAAGGGGGTGGGACTTATCCCAGCGAGCACACACAGACTATCATGGTTTCATTTCTTTCTATGTAATCAGTTTTGTCTATGTAAATACACATATATATTTATTTTTAGCTGTTCAGCGTTGATGATTCTATAACCATAATCTTGCATTTATTATATCTATTCCAATTGGATTAAACAAGTGCCTAAACTTTTATTAATCTTTTAAAAAAAGATGTATTTTCCCTTTTTAATTAGGGCTGAATCTTTCAGATGAAAACTGGTGAAGTCAGACCAGTGAAGAGAGAGAGCATATATATTAGTAACAGTGCAGCCAAGTGGTAACAGCAGCACCATGCAGGGTTCTCTATTCAGTACCTTTAGTGCAGCTAAAGCAGGGAACAGATATAGCGTGCTATTCAGAATTATAATGAAGTCATTAAATTCAAGCTCACTAACATTTAGCAAGTAGTAAAGCAGGCGTCTGTAGTGTTAATTAACTACTATATATTTATATATAATTAGCAAACAAAAAAAAGTCAAAAAGTCAGTTATATATAAATAGGCAACATTTTTCAGTTCAACAAAGCATTTTGCAATGTAGATGGATGCTATGATGCTCTTTAAATTCTCAAATGGATGCTATAGTGCCATCAAGATAGTATTGCGCGTTCTAAAAATGCAATACAATCACTGCTGCAATTAACCTTTAAATTTAGAGGTTAATTGATCATTTTAAATATGATTTAAATAGGATTTATCTTGTATTGCATCACTGACAAAAGACACAAGATACATTGGGTTGGTGGGTACTGGCAAGCAAAAAAAAAACTTCAAAGGGTGCATGTCTGTCGCAAGGGACCTCAGCTGATAAAAACAGGCACAGTCTTGCTGCTCACAGAAAAGGACTGTAGAATGCTTATGAGTGCTTAGTGTCACCATTGGTACACAGTGTGCCTGAGACATAGCAGCAGCTAATATGAATAAGGTGCAATGTGCAAGATTAATGGGCCATTGAAAAGTGCAAGGGCAGAACCCGTAGTGCTGATGAAAGCAATTCTGCCCCAGTTCTGACTGCACTGTGCGCCTTGTGCCAGATAGAAAAATCCAGCATTAGGTGCAGAGCACTGTATTAATGGGCAGACACTAGCCCTGTCCTTGCCACTAGCACTCCCTAACTTGGCATGTTTGAATGATGGGCAAATTAGGGGCAGGAGCGGGGGGGACACCTATATGCCTTATCCCTTCAGCTGTTTAATGGATACTGCCCTGATGAATAGAGTGCCACACATCTCTGTGTTGGAAAACTGAGCACAGAGACCGAGGGGTATAACATGCTGCTGTCTGAGTTAGTTAGGGGG